>NC_138382.1:80109957-80140316 GCF_054177405.1 Leptonychotes weddellii | reverse complement strand
CGTCGCTGGTGCGGGCTGGTTGTCTAATCACGTGAGCCACCTCCTCCCTCTCTTTGCCATGGGTTGGCCTTGCACTGCTCTTCCTGCATGTATCCTCCCCTCCTCCTTGGGTGAGGGCATTGGTGCTCCCGCCCGCTCCATCTGCTGGGACAGGCGTCCACACCCACCTGCCTTTGGTACTTCCGGTGGGCCCATCTTGCCTGCCTGACCTTGACTCACCCTCTCTTTAGTGCTATGGGCCACAACTCTCCCACCCTCGCTCCTGCCCTTTGCCGTGGTCCTCAGCCCTACCTCCCCACTCCTGCTCCCTGACTGTTGACCCTGAACTGGGAGGCAGTACCTTTCCTTGCTGGCCCCAAGAAGTGGAGGTGATAACAGCCCCCCACTTTGTGGTTGAGGAACCTAAGGGTGGCTGGAGGTCGTGGGGCAGGAATTGAGTGCTAGTTTCTGTTTCTAGAGCCCCTACTCCTTCCTCCCCCAGCTGGGGAAAGCGCTGTGGGGGTCATTTGTGGCAGGGTTGGGGTGAGAAGGGCAGGAGGAGGTGATGGGAGGAAGCAGGCCCTGGCCCAGAGTGGAGAGCAGTTCAGACCAACCTGGCCCTGATCTCTGTGCCAGCCTGAGGGCGTTGGGGGTCCAGATGGATTGCCTGGCAGGGCCAAGCGGCCAAGCTAGCCCTTGCCAGAGCAGCACAATCTATCGGAGGTGACTTCTGGCTTGTGAGCACTGCCCCACCCCCTGCACCAGCTGCCCTGCCCAGGAAGAGCCAGAACTCCTGTTGCGTGGGGCAGAGGTGTGGGGCCGCCCAGCCTTCAGAGCAGTCCGCATTCCCTGGAGTTCCTCCTGACTGTAGCCCCTGGGCATTGCTCCCGCTATTCCTCTGGGCCCTGGGCTGCTGGACCACTCCAGCCAGCCTGTGGCTTGGATCATTGTCCGGCTCGCCCCCCTCCCGACTGGGGACCTTGGGGCCCACTGCTCACCTTGACCCCTGCATGGCTGGCCGACTGGGGTAGTGGTGGGAGGGGCTGGGGCCTTTCCCAGGTGGCAGGTGAGGTATGGCTCTCCTGGGCAGCCTGCCCCGGAGCCGGCAGGTCTGTGTGCTGTGTCCTTGCTGGGCCTCGGAGGGCTATAGCCCTGTCCAGGGTGGTGGGGGCGCCCGGCTGGACAGTGTAACCTGGGAGGCCTGCCTGGGGGGACCTGTCCCGACTTGGTTGTCTCTGGGCAGAATTGCAGATGTCCTATCTGTCCCTCCCCTGACGGCCAGGCAGGGGCTAGCTGCTGTGGGGCGTGGTGGCCATGCCCCCTCTCACCTCTGCCCCAACCCCCAGGTGGTGGTTGGTGGGACTCTCCAGCTGCTTTCCTCACCCGCCTCCCACAGGGTTGTTGGGTTGGTGCTGTGGGCCTCTCCCCTTTGTGAGGTGCCCCCGGCCAGGCTCCTGCATGTCTGATGACTCCTTCCCCTCCCCCCTGCCCTCCTCACCTCCTTACCTGCTGGTTCTCTGCGCAGCCTGAGTGTGTCAGCGTCCCCAGAGCTCAGTCTGCGACACCCTAGGCCATCTGCCCTCACCTGTGGTGTAAGTGCCACCCCAACACCCCAGTTTTGCTGGCCGGGTCGTGGCCCTCAGCCTCACTCGGGTGCTTAGAGCTGTGGTGCAGCCAGCTGCCCCGGGAACCTGCTTCCCCACCTGCTCTTCTTTTTTTTTTTTTTTTTAAAGATTTTATTTATTTATTTGAGAGAGAGAGAGAGAGAGAGCACATGAGAGGGGGGGAGGGTCAGGGGGAGAAGCAGGCTCCCTGCTCGTGGGACTCGATCCCGGGACTCCAGGATCATGACCTGAGCCGAAGGCAGTCGCTTAACCAACTGAGCCACCCAGGCGCCCCCCACCTGCTCTTCTGCACCCTCCCATCTCCCCGGCGTCCTGCCCCCCCTTCTCGCCCTTCCCACTCCCCCAGGTCTTCTGCAGGTGCCCCCCCGCCCCCATGTGGGCTTTCTAAAGCCCGATGCCACGAGAGCAGGCTGGACCCTGCTCCACCAGCTTCCCCACTGGCAGAGGGTCTGCCCTGGGCTGGTGCTGCACTTGACTGGGGGCATCAGGAAGCAGGTGTGGGAGCTTTGGCAGAGGCTGTGTGGGGTGGTCCTGTTGTGCCCCAGAGTGCAGACTGAGTGGGGGATGGGAGGAGGCGGCTGTGTGCTGGGGAGCGAGGGCAGGGTGGGTGCTCACCATCAGCACGGGCTGGTTGAACCCAGCTCCCAGACCAGAGTCCAGGGTGGACGCCCTTCAGTAACCCAAGCTGGGTGTGCGCAGGTAGGGCGGGGTGAGGGGGGCAAAGGGCCTGTGGGAGGTGGGCCAATCCAGGAACCACCTGCCGGCTACGCTTGGTGCAGCGGGCAAAGTCCCCCCCTCCTCCCAGCCAGGTGTGCATGAGTGCCAGCCCCTGGCCACTCCCAGCTCGTCTGCCCGGGGCTAGAGGCTGGCCCCTTCCCAGCAGCATTCGTCACAGGCTGTCCTGTGACCCAGAGACCTGCACCCACAAGGAGGCCTGTGAGCCCCACCGGGCTGTAGAGTGTGGAGACTGAAGGGGAGGTGGGATGTGACCCAAGCCCGGGGCCCCAGCTGGGCGCAGACAGTGGCCTGGGAGCACCGCCCGCCCCTGCCTGGCCAGGCCGTGCCAGGCTCAGTGCCCCATGTGTGCCCAGCCCCCTCGGTCTCCCCACTAGGAGCTGGTCATGTGGACTAATGAGGGCACACTAATCCAGCCGGGCCCTGGCAGCCAGCCCTTCCTTTGTCTTCAGTGGTGGGGGATGGGCCTGGAGGGCCCAGGGTCGTTGAGGACAATGCTGTGGACCCAGGGGTGACTGGAAGCCCCTGGGTTGGCAGTCCCGTCCTGCTTGGGCTTCTGTCCTGCTAGGCCTGGGTGGGTGGGGGCAGCTGGAGGGCTGGGGCGGGCCTGTGTGGGGCAGGGCAGCACAGGTAGAGAGGGACAGTGCACCGTCAAGTGACAGGAGCAGGTATTTTGCTCTTGGTTTTGCCTGACTCAGGTGGTCTGCACCTGCCTGCTCTTATCCATGGCCACTCGTATGTGCAGCCAGCCGGGACAAAGAAGACGGGGCCTGGGCCTGAGATTTGCCCAGCGGATGTCTGTGTGTGCACCATGCTGAGATGGGGATGCCCACGGCTGTGGGGGCTGTGTGTTCACAGGTGGTTGTGGGAGGAGCGTGGTGGGGTGCCAGGAACAGGTGCCCTTGTTTCTGGACACTGGCTCAGCCTGGCATTGCCCCCTGAGACCAGTGCTGGGGGTCCCTCTGCTGCCCAGGCCGTCCTGCTGTCCCCGGGCCCCATGGTGCTTTGCCTGGGGGCCCAGCTCCTGACTCCGGCTCCTTCCAAGGGAGAAGGAGGAACTTGAGCCGGCTGCTGGTGTCCTGTGCTCGGGAGTTTAATGTTTCGAGCTCCCGTAGGGCTGCCCCCATCTGCTGCAGGCTGGTGGCTCTCGGATTCATTACCAACCTGCCGGGCCTGGCTGAGCCCTGCTGAGCAAGCCTGGGGGGCCTGTGGCTGGGGAGGGGAGTCCTGGGTCAAGGAGGGCGAGGGTCTGCCTGCAGTCCTGCTCTTTCCTGACCCAACTTCCTCTCAGAGCCAGCAGCCTGGCCTGGACTCTGAGGCTGTTGGGAGAGGAGAGGATTTGCTCAGGCATGAAATTCTGTAGCCTGCGAAGTGGACAGGGTGGACTCGGGCCACATGGGTAGTCCAGGTGGGAGGAAAGGGTTCCCACAACCCCCACTGGGACCAGCTTTGCTCTAACGCTGACTCAGTCTGTAAAACAGGGTGATGGCCTTGGTGCCGCCTTCCTGGGGCTTGGGTGTGCCAGCCACCCTGCTTTGTCACTTTGTGGGGACCCTGGGGCTTGGGTGTGCCCGGTCCTTGCCCAGCAGCAGTGTCCGTGCTGAGCTGTGCAGGCAGCCTCATTCAGGTGGCTAGCGAGCCAAGATGTGAACTCAGTCCTGGAGAGAGGCCCCAGCCGACAGCAGAACTGCTGGTAGCTGAGAAGGTAGGGCCTCCCAGAATGTGGGCCCCCCGAAGTATGGTCCACCTGGACCCTGCTCCTGCCCTAGAGCTGCCATAGAAGCTTCTGGAGACCCTGAGGCTTTGGGCTCCTGCTGGCTTCGATCTGGTCCTGGGAGGGGTAGGCTACTCGAGGTGACTTGACCCTGGGCCCGGGGTGGGAAGCGATGGGTGGGGCCTGGGATGCAGGTGTTTAGACACACTGGCCCTGGGTTGCCATGGGCATCCAGACCCAGTCTTCCTGGGGTCCTTCTGGCCCGGGCCTACAGGGGACAGGTAAAGGAGTTGTCTCTGATGAGGGGCAGCTCCTTCACCTTTCAGCTCCTGAAGGGCTGATGGCATGCTCTGCTACCCGCCTGGGCCTGACAACCTCTACCATGTTCTTCGGGGTCACTGGGCCCAGCTCGGTCGGGCTCAAGTCCCGCTGGTGGCCAGGCAGCAGGGCCCCGCTGATGTGCCTCCTGCCCGTAGATGAAGATCTCCTTCAATGACAAGCGCCTGCAGACCACGTTTGAGTACCCTCCTGAGAGCTCCCTGGTGCAGGAGGAGGAGGCTGAGGCCCAGGAAGGGGTGGAGGAGGACGAGGAAGAGGAGGAGGAGTCCAGCTCAGATGGGGTGGTGGAGAAGCCCTTTGTGCTCTTCCTGCCCCGAGCCACTTTTGTGAACAGTGTGGGGCCTGAGAGCCCTCGCCTGCCGGACGGCAGCTCAGGTGAGTGCCCGCCTGTTGGAACGGGTAGCCCAGTGGGTCGCCCGGGCCACACATCCACACGTGTGCCTCTCGGCCCGCAGGCCTGTCCAGCTACACTCCAAAGCACTCCATGACCTTCGGTAAATGGCAGGGGCAGACGCTGGAGCAGGCTCCAAGTGAGGGAGAGCCCGCACCAAAGGAGGTCATGGTGAGCAGGGGTGGGACTAGGAGGGCAGACATGGGACAGGGTGGATGGGGTGGGTCTCTAATGCCTGGATGAGCCCCATCCACTCCCTCCGTGTCCCTCTCTCTCAGCTCACCCCTGCCAGTCAGAATGACTTCTCAGACTTCCGCAGCGAGCCAGCTCTCTATTTCTGACTGCGGCCCTGCCAGGATGGCCAAGGCTGAGCCCTGGGAGCCGGGCAGTGCCCAGGAGCCCTGCCCTCATTCTGCACCCCCCTTCTGCCCTGCCAGGCTCTGCCCTGCCATATCCCACCCTCCCTTCCTGGGGCCTCACAGCTGTGCTGGTGCTCAGCCTGAGCCTAGGGCCCTGGGGGCTCCTGCCTCCCCTGGGGCTAAGTCTTGCTCTCCAGCCCTGATCTGGGGGCACTGCCTGTGGAGGACGGACAGGGTCCTGCTGGACACCATGCCCGGCAGCTGTCCGATGTGTGTGAAGGGCCAGCTTGGCTGCCTGTCCTCTGTGGGGCTTCAAGCCATTCCCAGCCCGCACCCCCCAATAGCAGACCTCAACCCGCCCACCCTCTTTGTGATGAAATGGCAAGTCTTGCGTTTGATGATGGATTCAATAAATAGCACTGGACAAGGCCACTTCTGCCTTACCGTGTGGTCCTTGGCCGGAGAAGCAGGGAGCAGGGCTGGGCCTGGGGGGCTCCCCCGAGGCCCTGGCAGCGGGGAGGAGGGTACGTGGGAGCCTGGCTAGGACGTCTGTGCCCAGGTATAGGGGTGGCTGTGTGTGGCACCCCCACACATTGCAACCACATTGTGGTCCAGGCGTTCACTCCCTACCACCCCCTTGTCTGGGAGAGGGACCTTCCTGCGAGCACTTCTGGCCTTTGGGGCCGCCCCCTCCCAACCAGGGCTGACATAGTGGGAGCTGTGGTGGGAGGGGCACTTCAGGCTTGCTCTGGGGTCTGGCACTCTGGCAGGATGGGAGTGCTTGGGAGGGGATGAGGAGCGGGCAGGGGCTGGGCAGAGCCTCCTGTGTGGCTCAGAAAGCTACCTGACCCACAGGAACCTGCAGCAAGGTTGTAGCAGGCAGACCACTTCCCTGGGGTCGGTGCTAGCGGCTGGCAGGCAGACCCAGCAGATCCCGAGCAGTGATGGGAGATGCAGAGCCGCCTGCTCAGCAGCAGCCTGGAGCTGGGGAGCTGGGGCTGTTTACGGTCCAGGCACTGAACACAAGTGTATCCCCCCTGAAGAGTCAAGCCCATGAGGAATGCTGCCTGGCCAAGCTTGGGAAGGAGGAGGGTGTTTTTAGTGTTTTCCTGGGCGGGGTGGGCCCGGGTTTTTCCAGACCCTCTCAAGCAATACATGCTTCCCAAACCTGCCTAACCCCTCCAAGCAGTAGTCGTAGGGACCCCATAGGGGCTGACAGGCCAGCAGATGGTCGCAGAGAGGACTCGGGATGGAGGACTGGGCCCCAGGCAGTGTGGAAGGCTGGAAGCGTGCGTACTTGGTGTGACCAGGGACAGTGGGAAGCAGCGGAGCCACTGGGCTAAGTTCAGAATCCTGGAGCTGGGGGGTGGCAGCCCTGTCTGGAGGCCCTGTGCCAAGAGCGCGTCTCCCTGGGCCAGAACTTGTGCTGGTCACAGGGCATGACACAGACCAGGACCAATAGACAGACCACCTCCCAAAGGGTAGCCTAAGTGGAGTTGGGGAAGAGGGGCCAGCAGCCCTGGTGGGGAGAAAGAGTGGGTGACAAGGTCACAGGAAATGCTCAAGGGTATCCTCAACTCTGTCTTCAAAGCCAACAGGTCTTGTTATGGGAAAAGCCGCTCCAGGCTTTCCTCTCCCGAGGAGGAGCCGTACCACAGCTGGGCAGGGGCTCATATCGATTCTGGGGGTGTCCGGCAGTCCTACACTCAAAACACAGACCACAGGCAGTAGCGTATCTTTACAAAGACAATCTTTATTGACAGTCATAGGCTACCAAGCCAAGCTCCAAGGTGGAGGGCCCCAGCCCCTCGCCCACTCCCCTGGCCTGGGCACCATGGTGAGCGCACTGCCATGGTGCTGAGACTAGGGAGCAGGGTTTACTGGCAGCACAGGGGGATGTGGGGTCCTCAGGCCCTGAGCAGGAGTGACCCAGAGCCTGGCCAAACCAAATCCTGCAGGGCCAGGACCCCTACCTGGTGGGCTGTGCCCAGGGCTGTCCTCATCACCTGGGGCGGGTGGAGCTTGGCAACGGTCTCTTGGTACCCAAGACAGTGAAAGGAGGCAGCTGCTACCGTGAAGAGCAAAGACACATAAAAGACAGATTGTCAGAGGCCCAGCCATTGACGGGTTCGGGGGGGGGGGGGCAGGCCCCTCCGGCCTACGGCCGGTCAGCTGTCCTTGCCCCCACCGCCGCTCTTCTGCTCTGAGGCTGTGGCCTTGGTCAAGTTCCCAGCCTCCCTCTTCAGGACACTGAGCAGAGTCTGCGAGCTCTCCAGGATCTGCAAACAGACGTGTGGTGGTCACCACCGTTCCACCGTCAGGAAGCTCCCACCAGGCCAGCGCCAGCCCCTGGGGCAGAAGCACGGAGAGGAAGCCCCTGAGGGGAGGGTCGGACAGGGTCAGCAGGGCCCCTTTCCCCTGAGTCTAGCCCAGAGGCCCGTCCTCGCACCCTGGGAAGCCAGGCTAGGTTAGCTCCGGCCAGCCGGCATGCAGCCCCCGCCCACCCCGCCAGGTGCCGCGAGCCCCACCTTTAGGTAGGCGGCCTCTGTCTCCGCGATGGTCCGGTCAAACTCGTTGCGAGAGGCAATCTTGCGCGCCAGGTTCTCATTGACTCGAGCCAGTTTCTCCGTCAGCTGCCTCACCTCATTCTGCAGCCGCTGCTTCTCATCCTCCTCCTGCTGGATCTGCCGACACAGCTCCTCTCGCTTCTGGCACAACTCCTCGATGCCTGGGGGAGGGCCGAGTGCAGGGCAGGCGCTGTGGACCCAGGCAGGGCAGGAAGGAGCGCAGCACCCCTCCCACTCTGGAGCCCAGAAGCGTGCTGGAGGGCCCAGTGCTGGCCGGGCCACCTTCCACCCGAGCCAGGCTGGTGTCCCACCTCCCAGGGGCTCTAGGGTCAAGGAAAGCCCAGCACCAGACCCTCGGGCGTGCGCCGGGAGGCAGTGCGCGCTCCAGCGGTCCGTTCTTGCGCTCGCTCCGCAGACACCCAGCGCCAGGTGTGCGGCACGGCGGCTGTGCGCCGGGCACGCCCGCACGGCCTCCGGTGCCGTCCGAGCCGAGACCCCCACGCACGGACCATGCACCCCGCTCGGCCACGCGCGGCGGGCCCGCTACCGCCTGGGCCTGCAAGCCGGCGAGCCCCGCGCCCTCCCAGCCCGCCCGGTGGACCCCGCCGCGCGGTCGCTCACACTTAACCAGCTCGTTGTTGTAATTCTGCAGCGCCGCGCCCTGCTGGGTCATGGTCGCCGCCGGGGCCGCGACCGCTCCAACCGCCGCTACCGCATCGCCGCTCGCGCCTGCGCGCTGCCTTGGGACAGCGCGCTCTCCGACACGTCACCGCCGCGCGCCTCTCGTGTGCGTCATCGCGGCGCGCCGCGCCCGGTGGGTCTGGGAAGCTAGGGGGCCGCACGGATGGCGGCGGCGGTGCGCGACGGCGACCCCGGGCCTGCACAGGAGCTGTTGGTGGCCTGGAATACCGTGAGCACCGGGCTGGTGCCGCCGGCCGCTTTGGGACTGGTGAGGCCCCGGGAGAGGGCGGCGGGCCCGCGCGGGGCCCCCGGGACGTCCACCCTGGGGTTCGTTCGGCTCCCCGGGCAACCTAGCGTCGGTTGCAGCTTCCCCTCCGCTCCGTCCCTTCCCCGCTTGTCCCCGCCTGTCACCGCCCTTCCCACCTCCAGTCTGCGTTCCCCCCTCACTCCAGGCGTCCTCCCGGACCAGCGGTGCGGTGCCGCCAAAGGAGGAGGAGCTCCGGGCGGCGGTGGAGGTTTTGAGGGGCCACGGCCTGCATTCGGTCCTGGAGGAGTGGTTTGTAGAGGTGCTGCAGAACGACCTGCAGGCCAACATCTCCCTCGAGTTCTGGAATACCATCTCCCAGCGAGAGAACTATGCAGACGAGCCTCAGTGCCTTCTGCTTCTCCTTGACGCTTTCGGCCTGTTGGAGAGCCGGCTGGATCCCTACCTGCACAGCCTAGAGCTGCTGGAGAAGTGGACTCGCCTGGGCTTGCTGATGGGCGCAGGCGCTCAGGGGCTGCGGGAGAAAGTCCACACCACGTTGCGGGGCGTCCTGTTCTTTTCCACCCCCAGAACCTTTCAGGACATGATTCAGCGCCTCTACGGTCGCTTTCTGAGAGTGTACATGCAGAGTAAGCGGAAGGGGGAAGGGGGCACAGACCCGGAGCTGGAGGGAGAGTTGGACAGCAGGTATGCCCGGCGGCGGTACTTCCGGCTTCTTCAGAGCCCGCTGTGTGCGGGATGCGGCAGCGACAAACAGCACTGCTGGTGCCGCCAGGCCCTGGAGCGGTTCCACCAGCTCAGCCAGGCCCTGTGAGTACTCGCGCCTTGCGCCTCTTCTTGACTCAGTTACCGTCCCGGGTCCAGCGGGCCTCTTGAGCGAGCTGGTGAGCTGGCTGGGGGCGGGGCATGACAAAGGGAGGGTCCCTAGGATCTCTGTGCGGTGAACTTACGCGTCCTGCGCTGGACACAGGTGTGTCTCTGCCACGCTCATTAGCCCCAGGCTTCCCACCTTACCTGCACTAAGATCCTACGTGATTCCAAATTCCCTGGGCCAGGTAGATTTCGGCTCTGCCTTGTGTAGGCTCTCCAGGAAAGGGATGGCATCTCTTCTCCCCTGTAGTTGCAAAAGTGGGCTTACTTTTTTTACTCTTTACAGCACAAGCTGGGGATTAGGCCAACGTGCTGCGCAAGCAGATTGCCTTTCCAGCCTTTTAAAGAGGAAAGGATTTTGTTGCTGTTAAAGCCAGGTTCTGACCTATGGGCCTTTTGTCCTTTGTGGTTGCTTATAATGATTTTGTCACATTGAGTGAAGCGCCAGCAGTGGTTAGGAAGGGAGTGGTCTTGTTGCTGGCAGGGGGAGGGAGGCCCTGTATGGCTTCTGCTGGGTTCATCCCAGATGAAAGATGCACAGAAATGTTCTTTCTCCTCTTTTCTTGAGCCCCTTTGCCGTTGTGGACCAGGGTCTGCACCAAAACGCCTAACTGGGGACTTCTGTACTCACGTGGTGTATTTAGCTGTTGTTTCAGAGCCGTGTTTAGGAGATGAGGCTTTGGCCCTGAGAGCCAAACCCAGTGCTCACATGACGAAGGCCAGTGTCTAACCCAGGCAGAGAGGCCAGCTGGGGAGGGCAGGGCTCTGTCCTCCCATCAACTTTTTCTTGAAGCCTTTGTTACTGAGGGCACTGGGTGTGGGGGAAAGGAGCGTGGTCTGCATGCTCCACGGGCAGGGCTGTCTTCCAGACACAGGCTCAGTCTGTTGGAGCGGGTCAGTGCCGAGGCTGTGACCACCACCCTGCACCAGGTGACCAGGGAGAGGATGGAGGACCGCTGCCGGGGCGAGTATGAGCGCTCCTTCTTGCGTGAGTTCCACAAGGTAAGGACAGCCCCTCAGGCCCTGTCCCTCGGGGGTTGTAGAAGAGGTTTCTGGCAAACCTGACCCCCTGGTTTTAGAAGCAGCGAAACTATGGAGACTTGGGTGAACTAGGACCTGGCTGGTGGTCAGAGCTGGCTGGGTGAAGGCTGGCCCTTCCCAGCCTTCCTTGGTGACAGTGAGAAAGAGCCTGCGACGTGTCGGTGAGGTCTGAGCAGAATCACTTGGCTGGAGGCAGTGCCAAGGTCTAGGGTGTCCCAGTGAGGGCTCTCGGGGCACCCATCCTGTTGGGGGCATGGTCTGGGGCTCTGTTCTGGACTCACCAGAGCTGTGAAGGTGCTGGGTCCAGCCGCAGGGGACTGTCCAGCCTGCTCCTATTTTTTGCCTATTCTCTTCCACCGTCTCCTGAGAATGCAGATTAGCTGTGATGGAGAATCCAAGCAAGTGTCCCTACAGCAGTGGTCTTGAGTGGGTGTGAGCCCAGAGGCCTGGCTGGGGTACCTGTGTTGTCCCCGCATAGCAGGGCATCCAGATGTTCTCATCAGTGGCTGTATAGTTTGTGGGAGAACGTATGCATGCTGGGGTCCATGTGGCCACATTGTCTGTACACGCACGTGTGCTCGGAAGGGTCCTTACATCTGTCTGCTGTGGCTGGTCAGGTACATGGCCCACAGGGTGTGTCTGTCCACCGAGGCAGAGGTGAGCATTCTCTCCATGGCCTGCATCAGGGCCACTGTTGCCAGAGATAAGTCTGGGCACACTGATGGAAGGCCTGGGGTGCCCCCTTTGGGCCCATTATCCTGCTGATTTCGATGTGCTCCTACTCCAGAGCAGGCGGCCTTGGGGACTGCCCAGGGCTGTGTGGCTTCTCCTGGCCTCTTTCCACGTCAGGCTGGGGCTCAGCACCTTACCTGTGCTCTTCCAACAGTGGATCGAGAGGGTGGTGGGCTGGCTGGGCAAGGTATTCCTGCAGGATGGTCCAGCCAGGCCCGCGTCCCCTGAGGCTGGCAACACACTGCGTCGCTGGCGCTGCCACGTGCAGAGGTTCTTCTACCGAATCTACGCCAGCCTGCGCATCGAGGAGCTCTTCAGCATCATCCGAGGTTGGCCCCCTGCCCTCTGGAGTAGCCCACCTTCCCTGGGCCTTTGCCCTTCAGATCTGGCAGGCGGTGAGGGGCGCTTGGGCAGAGCGGGGGCCCGTCAGCGTGGGCTGCCCCCAGCTCAGTGTCTGGGTTAGGGCAGGTGTGGCAGGGCAGTGGACAGGGCTTCTGGGTGTCCACACTCATCCTCTCAGCCTCACGTCCCTGCTCTGTCCTTCTGCACCGTGGGGGGTGCGGGCACAGGAGGGCGCAAGGATGACCTGAAGCACCTAGCAGGTGTTTCTCGGGGTTACTGAGTGGAGGTGCGGCTGCTCAGCCTCTGGGCCCTGCCGACTGGTGTCCTTTGTTGCACGCACAGTGTGTGTGTGCAAGGGCTGGTGCTCTTCTGCAGACTTCCCGGACTCGCGGCCAGCCATCGAGGACCTCAAGTACTGTCTGGAGAGGACTGACCAGAGGCAGCAGCTGCTCCTGTCCCTCAAGGCTGCCCTGGAGACCCGCCTCCTCCATCCAGGTGCCAAAGCTGCTGCCTGAGAGTCCGGCCTCCCTGCCCCGGGGCCTGTGTAGGGCGTGGGTGTGTGCAGTCCTCAGGAGGGCCAGGGCACTCCACTTCATCCTCCCTTGAAGGGAGTCACGGGAAGTGAGGGGTGTGGCCTAGAGGTAGAGGTGATGGATGATCCTTTCAGAACAGACCACCTGGTGAGCGGGGGCTGGGATCTTGGAAAATTCTGGGGAAAGCACCCGAGAGTTGGGGGAGAAGGGGCCCGCGTCCTGCATGTCACACTGGTTTCCTGGGGAGTGCGGTCACAGTGGCGACCAGAAGCCCGCCTGGCCAGGGTGCAGCTGCTCGCTTGTGGAACCACCACTCCTGGGTGCTGTGGGGACTACCATCCTCCGTCCTGGCCGTAGGTGTGAACACGTGCGACATCATCACCCTCTACATATCCGCCATCAAGGCCCTGCGTGTACTAGACCCATCCATGGTCATCCTGGAGGTGGCCTGTGAGCCCATTCGCCGCTACCTGAGGTGAGCGCCGCGGGCAGGCCCCGGGGAGCGGATCCGACTTGGGGCCTAGTCTCCTGGCTCCATGCACACAGCCAAGCTCCCCTGGGTCCTCTTGGGCCACGTGGCCTGGCCCCAAGGCCAAGGCTCCTTCCTCTTGCTGGTGACCTGTTGCCCAGTGCGTGGACACTGGCCCCACCGTGCACCCCTGCCCTCTATGCCTTCCCCTCCTCCCAGCCCAGAGAGGCCCCCAGACCCTGGGCTCAGCGTCTCCTGCAACGAGGCCCAGGGACTGCCGGCTGGGCTCTCAGAGAACATGTTTGACCGGGTGCCCTGCCCATGGCACAACTGCCCAGAAACCCCTCGGAATGGTGGAGGCTCAGGGCTGGGGCTGGGGCTGTCCCGACTCACATCTGCTGCCTCTTGGTGGGAAGCGCCTGGTCTCGGTTCTGTCTTGTTTTTTGTTTTTTGTTTTAAGATTTTATTTATTTTGAGAGAGAGGGAGAGTGTGTGCACCAGCAGGGGAGATGGGGAGAGGGAGAAGCAGACCCACTGCTGAGCAGGGAGCCCAACGCAGGACTCGGTCCCAGGACCCTGGGATCATGACCTGAGCCGAAGGCAAATCCTTCACTGACTGAGCCCCCCAGGCACCTTGGTTTTGTCTTATTATTTCATTTCTTGGTGTTCCCAGAAAATGGTGGGTTTTTATTTTAGTTTTAGTATCATTTTTTTTTTTTTTTAAGATTTTATTTATTTATTTGACAGAGACACAGCAAGAGAGGGAACACAAGCAGGGGGAGTGGGAGAGGGAGAAGCAGGCTTCCCGCCAAGCAGGGAGCCCGACGCGGGGCTCGATCCCAGGACCCTGTGATCAGGACCTGAGCCGAAGGCAGATGCTTAACGACTGAGCCACCCAGGCGCCCCTCACATTGTCTTTTGAGAAGAGTCTGGTAGACTTACTTTAAGCATGTGGCCAAAAGGCACTGACTGCCATAGGTGAGGTGGGGTATGTGGGCTAGTGAGGCGAGCAGGGAGAGGTGCTGTGAGGGCCAGCAGTACCCACATTTGGCAGGACGCGGGAGGACACGGTGCGGCAGATTGTGGCTGGGCTGACGGGGGACTCAGACGGGACAGGGGACTTGGCTGTTGAGCTGTCCAAGACCGATCCGGCGAGTCTGGAGACGGGTCAGGACAGTGAGGATGACTCTGGCGAGCCCGAGGACTGGGTCCCCGACCCCGTGGATGCTGATCCAGGTCAGTGCCCGCCAGCCCTGCCAGGCTCCGCATTGTGGGGGAGGCCCCAGTAAGGTCGGTGCTCTGGCCTAGAGTTTGTCTCCACACGTGCCCCGAGGCTTGAGGGGGTCCGCTGTCCCCGCCCAACCCAGCCTGTTCCCCGAGCACTTCTGCTGCTTGAGTGGGCCCATGGTGGCCTGAGACCCCATCCCGGTTGCTAGAAGAGCAGGTTCGCAGGCAGCCTGGGCACCACCCAACCCGCCCCTACCCTGGGATCTGAGCCTGGGCCTCACGGCGTGGCAGGGTGGGCCCTGGCTGGATGCAGATGGTGCTTCCTCAGTGGCACCCTGCCCCTGTGCTGTGCAGGGAAGTCCAGCTCCAAGCGGCGCTCCTCGGACATCATCAGCCTGCTGGTCAGCATCTATGGCAGCAAGGATCTCTTCATCAACGAGTACCGCTCGTTGCTGGCTGACCGCCTCCTGCACCAGTTCAGCTTCAGTCCTGAGCGGTGAGGCTTGCGAGCGGCCGCTGGGCTGCTGAAGGAAGCTGCATCACTGATGCCAAGCAAGCACTGGCCTGTGCTCAGCCGTGGTCCCGGGGAGGCCTGGGCGGAGGCGGCCCAGGAGCTTGGGGAGCCGGGTGCCCGGGCACTCCCAGGCCTCCGCTGGGATGGAGCAGGCCCAGGGCCTGGGTGGCTGGAGCTGCACTTCCCAATTCTCCTCCTGGCCTGGGGGTGTCCTTGCATCAGTGGGGGGGGGGGTGCCCGTGCAGCCTCTCTGGGTGGGGGCATGCCACACCCCCTCAGAGATGCCTCTTTCCAGGGAGATCCGCAACGTGGAGCTGCTGAAGCTGCGCTTTGGCGAGGCTCCGATGCACTTCTGTGAGGTCATGCTGAAGGTGGGTACCCAGGGCTCCCCGCCCACCTGGCCCAGCCTCACCTCCAGCGCAGTCCAGGGGCTTTTGCGACACCAAGCTCTTCCCCCCAGGACATGGCGGATTCCCGTCGCATCAATGCCAACATCCGTGAGGAGGACGAGAAGCGGCCCGCAGAGGAGCAGCCACCTTTTGGGGTCTATGCCGTCATCCTGTCCAGCGAGTTCTGGCCGCCCTTCAAGGACGAGAAGCTGGAGGTCCCCGAGGACATCAGGGAGGCCCTCGAGGTCTACTGCAAGAAGTACGAGAAGCTGAAGGTACCGTCCACACCTCCCTGTGTCAGGAACCAGGGGGCAGGCGACCCTTCCGCCCATGCTGTGCAACAAGCTGGCTGTGGCCCATCCCCACAGCCCTCTCCGGACCCCTCTGCCTCGGGGCGGGAGGGCGTGGCCCACGTTCTGCTCCGTTAGGAACCCATGCACATGTGCACGGGGGTGCTTCCCCACACTATACTAGGAGAGGGGCCGGGTGGCTCATGCCCCCCCACCCTTCTGGGCTTCCTCTTCCACTGTCTCTCCTCTGGTATCTCAGAACCAGGGGCTGGGGCGCCGGGCTTGTCCCAGGGAAAGTCAGGGAGCTGTGTCTGCTCGGTGGGTGTCTGCCTCCAGGAAATCTCCAGTCGCCCATGAGGCACTTGACTTCCAGGACCCTGCCCTGTCCCTGCCACTGCCCAGCTTGCTTCCCTAGAAGCTGCTTTCCCAGGCCTCAGGGCACTAGAGGACCAGGACTATGCTGTTTGCTGTTGGGGCCCTGACGGCCTAGGACTCGGGCAGGAGGAGAGAGAGGGGAGCGCTGCAGGACATGTGGGGTGGTCCGGAGCCCACCAGAGCCCGATGTGCTGAGTGCAGAGCCCACTCCCTCTGGGAGTGCAGGTGGCAGGTGTGGGCAGGTGGAGCCTGGTGTGGGCGGGGATTAACGGCACGAAGAACCCTTCCTTGCAGGGATGGCTCAGTGGAGACGTGTCTGGAGAGAGCGGGGAGCTAGGGTACCTGTCCTAGGTTTCTGGGGACTGGTGAAGCAGGTTCTGGGGCATTCGGTCTAATAAGTGAGTTGTGGGGCTTGAGGGGCTGCTGGGTTCCCGAGCAGAGGACGAGTCTGGTAGGTGCCTAGGGAGCAGAGCCTGAGCCCTGGGACCATCTGGAGCAGCTCCAGAGACGGGCCAGCAGCCAGGGCTTGAGGAGCCCTCAGGACGGAGCCCTGGGAGGGAGACCAGTTGGCTGGGGTATGGAGGAGTTGGTTGGGGGGGGGGCAGCAGAGCCAGGTAGTGGGAGGGACAGTGGGTTCTCCAGGTTTGCTGTTCTAGGCCAAGGAAGCTAGTTCTGGAGGGAGGAGGGCTCCCCTCCAGAGACAGGCAAGGGCAGGAGCAAGGCAAGGGGTTCTGGAGTGGGGAGGCAGAACAGGGGCGGGCCGTATTCAGGGGCAGCACCGCAAAGGCTGCGAGGGTCTGTGTGGCTCTCACTGGCTCCCGCTGGGCCATTTCACCACCCCGTGGTTTCTGCTCCTGACTGTGGTGAGGTGCTTGCTCTGGAGCCTGTCCGCGGGGCACCCCCACCTCTCCCTGGTTGAGGACATCTGTGTGCTCACTGCCTTCCCCCTGCCCCTTCTGGCTGCCTTGTTGGCATGCCACCACCGCCAGAAGAGACCCCACGACCTCCCACAGGGGTCTCGCCGTGGGTCCCGGGAAGGCTCAGGCCTGATGCACCTGCCGTGATGACCAAGGTTCAGCTGCTTTGTCTTAACTCCAGCTGGATCCTAGAGTGGCGGGGGCAGGCTCCAGGGCTGTGCTGGAGCTCAGGCCTGTGGCCATAGTGTCTCTGCCTGCCGCCAAGTGAACTCTGGGCCCGAGGATCATGCTGGACACGTGTGGGTGGCTGTGCAGCCCAGAGAGTAGCCTGTGCTTTCTGCTGCTGGGCCTCACATCTGCTGGTTGGAGTGGTGGCTGTAGGGTCACGGCCTCGGAGCCAGAGGGCCTGTCCGTGGCAGCTAAAAGTCCAAAATCGAGTGATCGGTCTAGGGCTGCACCCTCTCCAGAGCCTCCGGGGGACGACTCTCCTGCCTCTTCCAGCTTCTGGTGGCTCCAGGCATCGTGTAACTTGTGGCCACATCAGTCACCTTCTGCCTCTTTTGTCACGTGGCATTCTCCCTGTGTCTCTCTCTCTCCACTTTCTTGTTAGAGGACACCAGCCGTATTGGGTCAAGGCCCACTCTGTTCCAGAGTGAGCTCACTGGAACAAATTGAATGAGTGATGACCTGATTTCCAGATAAGCTTACGTCCTGAGTTACTGGGGGTAGGACTTTAGCATCTTTTTGAGGGACACAATTCCACCTGCAACAGTCCACCCTCCAGCCCCCCTGAAATTCATGTCCTTCCCACATGCAAAACACATTCAAGCAACATCCCCAGAAGTCTTAACCCTTCCAGCAATGACTCCAAGTTCACAGCAACCCCAAAGTTCAGCATCTAAGTAGCAGCTGAATTGGTGCAGCTCATTCTGGCCAGGGTTCCTCTCCGGCTACGAACCTGGGGGAACGGACAGGTAGTTGCTGCTTCCACAGTGTGTTTGTGGGAAGGTGTAGGGCAGACTCTGCATTCCAAGAGGAAGACTTCTGAAGGAAGGAAGGGGTCGCAGCCCCCAAGCAAGTTCAAAAGCCAGTGGAAGAACTTGTGTGACCTCATGGTTGTGTTCCCAGCTTGCCGGCCAGGCCTTCACACCACACCCCTGCGTGCAGAGCCAGGCTCTCCCGTGGCTCCCCCTCCCTCTCAGCGCAGGCTGTTGTAAAACTCTCTGGAGCCTTGTCCATTCCTACGCACCCCCTTCCTGGACAGCCCGTCTCCATCCCGGCTCTTCTGGGGCTGCCGGTGGGCTCCCACATCAGTGTAGGTCTCTGGTGCCCTTGGGGCTCTGTGTCGAGCACGCACGGAGCACCCCTGCGCGGTCCAGGCTCGCGTGCTGTCACGTGCCGCCCTCCCACACCTCCCTCAGTCCGGCTGCTCACACGGGCTCTGCCACCGCCTGGCGGGGTCGCACGTTCTCGTTTGACACCTCCCCAGCGTGGCCTTCCTGGCCACGTTCCCGACAGCTTTCCCTTCGGGACAGTGCAGCCATCATGAGCGTGCGGCTCGTACTCCCAGCCTCCGCCCCCCTCCGATTCCGTGGACTCGCACATTCCTGGGTATTCGCTACAGCGGCACCCACTTCGCGGGACCAAAATGTGTGCCTTTCTTGTGGCTGCCGGAACAAAGTGCCACAACGGGTCCTCAGAACAAGCTTTTCTTCTGTTCTGCAGGCAGTGTGGAGGCCAGGGTGTCAGCAGGGCGTGGGCTGGTCCTTCCTGCCCCCCGGCATCGGGGAGCGGGTTTGCAGGCCTTGCTTGGTGTCTCTTGGCTGTGGCTGCGTCCCTGCAGTCTCTGCCTCTGTCCTCACCGCCCCCCCCCGCCGAGGACGCTGACCGTGTTCCGTCAGGGCCCCCGGCACTCCACATGACCTCACCTTAACTGGCCCCACCTGCCATGACCCCGTCTCCAGCTCAGGTCACACTCTGGGGTCCTGGGGGTTAGGACGCGGACGTGTTTCTCAGAGGCCGCGGGGGTCTGTCAGTGCCCACTGACAGAGTTGGCTGAGCGGGTGGGAGCCAGAGCCCTGTCCTGTCCTCCTGCTGCTGCTGACGGCCCGGCGGGGGCAGGTCAGGGAGCCCTTCGCTCCCTGGTGGGGGCCGCGGGGCCGCCGGTGCTGACTCCGGCCCTCCCCAGGCCATGCGGACCCTCAGCTGGAAGCACACCCTGGGTCTGGTGACCATGGACGTGGAGCTGGCTGACCGCACCCTGTCTGTGGCGGTGACTCCCGTGCAGGCGGTGGTCCTGCTGTACTTCCAGGACCAAGGTGAGCCCACTGACCCCTTGCCAGCCGGCCCCAGCCATGCCCCCCCGGGCCAGCCCCCCTGGTCCTGCTGACCTCCAGGAAGCCGGGGGGGATGGGCAGG
This sequence comes from Leptonychotes weddellii, assembly GCF_054177405.1. Taxonomy (NCBI): domain Eukaryota; kingdom Metazoa; phylum Chordata; class Mammalia; order Carnivora; family Phocidae; genus Leptonychotes; species Leptonychotes weddellii. Next base: position 80,121,544 of record NC_138382.1, on the reverse strand, counting down.
GGGCTTGGCCTCGCCCCATGTGCCCAGAGCTCGCGGCCGCTCCACACAGCCAGCTGGACCCTGGAGGAGCTGAGCAAGGTGGTGAAGATGCCCGTGGCTCTCCTGCGGCGGCGCATGTCCGTGTGGCTGCAGCAGGGCGTGCTGCGTGAGGAGCCTGCCGGCACCTTCTCTGTGGTGGAGGAGGAGCGGCCCCAGGACCGGGACAGCATGGTGCTCATCGACAGCGACGAGGAGAGCGACTCGGGCATGGCCTCGCAGGCGGACCAGAAGGAGGAGGAGCTGCTGGTGCGACTGTGCTGGGGGGCGGCGGCCTGGCTTGGCCTCTGGCGAGGTGGCAGCCCGGCGGGCGGTGGCCCGACTGCCGGCCTGCTCTCTGTCTCCCCAGCTTTTCTGGACGTACATCCAGGCCATGCTGACCAACCTGGAGAGCCTGTCACTGGAGCGCATCTACAGTATGCTGCGCATGTTTGTGGTGACCGGCCCCGCGCTGGCCGAGATTGACCTGCAGGAGCTGCAGGGCTTCCTGCAGAAGAAGGTGCGTGACCAGCAGCTCGTCTACTCGGCCGGCGTCTACCGCCTGCCCAAGAGCTGCAGCTGAGGCGCCCCACGGGGCCCTTCCCGCACCATCCACCCCACCCGCCCCCAGCCCCTGCCCAGCCCCCAGAGTGCAGAGTAAAGCGAATGGTTCTCTGTCCTTTCCCTGTCCTGGTGGCTTTGTGGCCCATCATGAGCTTGTGGGCCAGGTTGTCCCTCCAGCCCGACCTCTCCACCCCCACTCAGCAGGACCTGGCTCCCTGGGAGCAGGTGAGGGGAGACATGAGTGGCCGGGCCCAGTCCTGGCCTGCATACCTGTGTTTGAGCTCCAGACCCAGAGCCCTGGCACATGGGTGTCCCTAGGCCACACCAGCTGGGGAAGGCCCACCTCTGAGCCTGAAGCTCAGGCAGGAGCACACCGGAGGCCTCCAGCCCCAAGCCTCACTCTGGCCTTTGGAAGGAGCCGTTGGGTCACCCGCCCTCTTCCTGGCCTGAGGCCCCAGGGCTGTTGCTGGGACACGTGGACGCCACTGGGATGTGTGAGATGAGCAGGCAGCTGAGCGTCCCCTGATGGACCAAGAACTCCCCACGTCCGCAGCAGGAGGGGCTGGCTATTTGTGGCTCACAGTGAAGCTGGTTTCTGTGCCCTCAGGCACGTGGTCGGGAGCACGCTGGGGCCTCAGTGCTCAGAGTACAGTTGAAGAACCCTGTGAAACCAGTCTTCCCAGTGCAGCTGGGAGGCCAGCAGTGTCCAGAGCACACACAGGGTCCTGTGCAAGGGGTTTTGGGGGCCTGGCACTGCCCCAGCCCTGAGGTCCCAGGAGGCAGGGAAGGGTGTAGGCTCCACCCAGGCCGGTGATGGGAGCTCCCTCTAGCTGGTGGCGCTGTCCTCCCAGGCAACAGAGGCCCTTTGGAAAGAGCCTCCACTCCTGCTCCCACCTGCCCGGGGTGCCTTCCCAGGCCTGGAGCCATGCCTATTGCCCCTACACACTCTTGGGTCCCCCCGCCCCCAGCTGTCTTCCAGTGCCTACCCCCACTTCTCCACTTGGGCCTGTTGCTCAGGGCCCTGTGGCCAGCCCTGTTCTGGGACTTCCCTTTCTTACCCCAGAGTGTTCTGTTGGCCACGGGCTTGGAGGACAACGTGGTGGGAACAGGTGTGTAGCCGTAGCAGCTGACCCCTCCCTCTCCTGGACTCTGCCCACCACTGAGGCTGCTGAGCCGTGGTCACTAGAAGAGGGGCCTCCCACTTTCCTCCGGGTTCTGGTGGGGGCCCAGGAGGAGGCTCTGACAGCCCACATTCCCTCCAGGAGGAAGGCCGTCTGGCACTAGGCTGAGTGTACCTTTGTCGTCCTAACCAGGGTGCAAACCTGCTAGACCGGCCTGGCAGGGGGCTGCGTCCGGTTCTGGACACGGCACTCCTGCTTCCCGTCCCTTCCGACTTGGTTTGTGGATGAATGTGGTAAAAAAGCTGTGTCTTGGGTCACAGCATTACTCATCAGGCCAGAAACCGCTGGCTGGTCCCTGAGGGCTCCCCTAGGAGGGGCCACCCCTGTCTGGAGTCAGGGAGGTCCCCAGCGAGCAGGGGTCAGCTGGGACCCCTCTGCACGCTTGCCCCTGGCGCCCTGCGGGGTCAGCTGTGCGGTGGGGCACTTCCTCCTGCTGCCTGGGTGGTTTGCTTGGCCGGGTCCTTAGGGGAGGAGGGAGGAGGCCTCAGGGTGGAGAGGCAGTGCAGGAGACCAGGGAGGAGGCTGAGGTTAACTCTAAAGATGCCATCCTGCAGGTGAGTCCCTCAGGCGGCGCTTGTCGGGTGGCAGGAAGATGCCCTAGGAAGCAGCCCTCAGAGGGTCAGCTGGGCTCCCACTTGAAGGACACCTAAGCTGGAGCCTCAGATGCTACCTGCAGCTGCTTCTGAGCCAGGCGCACCCGGAGGATGTGCTGGGGAGACCTGTGGGCAGTGCCCACCTCTCCTGGGGGGTTGAAGAACCCCTGGAGGTTCCTCCGGACCTGAGCATTGCTGGGGCGTGGGTGTGGGTGTGGGCGGGACCCTCCCCAGGACGGCCCGCGTGAGGGAGGGCAGTTGAGCACAGGTCCACGCCTTGCCCCCCCTTGGCCCCTGCTTGTCCCAGCCCTGGGGATCCTGAGAGAGGAACCCGGGCCTGTGCTGCGCGCTCTGGGCCCCCCGGGGTTTCCGGGCCACTGTCTCCACCTTCCCAGGGGCCTAGGCATGGGCTCCACCCCCTTCCCCACAAAGCACCGCCCCCCCAGGCCAGGGCAGCCCCATCCTTGCCTTGGCCTTGGGTCTGGCAGGGCACTCAGAAGTGGCTCCCAGGCCCCTCTCCACCCTACCTACCCCACCCCGGGGCTGCCTGCCCAGGGCTCCTCCACTCGGGCACCGAGCTCAAGCGAAGCTCCAGCCGAAGCCCTGCCCCCACCCGCTCTGCTTCAGGGCCCCACTGTGAGGTCAGCGCCTTCCGATGGGTTCCGTGCGGAGGTGTGTGGTGGGGCTGGGGGCTGGACATGGCCGCCTGTCCCCACCCTGACTCCTGCCTGGTCGGCAACCCCCTTGGCCTCCTATGTTTGTCCCTTTTGCTCATCCCTGCTGCAGGTGCCTCCTCCTGCCCCCGAACCCCGCCCCTGCGAGGGCCCCTCCCGTACCCTTCTGGTGGCCGCCAGGGAGAGGGGCGGCCCTGGGGGTCCTCCGCTGGCCGGTGACGAGGGCCCCTCGGCCGCACGGGCCCTGTCTCTGCAGCTGGGACGTACTGCGAGTGCAGCCTCGGCCTCAGCCGCGAGGCCCTCATTGCCCTGCTCGTGGTGCTGGCGGGCATAGGCGCCAGTTGCCTCTGCGGCCTGGTCATCGTGGCAGTCGGTGTCATGAGAGCCAAGAGGTGCATGAGCCCGGGGCTGGGGGGGCGGCTGGGGGCCGCAGGGCCGTGCTGGGGGACGGGGGGTTACCGGGAGCCGGGACGCCATTTCCCAGGCTGGGCTGTGGAGAGGCAGGCGGTGGGGGCGCGTCTGGGCTCCGTTGCTCCGGGACTCACACCTCCCCTTGTCCCTCCAGTGAGCCATGCCCCAGACACATGAGCAGCAGGTGAGTAACCTCGGGAAGCCCACAGGTGAGCCGCGCCCCTGCCTCCTGCCCCTGGGAGGTGCGGGGGGTCACAGATGGGTCATGAGCACTGGCCGGAGGCCCGGGCCCGCCCTCTCGAGGCCTGTGCTGGTGGCCAGCCAGCCTGACCCGGCCCCTGTCGTGCAGGTTGGTGGGGCACTACGGAGTCCAGGAAGATCGCATGGACCTGCACTCCGTGCAAGTGGAGTCCCATGTCATGGACCCCGACCTGGAGGTCTCCATGCTGCCGCCCCTGGACGAACAAGGCCTCCTGGCCATTCCCGTGGACCCTATGGCCCCAAACATGACTGTGGAGGGGGAGCTCCCTCTCAGCCCCCCAACCTGAGTAGGGCTGCAGGCAGCCTGGGGGAGGGGAATTAAACAGTATTCAGTGCTTCTGCCCTGTCCTCCCTGCAGGCTCATCCTCGAGCCGCGAGCCGCGGTGCAGCTGTGCCACGGGCTGGGGAGGGGTTTGTGTGCACCCAGGTCACCTCCTTGATCTTGGGTGGGGGGAGGAGGTACCCACTGTCCACCCTCCCGGGCAGGGAGCCACAGCCCTGGTACTTCCACCTCCTCTTGCCGAGGCCTCAGCCTGGTCCCTCCCCTCATCTTCCTGCTGCTGTGTCCCATGAAGTTGGCGGGGCGCCGGGGGCCCCTGTCCCCCCCACCCCCACCCCGGGAAACCCCAGGACAGGATGTGCAACTCTGATGACTCCAGAGGGAGCAGTGTTTGACAGGAGAACTTGGGCTGGTGTCTGTGCCCTACCCACACTGTCTCCTTGAGGTTCTAGGACAGTCCTTACAGGGCCAGGTGGGGCAGACATGACTGTCCCCTGCCTCGTACCCCCTCCACCCTCCAGTCTACCCCCTGGGCTCAGGCCCCCATCATGTGCTCCTGACCCCACCAATTATCCACTATGGGGATGGGACCATCCCTATATGGGGGGGCACTGTGTGTATGCTGGGGTCACTTTGCTGGGCAGGAGATGGGCAGAGACCGGGGAGAGCAGCAGGGATCACGGAGTCCCATTCCGTGCGTGGCATCGATGAGTTTGGTGGGTCTGGGTGTTGTCCAGCGCTCAGGCCTCCGCGGGGCGCAGGGTGGTAGGCACCTCGGGAGGAGGGGCGAGGCGTCTTGTCAGCGCCGCAGCTGGCCCAGAGCCAAGAGCAGCCCAGCTCCAGGACAGGTGGTTGGCAGTGCAGGATGCTGGCTGGCTGCCCAGCCCCCGCCCTAGGTGCGGGACTGGCCATGGAACAGGAACTGCCGGCACTCGGGCCGGAGATTTAGTATTTGTGCAAACGCGGTAGAGACGCACTGGCTCCGTGGACGCACGAGCAGCGGGCTCCTAGCGCTGCTCCATGAGGAGCCCCTCCTTTCTCTCGCGGCGGCCGCCGCCGATGTTGCTCCTGCTGCTGTCGCCGTGGCCACTCTGGGCCCAGTCGTCCACCGCGGCCACCTTCTCGGGAACCCCAGCCACCCCGGACTGCCCCGAGGCGTGCGAGTGCGCGCCGGGCGGCCTGGTCAACTGCTCGGGGCGCGCTCTGCCCGCCGTGCCCGCGGACCTGAGCCGGCGCGTGCGCGCGCTGCTGCTGGACCACAACCGCGTGCGCGCGCTGCCGCCCGGGGCCTTCGTGGGCGCTGGCACGCTGCTGCGCCTGGACCTGCGCGAGAACGGGCTGCGCTGGGTGCACGCTCGGGCCTTCTGGAGCTTGGGCGCGCTGCAGCGGCTCGACCTCAGCGACAACCAGCTGGAGGCGCTGGCGCCCCGCACCTTCTCGCCCCTGCGCGCGCTCCGCTCCCTCTCGCTGGCAGGCAATCGGCTGGCGCGCCTGGAACCCGCGGCGCTGGGCGCGCTCCCGCTGCTGCACGCGCTCAGCCTGCAGGACAACGAGCTGTCCGCGCTCGCGCCGGGCCTCCTGGCCCGCCTGCCCGCTCTCCACGCGCTGCACCTGCGCGGCAACCCCTGGACCTGCGGCTGCGCGCTGCGTCCGCTCTCCTCCTGGCTGCGCAGGCACCCGAGGCCGGCGCCAGGTGAGCCCTCCGGGCGAGGGTGGACGGGCCGGGACCCACGGCCACCGTCGCCTGACTCTGCACCTGTGTCCCGCAGAGACCGAGACGCTGCTCTGCGTGTTGCCAGGGCGCCAGACGCTCAGCCCCTTGACCGCCTTCCCGGACGCCGCCTTCAGCCACTGTCCGCAGCCACTCGCTCCGCGGGACCTGGCCGTGGTCTACGTGCTCAGGCCCATCTCGTTCCTCGCCAGCCTGGCCGCCTGCCTGGCGCTGGGCTCCGTGCTCACCGCCTGCCGCACGCACCGCCCTCAGCCGCCTGGGGAGACCGCGGGACTCTGGCCCTGGGAACCCCGCCGCCTCTGCTCAGGCCTGAGCGGGCCTTGGCTGTTCTCGAATCTTCCCCCGTCCCCTGCCCTTCTTCACAGTCCCTGCACGCGTCAACAAGCAACACAGACAGAAATTTTCGTGACATTCCTTTAGACATCACCACTGCACAAACCGGGTCAGGGGCAGTGCGCGCCGGGCCCCCAGGCGGAGGGGCAGCGCGCGGCTGCGCACGGGCCGCACGGGGAAGGCACGCGCTCGACACTGGAAGGGCTGGGCCTGTACAAGTTGGCGGGCAGGGCTGAGGACAGTCCGGAGCCAGCGCGTGGGGGAAAGCCTATCTTGGGCTGCAGGCTGGAGGAGGCAAACGGCTGGCTCAGCCCTCGCGGAGACCGGACGAAAGGGTCAGAGGCAGCGGAGAACCCCAGCGCACTCCTGGGAGGCAGCTGCCCACTGAGGGTCAGAGTCTGCCGTTGGGGACGGGCAGGGCCAGCTGGATGGATGGGGGTCAAGCCGAGAAGGGACGAGGGTAAGAAAAGGAGAGGGGTGGAGCCGAGGCTGCCAAGCCAAGAGCAGGCGCTGGAGGAGGGGGTGGCCCAGCTACTTGTGCCTCGCATCCCCACTGTGGCTCTGGTAGTGGCTGGGGAAGGCTGGGGCTTCAGTCTCTGCTCCAAGCCCCTCCGGGGCCAGGTTAGCCCCTCTCCCCCACTGCTTAGACACCCCAGGGCCCTGCCTCTGCCGGAGTGCCCTGCGGCCCTGCCCAGCCAGCTCAGCTCTGGCCTGTCCTCAGCCGCTCTGGTCCGAGCCTCGGTCCAGCAGGGGCTGCCCGCCCGGCAGCAGGGCGGACAGACAGATGGGAGGCCCAGGGTGGGCAGTCTTGGGCGGGTGGGCTTCCCTCAGGCCTTCCCGAGCAGCAGGACCCATCAGTGTCCTTGGCCGGGCTAACTGGGCAGGTGGGCGCCTCCGGGGGCCTCACACCACGGTGCTGACCGAGGGATCTGAGAGGTTGAGCGTGCCCGTGATATCAGTGGGATGGTACTGCTGCAAAATAGAAATACACAGACAAGGCAGCCCGTTAGCCCCCATGCTCGGGGGCACGCGCAGGGCCGGGACGGGTGGACCGGCCAGCCGGCCGACCGGCGGGCGGGCGGGCGCGGCCTGGGGGAGGCTGGGGGGGTGCTCCTCCCCCTGACCCCGTCGTGCTCCGGGACTCTGCGTGGGCCGGGCCGCTGTCCCGTCCATCTGTCTGTCTGTCTGCGGGGGAGGGGGGCAGAGGAGGGCGGGCAGGGCGTCTCAGCTCTCCCTATGACGGGCACACATCTGCAGCTGGCCCTCCTCCCTCTCAATAGCGCGTCGCGGCAGCACTGTGTCTTTTTGGTTTTGCAAAGCGCCGCGTCCACCCCCGGTGCTCTATAAATAAGAACCAACAATCAATACCCGCTGGCCCCGCTGGCTGCCAGGGACCCCAGCCCTGGGCGCCCAGTGCTGCCCTGGCCCAGACCGGCCACAGGACAGGGGCAGAGGATCTTAGCAGCCGGATCGACCCCACCCCTCCCAACAGAGCCCCCCACCCAGGCCTCCCTCCAAGCAGGCGCCCAGCCCGAAACAGGATGGGAACTAGACTGCCCTCCCCCGCCCAGACCCTCCAGCTGGCAGCATCCCAGTCACCCCTACAGGGCAGGGCCAGCCCCAGATGCCACATGGTGTCAGGGCTGCCCTGGGAGATGGTCCCTGGTGCCTACAGAGGCTCGGGTAAAGAGTCTATTGGGATTGTGTCCCCAGAAAGGCACCTCGAAGGTCTCTGAGTTGCACCTGGACCAGCTAAGGAGCGTGCAGCTTTTCTTTGGGTAGGGGTATTATTGGGTGGGGGGGGATCAGGGACACCCTCACAAAGCAGCCTATCACCTGTGTAACTTTTGTGCTCCTCCCTAAAAGTGTCGTCTACAAGGATAACCTCTCCCCAGGCCTTCCCCACCACCTCTCCTCTCTGGTCTTGGATCTGTTCCTGAACCCCTTGGCAGGGCCCCTGGCTCAGCCCACTTTCTCGGGCCTGTGCTCCCAGCTCCCAGTCCCTCACTCTTCACCTACCCTCCCAGTGCCAAGCCCCTCCTGGGAAGCAGAGCAGCCAGGCCACATGGGCCCCTCTGGGGGCACCCTGATGGCTTCACCCTGGCCTCAGATCATTCTGTGCCAAGCTCTGTCCATGTCCTGGAGATCTGCCTCCTTTCCAGTGCGCTCTGTGTGTGTGTGTGGGGGGGGCGGTGTGCAAATTCCTGTTTCCACCTTGGAGCATAAGCCCCTGCAGGATGGAAGCCAAGCTGGCCCCTGGACGGCAGGGAGGCCAAGGACAGTGCTAACTCTGGGTTGCCCCCTCCCCACCTTGGACCGGGGTGCCCCTAGCAAGGCTGGTCCATTTGAAGGGCTTTTATCCCAAGTGTGCATGCATGTGGTGTGGTGACAAGCTGCCCAGGGTAGGAGGCCCTGCTCTGACGCCCTGTGGGGAAGCGCTGGAGGGTCGGGAGCTGAGGCGCTGCCCTCCTCCCTCAAGGCCTCTCCTTCCTGCGCCTCTGTCTGGGAGCCTCAGTGACTCCGGCTCTGCCTGGGGTGGGCTCCACCCCTCTGGGGCCACCCAGTCCCCTGTGGCGGTCCCCTGTGGCTGGGGGCCTGTCCCAGTTCCAGGCCCCGGCCGTCCACCCAGATGGAGCCAGGCCCGGCCCCCAGCCCCGGCCCACACAGAGACCACATGGAGGGGATGCAACAGGCATGGCTCTGGTGAGACGCGTGACACAGGTGTCTGGGTGGCGGGGCTGGCGGCCAGACAGATGGGCGGATGGGACACCACAGCCACCCCCACGGATGTCGCGAGGGGGAGCGAGGGCAGTGGGCTCCTCTGGGAGAGGCTGGAGGAACGGATGTGACAGAGGTGGCGTGGCCTCCACAGGTGAGGAGTCCAGGACAGACCGGCTCTGGTCTCCCAGGGGCCCTGGGCTCAGAGGCTGACTGGCTGACCAACGACATGACACAGCTTCAAGATGGCGCATGGCGTCATGGCATATGGGGGGCAGACCAACGCAGAGACACATGGGGAAAGAGGACCCAGTGAGGGCCGTGGGAGAAAGGACCGAGAAAGGTCTAGAGAGAGAGTGAAGACCTCGTGTGCTGGGCAAATAGAGATGAGGGCAGAAGGGCCACAGCGGTCAGAGGTGGGGGTGGATGGGATGGTGAGGGAGAGGGGGAGGGCACGCCTGAGGCACGGGACACAGACACGGGGGCGGGGCGAGATCAGAGTCGGAGACGTGGGACTGGGCGTTCTTCCCCTTACCGTGTCTTTGGAGGACCTACGTCTCTTGAAGCTGGAAGCCAAGGTGGAGGTGATAGCCCTAAATGTGGCTTTCTTTTTAGGGTCGGGCTCTGCTCTACCACTCTTTCTATCCTAAAATGAATATGTATAAGTGATTAGACAGCTAAGGGCGGCGGCCACACCTGCCCTCGCCTGCTCCTCGGGGGCTGCTGCCCAGCCTGGCCGGCCACTCAGGCCCTCGCTCCTGCCTGCCTCGCTGTGCTGGACAGACGGACCAGCAGCTGGACGTATGCAAGCAGCCCCTGCTCCTGTACCCGTCTTGGGCCTGACCTTGCTTGTGCTGGGGTGGGGCTTGGGGGGTCCCGTCCGGCCCTCTTCCTGGGAGGTCAGCCTGGCTCCCTGGCTCCTGGGTGACCCTGGATTACAGGTGTCCCAAGGAGGAGGGTCCCCCAAGCCCTGGAGGAGTTGCCCCTCGGGCCCTGCCAGCCATTCTGTCCCCTGAGGGGGACGCCAAGATTCAGGAAGGGGCTGAGGGGCCAAAGGCAGGCGGCAAGATGAATTGGAGAGATAGATGGAGGTGGCTTCCAGACCCTGGCCTGGGGTCTGGTGGCCAGGATGGCCCTGTGCCAGCCAGTGAGAGCAGTGACCGGGTCCCAAGAACAAGAATAGGCAGATGAGAGGTGTGGGGGCTCCAGCAACCTGTCCCCCCATGGCCCTCCCTCTCTGGACACCAACTTCATCCCCGGACCCAGGCTCTGGGGAGGCACCCAGAGAAAGAGAAGAGATGAAGGAAGCCAGAACTGGGCCGTGGGGCATGAGCCCACGGGCCTGCACAGGCCCCACTGCCTGCCCTATGCCAGGTGGGCAGCCTGTTTCCTGCTGGCAGCGAGTTCCCACAGACACGGCCTGGGGTGCCAAGCAGGGCCAGCTGGCCCGATTCAAGGTGGAGTTATGGAGCAGAGGACAGAGCAGGGCAGCAGGGAAGGGGGTCCCTGGCGGGTGCCGAGGAGAGGCATGGGCGGCGAGGGCAGAATATGTCTTGGACTCACGTGCTACACCCAGGTGGGTCCCTGTCTTACCCTGCCTCAGTTTGCCTTCCTATGGAATGGGCGCCGGCGGGCGACTCTGGAGACAGAGGGGCCAGGCGGAGGCTTGGAGCCGGGCTTTGCAGGGGGCAGCCACCTGCAGGTGGCCCCCCAGCAACGCTGCCCCTGGTTGGGGCTCCTAGCTCCAGTCCTGCCCACATGGGCTCCTGGGAGCCTGAGCCGGTGCTTCGGCCTGCGGGAATGGAGGAGGGCCGGGGCCAGGCCGGGCCGTGGGCACCAGGCCTCGGAGGCTGGCCTGTCCTACCTGCAGGTTCTTTCTCCACACGTTCACGGCTGCAAACGCTAGCTGCATCTGCTTCCGGCGAGCGTCCTTGTGTCGCTTGTAGGCGATCTCAATGAAGATCAGGAAGATCCCGGCCACGATGCCCCCAGCCACCAGCATGAAGACCCCTGTGGGCCAGGACCCAGCACCTCAGCTGTCGGCTGGCCAGTCTGCAGGCCCCTCGGAGAACCCCACCGGTGTCAGCAGGGGCGTTGAGGGAAACGGGGAGACCTACCTGCCATGTTCTCAAAGGTGAGGGTAGCAGGGGCGTTGCTGCGAGAGTCACACTCCTGGTACCGCACCCACGTCTTGTCCAGATCTTCCATGAAGCCGTTCTCATGGGACCTGGGAGGGAGCGTCCTGGAGTGGGTGGGGCCCCGGGGTGGGGCCTGGGCCGTTGGGGGAGGCGGGGTCTGTGTGCCTAGGGGAGGGGTCTGGCTCTGGGGAGGGGTCGGCCTCTGGTGGGAGCCTCTTGGAGAGGGATGGAGGGCAGTAGGCAGCGGGTGAGGCAGACTCACTTGAGGATGGACAGGGAGACGTTCTGCTTCCAGGGGCTGTCCTTGCGCATGCCGATGCCAAAGCCCGAGCGGAAGAACAGCTCGCCAGTGGTCACTAGGTCGCATTTCTGCGAGGCCTCGAACTCCAGCACCGCCGAATCCCAGATGAAGGCATGAAGCTTGCTGTGGGCAGGGGCAGGGGTCACAGGCGCCCTGCACAACCAGGCTGCCCGCAGTCTGCACCTCCTGCCCACCTGGAAACCTTACCTCTGTCTCCATCCCACGGTTCCCATCCAGCCTGGACACTCTCACTTTTCCTGTAGGGGTGGATGCCCCTCCCTGCCTATCCCCCCTCACTTGTCCCACCCACCCGTCCCCCCCCACTTGTCCTGCCAGTCCCCCCCCACGCGACTTGTCCCGCCCACTCCTCCCCCTCACTTGTCCTG
>NC_138382.1:80083386-80109457 GCF_054177405.1 Leptonychotes weddellii | reverse complement strand
TGTCGGTACATGGTGCTCAGCTCCACCTGCCGCCGGAAGTAGATGTCCACCGAGCTCTGCTTCACCGTCGCGTAGATGAACTTGTCGGAGGGATTCCTCAGCTGCAGGGCCAGAGGACAGGGCTCGCGGCTGCTCCCGGGGCCCACCCCAGGCAGAGTTCCGCTGACCTCACGCTTCCCGCCCCCAGCCGGCCAGGCCTCACCCGTGGGTCGTTGATGCCCGTGATGCGCTCCTCCGGCCGGTCCAGCACCAGGAAGGCCGCCAGGTTGGCGGTGTAGGAGGCCACGATGATCATGGCGAAGCCGGCCCACACCATGCCCAGGATGCGCGCTGAGAAGCTTCGGGGGGCGCCTGCGGGCAGAGGACGGTCAGCTCCCGGCAGGCGGGAAGGGGCGGAGCGGGATGCGGCCGGGCGCGGCCTCACCTTCCCCGATACCCGAGTTGAGCAGGACGCCCCAGGAGAACCACATGGCCGAAGACAGGGTCAGCGCGTCTTCCTCCTCCTCTTCACTGTTCACCTTGAACCGGCCGAAGGGGCTGCGGGGCGCAGAGGGCGGGCGGGAGAGGGCGGGAGGGGCAGCCCTGCCCCGCCCCCTCGCCCGGCTCCGCCCGCCGCCACAGAGGGAGGTGTGCGGCCCCCGGGCCGCGCTCACCTGAAGCGGTCCAGCAGGTACAGCATCACGGCCACCACGTGCACCGACAACCCCACCAGCAGCCACAGCGTGCTCTGGAAGGGCTGCATGAACGAGTCCAGCGTGCTCCGGGGGATCTCCTGCAGGTGGACGGTTGTCAGCGCCACCCGAGCTCACCCAGGACCCCACCCCAGCCGCGCTGGGCCCTGCCCACCTTCTTGACCAGAATGGTCAGGCCCTGGTACTTGAAGGGCTTGGAGAACTCGATGTACTGTGCACGCTCGTTGTTGATGGTCAGCGGCGCCACGATCATGTCCGCCTGCCCGCTGAGCAGCTCGCCCATCATCCCATTCCACTCCTTCTTATTGCTGTTGTTCACCTGTGGGGCCATACAGCCAGTGGGCGCGCGAACGCTGTCAGCGCCACTCCAGCGACAGGCTCCTGCCCGAGCTCAGCTCTTGGGTCCACCCACTCCAGACCCCATCCCAGTCCGTAGGCCCCGCCCGCCCCGCCCACCCCGGCCCGGTCCTTCGCCAGACTGCTTCCACCCGGACCGGTCCCTCGTGGCACCCAGCAATTCACGCGTACCCGCTCTTGAGTGCCGAACTTGCCATCAGCCACCAGGTGCACCTCGTAGGTGAAGTTCATGGTGCGCGCCAGCTTGATGAGCAGATCGATGCAGAAGCCGTAGCAGCACTGAGGCACCGTGTGGCGAGCTAGGGACGCGGCGGGGGCCGTCACCGCCGAGCCCCCGGCCCCCCCGCGCCGCCCCGCGCCGCACCCCAGCCCCGCGCTCACGGCTGCCTGGCGACGTGTCGTTGGGTCCGGTGCAGATCACTTTCTTGACCGGGTCCCCATTGACAGTGAACTCCTCCTTGCATGTGCCATCGCTCAGCGTGGGCTTGACGTACACGAAAGGCTCCTGGTGGATCGTCACAATCTGCGGGGGAGGGGGAGGGAGAAGACTCAGCCTGGACCACCCACCCTAAGCCCCCAGACTCCCCTGGACGCCCTCCAAATCCCTGACGTCCCCCCACCTCCAGCCGCTGCCCCTCTGCTCAGCTCCACATCTTCCCTGGCCACCGTCAGCAACATCCACCTGTTGTCCCCTAGAGGGTCCCCAGACTACTCAGCGTTCAGAAGGCTCATGGCTTCCTGAAACACTGTCCCCTCCTCTTGGCCACTTGTCTTTGGGGTATTGGCTTATGCATTACTCCCTCCATCAGAGCCTGCTGGAATGTCCAGTCTGCCCCGCACCTTCTCTGATTTCTCAGGGATGAAAAACTCCCTGTCCCAGCCCAGAGCATGCATCCTGCCCCCCACTGCCTACCATGAGGACAGGGGTATGACTGGCATCCACCCCGAGTCTGTACAGGACCTGGGACCCACAGGGATCACCCTTATCTGATCACCTGGCCTCTCCTGGCCCTCAGCCTCCTCAGCAGTGGGCATTTGACCACCTAGCTTTGCTCCCTTCCTCTTTCCTCTGTGGTCACTGTCCTCTCTCTGGTAGCTTGCCTCTCAACCCAAGGCCCCCTTGAGGCTTATGCTGGGGTTCTCTCTTCTCCCTGTCTTTCATGGGCCCAGAGGCTGGGGGTGAGGAGGACACATATGGGACATGCGGGGCTGAACCAAATGCAACATACTGACGAGGGGCCCCAGAGGAGGTGATGTTGGAATTGGGCATGCAGAGTAGGCAGGGATCAGTTTGAGAGGGACCGTCTGGCACACTGGGGAGGGTGGGTCTGCAGGGGTGGGCTGGCCAGAGTCTCAGCTGCAAGGGCAGCATTTTGACTTTTCCCCCCTGGGGGATTGGGAGCACCTGAAGGAGCTTATTGCTTTGTAAACTTTCATCATGTTTTCTTTTAAAAAATAATGTTTTTCTATTATACAAGCAATATATGTTTGTGCCTTTAAAAAATCGGTGAGACCAAAAAACCTTGTACAAAGCCATCTGCAATCTGGCAGCCTGAATGGGACCATCTGGCCATCAGTGTTTGGGCTCCTACTTTCAGACTTTTAAATACGAGATATCGAACTGCTTTGGAAAAGCCCACGCTACCTGTTGTGAACGATGATGACTGTGAAGGAGGGATGAGCCCAAAGGAGCAAGGAAGGGAAATTTCGAGGGGAAAGGCCAGCTGAGGAGGGGCTCCCAGAGGCCCAGGGAGAGAGCCAAGGAGGGAACAGCCTGCTATGGGGAATGCCCCGGCGGTGGGGGGCAGGGCCAAAAGGACAGTGTGACTCAGTCATGGCAGGAGGCTGTGAAGACTGGGGGTGGGGGTGGGGGTGGTTAGGACTCCCCAGAGGACTGATGAGTGTGGAAGTGGCATCTCAAGAACCAGAACTCAGGGTGGAGAGTGCTCAGCTGAGGTCCACAGAATAACTACCTAGTGGTTCCTCTGTCCCCTATCAGCTCATCCCCAGGAGAGTCCTGTCCCACACGGCTTCTCTAGACTTTAGTGGAGTTGCATCAGGAGAGGCACTGGAGAGAGCCCATGGGATGGGGGGCCAGCAGCTTCTGCTCATCCCTCCACCTGCTCTCCCTGCTTCCTCTGTGGTGCCAAGTGTGGCCTACAGCAGCCAGGTGCCGGTCATTCCCCACTTCCTTCAGTCACTTTCATTGGCCTCACTGTCCCCCCACCCCGGGCCCGAGGAGCTGGATGGAGCGTCAGGGGTGTGGACGCTGGCACAGGGGGGCAGGACCCCTACCTTCAGCCTGGTGGACATCTGGTACCCTCGGGGTTTCTCTGTCTCTCCACCTGGCCAGATGATCTTCCTGTCATTGGGGATGACCTGGGGGTGGGAGTATGAGATGGAGGGTGGCCACGCAGGGGTCTTGGCCCCAGGACCCTAAGGCCCCAGCCCCCACCCCCTCATGACCCCCACCTACATGGGTGCCGTTGTAGATGCCCACTTGCACCAGCTTGCGGTTTTGCAGGTTCATGATGCTGTAGTTAGCAAACTTCCGATCCCCATCCTCATTGAACTCCACGCGGCCTGTCACCCCGTCTGCGTACTTGGAAGACATCAGCACTCTGGAGAAGGCAATGTGGGCAGACTTATCAGAGATGCTCCCTTTCCCTGGCCTTTTGAGCCCAAGCCCCTTCTTCTGCCTCAATCCCAAGAAGGAAAGATCAGCAGATGTCAGACCCTCGTGCTGGGCATCTGGTGGACGGTGTGCCGGTCTGCAAGCACCAGGCGGATAACACAGCTACGGTAGCCCAGTAACTCCTGAGCACCAGACCCCATTCGAGGGCTTTCTGTGGATTGGGACATTCCCTCCCAGCAGCCATCCTTGCTTCACAAAGGAGGAGGACTAAGTCCAGGTAGGATGCAGTAGCCTGTTCACCAGCAAGCGGGGGAGGTAGGGTTGAGGTCCTGTCTTGTGTGTGTGCACTCATGTGTATGTGTGCACACGGGCCGTATATGTGAGCACACGTGATCTTTGTGTGGATGCACCCCTATGCACGTACCCGTGGCACGTGTGTGTGTGCCACACGCCTCTCTGAGCCTGTGCGCACATGCTGCATAGATCTGCAGTTGCGTGTATACTCCTGTTGTGGGCACCGTAACTGTTCTGCACATGCTACTCAGTGTTTGCTATTTAGTGGGGTGGGTGGATCTGGTGATGGACTGAGTGGTATAGTGTCCAGGGTGCTGTGGCGTATGTCCTGCCCCCTTGTGGCCATCCACTTGGGCATCTGGCCAATCCTGGCTCTCTACAGGCTTGGTTTCCATCCTTGGGGTCTCCTTTGTCTGATCTGCTGGGTCCCTGGAAGCCCCCTCTCCCCAAATGCAGCAGGAGCCTCCTCCCAAGGGTTGTCAGCCACCCTGTGTAGGTGGGGTGGGTCTCAGGGCTGGCTGCAGTGTTAAAAGGTGGGGTCAGGAGCAGTGGAGGCAGCCATGACGTCACTGACATTTGAAGCGTTAATATCAGTGTTGGAAATGAGGTGGATGATTAGCACAGTGGAAATGCAGGTGGTGGTGGTGGGAGAGAGATGGGGGAAGAGGAGGGAAGTCGGGGAGATGACTGTATCTGCACCTGCTGAAGAGAACTACTCCCATCTCCTGAGAGGCCCCGCCCACCTCTAGAAGAGAACCTCTCCCACTTCTGGAAGATAGGCCCCGCCCACCTCTAGAAGAGAGCCCCTGTCCACTTGGAGAAGAGAACCCACCCACTTCTGGAAGATAGTCCCCGCCCACATCTAGAAGAAAGCCCCGCCCACTTCTGGAAGATAGTCCCTACCCACCTCTAGAAGAGAACCCCGCCCACTTCTGGAAGATACTCTCCGCCCACCCCTACAAGAGAGCCCGCCCACCTCTGGAAGATAGTCCCCGCCCACTCCTAGAAGGGAGCCCCGCCCACCTCTAGAAGAGAGCCCCGCCCACCCCTAGAAGCTAGCCCTGCCCACCTCTGGAAGATAGTCCCCGCCCACCCCTAGAAGAGAGCCCACCCACCTCTTGAAGAGCGGCCCTGTCTTCCAGATGTTGGTATTGCCCACGCAGCCCCGGGGCGGGTCGGTGATGTTCTCCTTCTCCAGTAGTTCGTGCACTGCCTGGGCCACCACTCCCACGGCGTCGCTGATGTGCGCTGACTCGTTCTTGCCATTGATGAGCTGCAGTCCGATGATGCCTGGGGCGAGTGTGGTGCGCTTAGAGCCCTTGGGGAACCCCTGCCCACCGGGACCCGGAGAGGCCCAGCACTCACCGTCCGGGGCGTAGCGCAGAGCGTTCCCTGAGATCTCGCGCTCCCCCACCAGCCACACGTACCCGGAGCCGGTCATGTTCAGCATCGCGGCTGCGCGGTACACGGTGGCAGCGTCGTCCTCGCTGTGGGGCAGAGGGCATGACGAGCCAGAACTCCAGCCCCTCCCCACCGGACCTACGGGTTCTTCTCTGGAGTCTGGGTCTGTCCCCGCCTCCCCCTCAGCCCTGCCCTCGCCTGGAAAGAGCCCTGGGGACACTGCCGAGGTGACAGGCCCAGCCCTTCCTGGGTCCAGTGATGGTGCAGAGGTACCAGCCTGCATCGCCAGCCCACACCTGGGCCAGGCGACTGCCCCCCCCCCGCCCCCGCCCCGCAACAGAGGTGAGGGGGGTGGTGGTGGAGGGTAGGGATGGGGTAATGGGGCCCAGACCCCCAGAGCTTCCAGCCTCTCTTGCTGGCCCTCTGCCTTGGTGAGCAGGGTCAGGGTGCCCCAGATGGTAAGGGATCATTGTTGATTGCTCGCTTGCTCACCAGGTGCCAGGCACTGCTCTGAGCGCTTTACACGGACTCTTGTATTTAATTATCACGGTATCCCTATGCAGCGGACATCAGTACTATCCCTGTGGCAGGAGGGGAAACCAAGGCACCCAAAGCACACAAGTAATGGTAATTGGAAGAGTTGGGTCTGTGCGTGGACAGTCGCCCCAGAGCCCATGCCCCTTCGACCTCCTGGACAAGCCCTACACGCTCTGGTTCTCCACATCCACGCATGCAAGTTGAGGGCGGGGGATGCTCCGGGTTGGTCAGATGGTGGTAGGACCCAGTGCCTGGGAACTGCCCTCCGCGTTGCAGCGAAAGCTGCTCGAGAGAGATGCGTGCCGAGAGCCGCTGCCCAGCAGCTGTGCATGTCCTGCCGCCCAGGGCTGGGGCGGTGGCAGGACGCAGTGCAGGGCCTTGCCTTGGAGGCACATGTGATCCTGAGCTCTCGGGGTGTCTGAACAGGTGAGCCCCTGTGCACCTGGTCCCCGAGGGCTCCCCTTGTCAGGACAAGGATCTGGGCCTGGTGGGGCTGTGGGGGCCCCTGGGGGTCCTCCCCCTGCTCTGACCTTCCCTTCTCTACTAGCCGGGACCTGGCCGCAGATGGCCCGAGACCACAGCTGGCATTTGGCTAATGCGGGGTCCAGAGGGGATGGACGGACCGTCTGAGTGTTGGGTTATTTTCACAATGACTGACTCTGGAAACTGAGGTGGCTCTAGACTCCCTAAGGGGCCTGCCCCCAGTTTTCTCAAGGGTTAGCCAGAGAGGACACGCAGACCTTCAGTGTTTGCTCTACATGACATGCTCCTGCCCGATGTAAGCCATGCACAGAGAGGTGCCCCGGGCAGCACCTCACCCGGGACCAAAGCAGAGCCTCCAGCCAGGACTGCCCAGTAGGGGCACAGGCTGCCCAGTGAAGCTGGCAGAGAAGCCCGTCTGCGTGACACAACTCAGTTCCGGGACGTCTGGCTGAGTGGACCGCGTGCACCCCCACACTTGTGTCTGTGTGAATGGTTATGACCGGTAGAAAGGTGGAGGCAAAATCCTGATCAACCCATCAGACTGTTTCAGGGAAGTAATTGGTCCCAGAAAGGACAGTCTTGGAAGGTAAGAAGGAAGTTGGAGACACGACCTCTCTACGCTCCATAGAAAGTTGCTCAGAAATTAAGACTGGCTTCATGAGGCCTGTCCACAACATGCTCTCAAGGGCCCTCAGGCAGGAGGAACCAGTGTGTCAGGTGTAAGTACCGGGGTCAGGAAGACCTGTGTGTGCCGCCCCCTTGCCTCCCTGGCTCCTGGGAACCGGGGCGCGCGGGGCGGAGGGGGCCCCATCGTGCAACGCGGGTGTCTGTGTTCCCGGGCGCCCAGGTGTGAGGGGAGGGGCACCTTCCGCGCTTTCCAGTCCGGGCAGGAGCCTTGCGTGGGTCCGAGGGCGGTGTTGCTGGTTGTATGGTCAATAGCAGCGCTCTGCCTTTGTTGGCAGCGTATGTTCACGTGGGGGAAGTGTGTGCGTGTGGCATGTGGCGTGCGTACGGTGTGTCTGTGTGCACGTGCATGTAGGCGTGCCTATGTCTGTACGAAAGTGTGCGGTATATGTTGTGTCGTGCCTCTGTGTGTGTGAGTGTGTGTGTGAGTGTCTGTGTACGTATAGGTCGGGTACACTTGTGCATGTGTGTGCACTGCGTGTGGCGTGTCTATGGTGTGTACCCATGTATATGGGTGTGTGTGCACACGCACGTGTATGTGGTGTGTGTCTATAAGGTGCGTGTGTAACGTGTGTTCGTGTGTATACACACTTGGCATGTGTTGTGCATGGTGTGTGCGTGTGTGTGCGTGGTGTGCATATGCTGTGTGCCTGTGGGCAGGTGCACAAGGTTTATTTGGGGGTGTGTGCGTGTGTGTGCGTGTTCCTAGAGTTGCTCTGTCCTGGCTGAAGGGGCCTTCTGGTTGTTAGCTAACTGTCCATTTGCCCATCTGTCTGTCTACTGGTCCACCCAACCACCCATCCTTTGATCCCACCACACCCACTGAACCTCTCTCAAGCCCCATGATGAATGAGGGGGAGTATAAACAAATTGGGAAATCACACGGAAGGATCTGGTGGGGCTTTTCCCGGAGGGCTTGTTCTGGGCAGGGCTTGCCCTGGGAGGGACGGGGCAGCCCCTGGCCTTGCCTGGGCCTGTTCTTAAACCTTCCTCCTGGAGCCCTCCCCACAGTGCCCAGGGTCAGTGGTTGGCATGAGCCCAGGTTAGCCGCTGTAAAACAGGGGCAGAAGGGGATGAGCTCCTGGCTCTGGTAAGCGAGGGGCTCCCTGCCTTCCAGTCCAAGGAGCCTTGGTTGGCCCCACCCTCCCCAGCACCGGGAGGTGGGGCATTGGGGTCTGTGTCAGGGATTTGTTGACTGAATGTCCAAACGGACACCTGCCCTGCAACTCAGAGTATTGCTTCCTCTTTGTGGTCTGCCGGACAGCAGCATCTGGGGAACGCTCCTCTGGGCAGGGTGACCCCTGTTGTCTTTCTCCACTCCGTTGGAGCCCAGTGGCGCTTCTAGGAACGGGCAGACTGGGGTGTGTCCATGTAGGCCCTCCTGGCTATTCCATGGAGCGGGGCTCTTCCTTTTCCTAGTCCAGGGGCCTGGACTTTCCCTTCCCAGGGGAACTTAGGCATTTACAGACAGGGAGACTTTTGCTGGGTCTCATTTCCAAGGTCAAGGTGGGGGTCAGGCACTGGCTGGCCATAGCTTGGTTTCCACAGGTCCCTAACTGGTTCCCTTCTCCTGCTGCCCACCCCATCTGCTCCAATCCTGCCATCCTAGGACTCTGGCTCTCTCCTTGCTGTGGCCTTCTCCCCTGGGCTCACCTGCACACCCACATGTCCCTTCCCTGGGCTTTTCCCCTGAGCCCGGCTCCCAGAGTCCTGGGTCACATCTCTGCCCTTGGGCCATGTTTGCCTTCCTGAGGGCAGGGACTTCTCCATCTCCCATCTGAGAGCAAGCAGCCACAGGTGACTAGAAGGAGGAAGGATGGACAGGTAGAGGGTGTTGCATCGGCCAGGTCTCCAGGTATACGTGGCGGGGGTGGGGGGGCTCTCCTCGACATGGCATTTTGGAAGCTGAAACTCAGCATCAGCCCCGCAGTGCCCCTGGTCCAGGGGCAGGCCCGGGCGAAGTAGGGGGAGGGGCCCAGCCCAGCCTCACCTGGCAGAGAGGATGATGACCCGGGCTTCCAGCTCCCGCGCCTCCATCAGCAGGGCCGTCACATTCTTGGTCCCCGGGTCGAACTGCAGCACCTTCTCAGCCTGCGGTGTGAGCGGGAGTGTTAGCAGATGGCTGGGGCAGGGCCATAGCGCCTCAGGGGCGAGAGTCGGGCTGCAGCTGCTAGGAGCCCAGAGGCAGCTTAGCTAGGGCCTCCGCGGCCTGCACCTGCCACCTGCACTGTGCACCTGCTTGCCTGGCTCCTGCCTGGCCTGGCCTGGCCTCGCCTGCTGTCCTTTCTTCAGCCTGCTCGCTCTCCTGCGCTCGCTCCATCTCTCTCCTGTCCTCACTTTTGCACTGAGCATGCAAGCTGAAGTGGGCCGAGACTCAGAAGGATGCGTGCAGCGGACAGGAAACAGAAAAGAGTTTTGGAATGCAACTGGGTGCAGAGATAGGGCCGACTTTTCCAAAACCACGGGAGATCCTCTCAGGCCTGACCCTGCAGGCCCCTGCAGGAGCGGCTGGACCGACAGGGGCAGGCGGGCAGGTGGGCGGGTGGGCTCCCTCCTGGGTTCCGCGAGGAAACCCTGGGGGTCCCAGAGATTCGCATGCACTTCCCGGAGAGCAGCTCCTCCTGCGGCCGGCCGTGCCTGCTTCTCGGTGCAGGCCAAGGCTGAGGCCGCGGTGGGCGGGCCGCGGACACCCGCGAGGCCCGCTCCTGCCCTCTCCTGCCTGCCGCTGCCTGCCTCACGACCTCACTCTCCTCCAGCCTCAGGCCTGAGGCGCAGCACAGCCGGGCGGACAGCGGCCCTAGTGGCCGAGGCGCCGGAGGCCAGGGCTCCCTAGTCGGTGGGTGGCGTGCACGTCCATGCATATATACCTTGGGTCCGCGCTTGTTGTCATAGGACAGTTGGTCGAGGTTTTCATAGTTCCTTTTTTTACTCTGATGAATAATGTGCACAGAGAAAATATGCAGACACAGAAGAAGATTATAAACGGTTGAAAATGACGGCGCTGAAGCAACCACACCACCTCCTCGGCACGTCTGCAGACGGGCACGTACCTGGAGCTCGCAAACACCGCGGCCCGAGCGGGCTGGGGGCCGGGGCAGTGCTGGGGGCGAGGGGGCACAGGGGCCACCGGGGCTCCCGGCCACGGAGCTGTGCTCTTGGAAAAGGTCACACTTGGGAGAAAGGGCGGCCCTGTCTGTGTCCCTTTGGGGTCCCACCTGCCTCCCCCACCCCTGCCATGCACCTGCTGCGTGGTCCCAGCAGTGCCCACCCCACCCCAGGCAGTCCTGAATGGGGGTGAGCAGCCCCTCCCTCATGCCCTGTCCCCTCTGTCCCTCCCCTCCTGGCATCCTCCCCTCTATCTCCCTTAGAGGCCCAGGTGCCTGTTCTCACTGGTGGGTGTGTGCAGAGCCGTCGGCCCACGTGTGCACTGGAGAGCGAGTGTGACAGGACTGTGTGTGTGCGTGTGTGCACACAGGGGTGGTGTGCATCTGCGTGCATCTGTGTGAAAGTGTCAGCCTACACAAGATTTTGGTGGGGAAATGAGGGTCGGTGCCATCTGCGCACTCGTGTGTGTGTGAGCAGGCGTGCGGGCACGTGAGCGGGTGCGTGTGTGAGTTGGTGGGGTGAGTGTGTCTGGGGGCTACAGGCCTGTGTGCGTGTCCAGGCACGGTCTCAGGCTGTGGTGGGAGATGTGAAGTGTGAGCGGATTGTCTTGGGAATGACCACATGCCCCTGTGAGCATGGACGCACGTGGGTGGGTGTGCAGGGACACGGCCGGTAAGCATGTAAGTGAGTGTGTGCAGCCACCGGTGGGCCTGCCAGGAGGTGACCAGCCTGCCAGGCACTGGAGGATGCTGTCTTGGGAGGAGTGGGGCCCACGGCGCTGGTGGTCAGCCCTCCCTCTCAGACTCAGCCAATCTCCCACAGCAGGGCCCCCCCCGCCAGGAACCTCTGAGTCTGCCCTCTGGCTTCACCCACCCCAGCCGGTGCCCTCTACTCCCTGCAGGGGCCTGTGAGGGGCCTGGGGTTGGCACTAAGTTGGTTGAAGCCAGCTCTGACTTCACAGACAGAACATGCTTCCCGCCACCCCCTTGGTCTGGCCTCCCCGGGCCCGCCCCAGCCTAGGCCTTCCCCCCGCTGCGGGCTCGGCCTCCATCCTAACTGAGGGGCCATGGCACAGGGCTTGAGCGCTCAGGGCTCTGGGCTGGGTGAAGGCGGGACCCTGGACTTCCTCAAGCTGGCAGTGGGGGCGGGCAAGGAAGGGGGTGGGGGTCACACGGACCCCCAGAAATGGCCACTCTGCCCTCTCTGCGGCCCCACAGAGTGGGGGCCAGGCTGGGGCTGCTGGTCAGTGTATCTAGAGCCAGGAGGGTAACTGGTCTCTTGGAGGAACCCAGAGCCCAGCCCCATGGTGGGAGGGAGGTGAGGAGGGGACAGCCTCGGGGCTCGGTGGGGGGAGCGGGAGGCCCTAAGGGGGCAGAGCCCAGGCAGAGCAGAAGGGGTGGCAGCTGTCTGTGGATGAGCTTCGGTGAGGACAATGGGCAGCTGAGAGGGGGAGGGCGGCAGGGGAGGTGAGGTCGTGGAATGCAGGGAGGGAGGGTACCGGGTCCTTTGGGGGAGGGGCACGACGCACGGTCGCTGGGGCTCTGGGGCCGCTGGGGGTCGGGGGGAGGAGGGGCGGGGCCGCGCCCGGTCTGGCTGGGGCCGCGGCCCGCTGGGGCTGGGGGGCTGCGCGGACGGGGGCGCAACTGCAAGGGGCGGGGGCGGGCCTTGCAGCCGCGGGAGGCGGAGGGTGCTGCGCTGGGCGGGGTGGGGTGTTTGCGGAGCTCCAGGTGGTCCTGCCCTCGCCCCGCAGGGACTGACACGAAGGAGATTGCGACTAATGGCAAAGCGAGTGAAATGAGCCGAGAACAGGCTGGGGCGGGCGCTCGCCAGACGTAGTGGTGCTGACCACGCACGATGGAAAGAAAGGGTGTTCACACACGGGCCACAGACACAGCGCAGGCAGCGCGCCGGCTCCTCCGGCTCCTCGGCTCCTCGGCTCCTCCTCGGCTCCTCCCGCCCGCGGCCCGGGCCTCACCTTGGACTCGCGCTCCTCCAGCAGCGTCTCCAGGCGCTTCTGCGCGGCCCTGCCCTCGTGGTCGTCGCTGACCAGGAGGATGATGTGGTTCCAGCTGTAGACGCGCATCATCTCGAACCACACGCTGGACTGGTGGGAGTAGGGCGGCACCGTGCGAAGGAAGCTCAGGTGTATGCTCTGCGGGAACACAGGGAGGCTGAGGGGCCGGCGGGGGAATGGGGGCGCTTCCCGCACGCTGCCCTCCTACGGCTGCAGACGCCAGCAGACCCCACAGCCCGGGACCCTGCTTCCTCCTAGCTCTACCCTCACGCCGCTGGGGGCCACCTGCCAGAGCCAGAGACCCCAATGCCCCTGCTGCCCCCCACGCCATCCAATCTGAGGAACAGCGCTTGGTGTCTGCCCAGGTCTCTGGAACTGTCCCTGACATGAGCTCCCCGGCTCCCTGGCGGCCTTCCCGGCAGAGCCTCTCAACGATCCGCACTGGGGCTTCGCAGGGCTCCTTCCCAAATTCACACAACCGTAGTGTTTGCCAGAAGTCTTTACTTGGGGCCAAACACTTCTTGTCTTCAAGTCCAGAGGCTGCTGCTTGCTGACCCTGCCTTCCTTCTCTGTGTGTACATGCAACTGCCAGGATGGGGCAGGACAGGGCAGGAGCTCGCAGCAGGCTCTGCCCTCTGCAGTCTCACCCCTCCATGTCTACCCAGGGAACGCTAGTCCCACGCTGATCTTGTGGTCCTCTGAGATGTCCACATCATTTCTCCACCTGCTCCCTCTTTGTGGCCTGGGGGGCAGTGCCTTGGAACCCGAGCGCAAGAATGCCCCTTTGCCTCTGGCCCTCATCCACTTGTTGTAGCTGGGGTCTCGGACTGGCTCTGACCCAGGCCTTCCCGGTCTGTTTGTTGGGC
Source organism: Leptonychotes weddellii (assembly GCF_054177405.1). Lineage (NCBI taxonomy): Eukaryota > Metazoa > Chordata > Mammalia > Carnivora > Phocidae > Leptonychotes > Leptonychotes weddellii. The sequence goes on along the minus strand of NC_138382.1, from coordinate 80,096,389 downwards.
ACAGATTGGCCGTGGATTGGGACCCTGAGTGGGGCCAGGGCGGAGGTGTGAGGTTTGGTCCTCACGCTGGACCAGGGAGTTGGGCCACAATCTGAATCTGGGCTGGGGTTCTGCCCTGGGAGAGGGTGCCTCCTCCCAGCTGCTTTCCTGGGTGGAGCACAGTTCCTTCCTTTTGCATACGAGGGGACTGGTGCCAGACAGCTAAGGAGGTTGGAGGGCACAGGAAAGGGTCCCCCACTTCTCTGCAGCTGAGGGCTAAGTGCATCTGAACAGTCTGGGTGCCTCAGTTACGTGCTGGGGCTTCCAGACCTCAGGAGGGAGCTGTCGCTCCAGCCTCCAACCGGCCTCTTCCCTTGGGGGGCTCCTGGACAAACTTTGGCGCTGACCTCACTTTCCCCTGGCCTCTGGACAGACCCATCCCTGACCTCCCCAGACCCCCCTGGCCCTGGCTGGGATGACCTCCATGCCTTAGGCAGCTTTATCTAGAACTGTGGACTCCCAGCAAGATGGACTTGGAGGAGATGAGAGACTGGGAAGCCCCCAGCACACAGCCCCTCCTCTGGCCCCTCCTGATCTGTATGCATGTAGCCCAAGGTCTGGAGGAAGATGTGGAGCAGGCTGTGGGGCCCTCCCAGCCTCCTGGTGGTTCTTGGCTTCCCCAGCTGATGAGTCGTCCCAGGATCTCCCACAGCATCTGCTGTGGGAGAGCTGTGTGGCCTAGAACGAGTTCCCCACCTCTATGGGATACCAGCTCGGTGACCTCTTGGCTCCTCCAGCTGCTGTTCCAGGATTGCATGGCTCCAGCCAGACCCCCATTCCCCACCCGGGGGCCACAAGAGTCCTATATGCTGCTGAGTGTTGGTGCTTGCAGCCCCAGGGCCTGCAGACCCCAGTATAGCCTTTCCTGCCATGAACTGCCTCCTCCATTACCCTGCACACATGCGGACATCTTTTTCACTTGTGCCCTGCAGCGGGAAAGGCTGGGACCCAAACCTCATGGCTGTCTGGTGCACCCCTTCCAGGCTTTTCCTACCCTGACAGTGCTCCCTCCAGCTCTCCAAAATCCACCTGTCTGTCCCTTCTCCCGGCCACGGGAACCTCTGCTGCTTCCGAGGGCTTGTTGTTGGTGCCTGTCGCTTGCCAGAGTGAGTGTATGTGTGTGTGTGGGCATGAGTATAAGTGCATGAGTGTGCCTGTGAGTGTGTGTGTGATGGAGCATGAGTGTGTGGGAGGGTGAACACGTTGGTGTATGTGAGTGTGAGTGTAAGAGTGTGTATGGTGTGAGTGTGCATGTGTGAGAGTGTGTGTAAGAGCACCTGAGTGTTCATGGGAATGTGTTTGTGTGTGCACGTGAACTTGGTGTGAAGGTATTGTAAGAGCATGTATGGTGTGGGTGTGTGTGCATATGTGTGAATGTGTGTAAGAGTACCTGAGTGTTTGTTCATGGGAATATGTTTGTGTGTGCACGTGAACTTGGTGTGAAGGTATGGGTTTATTTGTATCCGTGAATCTGTGTGAGTCTGAGTTTGCATGCTAGGATAATGTGTATCGGTGTGTATGTGCGTGCGTGTCAGTGAGTCTGTGTGTGTCTAAGGCTCTGTGTATGGGTATGAGTGTGTGAACACGCATGAATGCATGAGCTCACGTCTCACCCTGCTGCTCCTCGAGCCCAGAGCCCATGGTCTGAGTGCCTCTGTGCCTCCGCCCTCCTCCCTCTCCCCAGGGTAGCTGCCAGTGGCCCTGGGCTGCCGGACTCAGCCACTGGGTCTGAACACAGGAACAGAGCCAGCTGGGTCCCCACTGAGTGGTCAGGCTTACCTTGTCTGAGTAGATGGACATACGGGTGGTCAGCCCCAGGACGGGGATGCGGTAGAAGCCGGCTGTGTAGGAGACGGGGGTGGGAGTGAAGTGGTCGTTGGGGGTAGGTGGGTGGCTAACTAGGATGGCGTAGACCTGTGGACACAGGGGACAGGGTCAGCTCAAGTGGGGGGTGAGGGTGGGATGGGCACTGCACTGGAGCTGGCTGCCCAGAAGCAGTGGAGGCTGAACTCAGCAGGCCAGGGGTGGGGGTATCCAGGGGCACCGTTCGTGCACACATGCAGCCCAAGGGGTACACACCCCCAGGCAAGGGGACAAGACCCTAGAACCATCCTCAGAGTCTACAACAACTGAAGGGGTGAGTGAGTCAGAGGCAGAGCAAGACTCCGGGGGCAAACAGGACACACAGGGAGATGACAGACCCCTCCCCGCACTTCCCCTGCCTGGGGCCTCCCTTGACCCCTCACACTGGAGGGACTGTCCTGGGTTGTGTATTGAGACCCTGAAAGGGAAGGCAGAGACTGTTCTCGGGTTGTCTCAGGAGGTACACATCGCCCCCAGCACGGGCTGGCGAGAGTGGCTGGTTCCGCATCATGCTGACGAGCACACCCACTGTCCCTCCTGGCCGTGGAGGCCAGTGCTCCAGAAACTGCAAGCTGCTCCCAAAGGTCTGCATCTAATACTGCAGATGGAGCTTTGTCGGGAGAAGCCAGGCAAGGAGTCACGGGTGCCCTCAGTCCTGCAGGTGTCTTCCAGGGGCCCGCTGAGCTCAGCCTAGTTTGAACCAGACCCAGTCCTGACTTTGAGCACTGACCACGTCCTCGAGAAAGGAGAGTGCTGGGGAGGGGCGGGCAGCCTAGCCTTCCTGCCTGGACCACGGCCCCTACAGGCAGGTCTGAAGCCGGTGGTTCAGTCCTCCAAGGCAGGGGAACGGTGGTGGCAGGGAGCAGACGGCTTGGCAACTCCCTGCCACCCTCCCGTTAGAAGGACCTGTGTCTGTCCCAACTCCGCCTTCCAGTCTGTGAGCCACAGGGCGCACCTCTTCCTGCTCATGTGGTGGGGGGTGGCAAGCTCCAGCCCCATACGTGGGGCAACGGATGCCAAGCTAGCACAGCCCTCGCCCATAGGGTGCGCCCCGCGAGGGGCAGCTGCTGCCGTCACCGTCACCGTTGCTCCCGGCACTGGCTGTTCTCTGAGGGAACAATGCTCACAGACGGCACAACTGTGAGTGGGAGGAGGGGACCCCAGAAAGGGCCCTACCCGGACCCTCTAATTCCTCTTCTTCACGTCTCTCCCTCATCCCAGATGGGACACGTGACCTAAGCTGCTGGCCACGAAGACTTCACCCAGTCTTATCTCTCGTGCTCGGGGCTGGGAGCATGGAGGTGGCTTGTGAGGTGGGGAGGGGGAGATTTCTGAGCAAAGCTCAGCCCCAGCCTCTGCAGTTGGAGCTGTTTGGACTGGCTATCCCTTCCCGGGTCCTCACCTCCAGTCTGCACCCAAAAGTGCCCAGTCTGTGTCTGCGTGAGTGTCTGATCATACAGGTGTTCACAAGTGTGTGCTGGAATATGCGTGTGTACAAATGTATGCCCCAACATGTCCTTATATGTATGTGCATGTGTGTGCATGATTGAGCCCCTGTTTGCATGTGCGCCTGGGTGTGCCAAGCACTGTGTGGCCCATGAGCGTGTGTGTCCATGGCTGTGCATGTGTGTTGGGCAGATGTGTGTGAGTGAGCATGTGCAATCGATTGTGTAATGCTGATGTGCATGAGTGTGTGCTAATGTAAGTCTAGGCATCTCTGTGCATAAACACAGATGTGAATGCATGCATGCGTGAGTGTGCCCGTCCACCGATGTCCAGAGATGTGCTGTGTCTGGCAGGTGAGCAAGGATGAGCATCATTTGGCCCAGTGTCGGTCCCGACTCTTACATAAAGGGCTGCATTGCAGTGATCCCGTGGATTCATTGGAATTCAGCAGGCAGCACGGCACAGGGGCGGACAGCTCTGACAGGCAAAATCCTAGGAGTCATGTCCTCCCCCGCAGCGCTGGTAGTCAGCGGATCCCACGCTGTGCCGGACACCTCCCACATGCACAGTCCCTGCTCCCACCCTCCAGAACACTCTGCTTCAACACCTGGGTCATTTCCCATCTCAGACAAACCCATGGATGGGGGGAGGGGAGGGAGGAAGGGAAGGAGGTCTAGAAGCAGAGACAAAGATGGCCCCAGGCCCCATCCTGTTTAAAGACCTGCGCACAGTGCGTGCTTGGGGCTGGGAGAGCACTTCTGCCCATAAGCCCAGGATACCCACCCCTCACCGACACAGTGATGAAACAAACCATGAAATGCTTGCCACGCGTCTGCACACATGGGTCAGGACCTGGAGCCCTGGAACCTTGTGAGGACTGACCAGGGTGGCAGGTGACCAGTGGGGGGGTGGGAAGCAAGATGCGGCAAGATGGGGAACTGGTGTTTGGCTGCTAGTGAGACCAGCCCTTTCCAACATGAGCCAGCTCGCTTCAGGGTCCTCTCTTAAGAGGGCTAGGAAAGAGTGGGATGAAACTGGGACAGTAGGAGGGATGAAGGGTAGAAGAGGGAGGATGGTGGGGAGGCGGTGGGGGGAGGGGTAAGAGCTGCGCTGCGGGAGCCCTGGTGGGGGGTGGTGGGCACCTGGCTGGAGATGAGGTCCTCGCACACCGACAGGGCCATCTGGATGGCGTTGGGTTTGTGGGTGACGGAGGTGGCATTGAGTTGGATCTTCCAGGAGCCATGCCGCTTGTTGGCCTGGTTCACCGCCTCACGGAACATCTGCTCGTGCTTCCGCGTGCTCAGCACAGCTCCGATGTTGACGATCTTGGGGTCGCACGCGGCGCGGGCAAAGGAGCAGGAGAAAAGCAGGGCGAGTGTCAGTAGGCGCATGGTGCTCATGGGCTCCGGGCAGAGCCCTAGCTCTGGGCAGCGCGAATACGGGGCCTTCGGCGCATCCCCAGCGGGGTGTCCCGGCCGTCCTGGGCGCGCCCGATCCCGCGGGCTGGGGGCGCCACGTCTTCCCCCGGAGCCGTAGTCCCCGGACGTCTGCGGGAGGGAAGAGGGCACCCGAGCCCTCGGTCGGCGGGCGCTGTGCCGGGCACGCGGGGGTCCCACGGCCGCGGGAGCGGCTGGCGCTGTCCGCGGTGCTGAAGCGGGTCCGGGTGCTGCTCCAGGCGCCTGGCGCCGCCGAGAGCTCGTCGCAGCCGCGGCTCCTTCGCGGGCTTCGCTGGTCCTGGTCCCGACGCTGCGGCGACCGCGGAAGCTGCGGAGCCGCGAGTGGGGCCAGCGTCTCCTGCCCCTCCCGCCGCCCCCGCTTCCCAACACGGAGCGGCGCCTCCCGCGCCAGAGTGTGCGCCTGCGTTGGTGCGAGCATTTATCAGAGCACACGAGGGGTAGGGGGGAGGCTGTGCGCGCGTGTGCGTGTACGCGCGGGTGTGACAGTGACCTGCAGGGAGATGAGTTTAGAGAGGTTAGAGGGGTTCGTGTCCCTGCGGCAGCCTTGCGTGTCTTTTAACATGACCAAATGTGTCCTGGCGTGTGTGTGTGTGTGTGTGTGTGTGTGCACGCGCGCGCGCGCGCACGAGTCCTCACCCATAGTCAACGAACGATATTTAGGGGCCTGACTCTGCTGGCTGGAGACCCAGGGGTGTGGAGAGGCCCTAAGCCATGCCCCTGGGGGAGGGAGTGGGACTCCCCTCTCCAAAAAGCTCAAAAATGGGAGAGAGACTCCATCTGCCTGGCCATGTGACTTGGACTCCCCCCAGAGGGTTGAGAAGAATAGAAAGGGTGACAGCGGCTGCCCCCATGTTGAGCTGGGTCTTCCAGCGGAGTCTGGGGTCTGGACCCAAATCAGTTATGCAGAAGCCAAAGCCAGAGGGAGTTGTGTTTGTAGCGGATGGGACCAAGGTTAGACATCAGAAAGCCCTGGCTCCGGTGAGGTGTGTGCCAGGGTAGACATCCAATATCCCCTGCTTCTACTCTTCCCCTACTCTTCCTCTCCTAGTTCACTCCCAGCCCCCATCCCTCCTGCCCCTTTCCAGAGCCTCCCTTGTCCCTCTCACCCTCAGGATCCTAATTCTTTGTCCCCACACCCCTGGAGAGTGCTTCACTTCCCTAACTCAAAGGATGGCTGAAGCTCCGCCCCCTGCCAGTGACATCATTGTTTCCAATAGCAACTGAGGATTCTGCAAACCCAACTGCAAAAGCCCCCAGTAGGGATGAAGCAGGGCCGTCCCCACACCTAAGTGGTGTTCTGAGCAGCAGAGAGGGGAGAAGCCACTCCCTTCCCCTCCGGATCCCACTCCCTGTCTCCCTGCAGTTCTCACCACTAGGCTGACCCCCCGCCCCACCCCCCAGAGCCAAACACAGACACCAAGGGATATCCCTGGTTCTGAGAGGCAGGGCCTTGGCTCTTGGCATGCTCCCTTTCTCGACCCCTTCTCTCTCAATGCGAGGGAATCATTGCTGGGGGGCTAACCTACCAGTAGCCTCCTGCAGGCCCACCCCCTCTCTGCTCCAGGATTGAGGTCCACAGTGGAAGGAACATCAGCCCTCGACACGTTTACTCCCCCGTGGGCTCACAGAAGGATATATTGGGGGGTGTTTGGGAGCCCAGAGCCAGCCCCACCTCCACAGGGTCTGTGGCCTGTGGTCTGTGGCAGGTCAGCGCTTGGAGGCCGTGTGGGTGCATGAGGGCAGGCTGCCAGCTCTGGTGTGGCCCAGACAGCTCCAGAACACTTCAGGGAGGAAAGAATTCAGCAGGGGGCTGCAGCCAGACAGCCGGGCCCCTCCCATCTACCCCCATCTGCCAGTTGGGTGCTGGAGCAGCTCCTGCTAGCCCTGGAGAGGCAGTTTCTAAGTATTCAGAAATCCGCGAGCAGGTTTTCACGCAGCTGGGAGCTTGAAACTGGCTATGGTGGAAGCAGTTACACCAGGGAAATCATCAAACCCTGCAAATCAGCGCTTATTTTTCCCCTGTGGACTGTGAGTTTGCAGCATACCACCGCCTCCCCTAGACTGCCGGTGCTCATGCTTTTGTCTCGAGTGTCGGGCACAGGTTCCAAACGTTCAGGGCTGGGGCGGAAGCTGTGACCGCCCACCAGACCTCAGCCCCTTCCCATGACTGAGTCCCCTCCTGGGCTCTGCCCTCCATTTTACTTTGTGGGCTTCTCCCCTCAAGGGGGGAGGGGTGCAGCCACAGAGGGCCTGGGTCTTGCTTTGCCCTGATAAGACAGATGAACCTGCCTGGACTTGGACCCCTCTGAATCCTCTGCAGCCAAATTCTGTAGGGAGGACTCAGGGGCCTGGGGTGGCGCCACAGGCCTGGGTGGAGAGGGAGGTACTCCTGGGGAGGGAGCTTCTCCCCCCTCAACCATGCTCCAGAAGGGGCAGTCAGTCACAGGCACAGCCCTCCTAAGCCTCAGTCGATTGGCAGACTGGCCGAGGGGTGGTCACAAAACCCAAGCAGACTACTCAGGGTTCTTCCCTGGGATTTTGGCTGGGTCAGAAACTGGGCCAAGAACCCATTTCTAATCCTGTCTGGAGGTGAACCCCTGAGAACTGGGGCTTCAAGAGCCACTTGTGAACACATTCTGCCAAGAAGAAACCAGTTGGAGAGGAGGAAGCTGACAGCAAGGGAGGAGAGGGCAGAAGCTTTGCAGGTGCCTTGCCCATGGCCAGCTTAGGGTGCAGAGGATGCACTTGCATCTGGTGTTCTCCTGCTGTGAAGGCCTGCCTCCAAATTAGGACCGGGGAAATGGGGCTGGCTGTCAGACATGGACTCTGAATGGAGTCAGGCTCTCCGTCCCCTGATCTGGGGAGGCCTGAGGACTCTCACAGAGCCATGCTTCAGACAACAATGATGCTAGCTTGCTCTCTTGCAGATTTCCCCTTGCACACCTTGATCCACCTGGTTCTACTGCCTGCCTCCAGCACCACAAGATCCCTCCTGTCCCTGCTCCCACCCTCTCGGATTTGTCAAGTCCCACTTTCCCCTAAGGCCATCTTCCCAACATCACAAAGTCCCCTAGGGATGACTGTGGACCCCACTGTGGACAAGACTGAGCTTCAGTTCACTCAACAGACATTTGCTGAGCACCTGCTATGTTCTGGGCACTGCTCCAAGTACTAGGGGTGCAGCAGTGGGAGACTTAGACAAGTACCTTAGGCCACGTAGTGCAGCGTTACATACTCCGAAGGAAGAGAAATCAGAGTAGGAGGTAGAGCGTGATGGTGCCATGTGCTGGTTTTCACATTCTGTGATCTCTTTGATATGCATCCCTTCAAGGGGGGCCCAATGCCTCTCCCCTTGAATATGGACTGGACTTGGTGAATTTTCTACTGAATGGAATGTGGTAGAAGTGATGGTGTGTGATGTCCAAGGTGAGGTTTAGAAAGGACAGCTTCCCCCTGGCACTGTCTGTCTCAGGCCATCTGCTTTGGGGCAAGCCAGCCGACTGCCATGCTCTGAGGACATTCACCAGTCCTGGGAGATGCCAGTGTGGAGAGTAACCCCATGTCAGGAGCCTCTGCCTGCAGCCAGCACTGACTCCGAGACTCCAGAGGCCCTCCAGCCTCAGCCGAGCCTTCAGATGACCGCAGTCCTGGATAACATCTTGATTGTCACATCACGGGAGACCTTGAGCCTGAACCACCCTGTCAAGCTGCTCGAGAATTCCTGACCACAGAAACTGTGAGGGACAATGAATGTTTATTGTAGTTGTAAATGCTGAGTTTGGGGGTAATTCGTTATGCAGCAACGGATGACTAACTAGGCAATACAGGTTGCTATTTTAGGGTATTCCTCCCCTAAAAGATGTTTAAGAAGACATCTGAATGAAATGAGAAAGCAGGCCAGGCAAATATCTGAGGAAAGAGTGTTCCCGGGACAGGGAATGGCAAATGCAAAGGCCCTGGGGTGGAAATGTGGCATGGACCAGAGTGAGTGAGGGGAGGACCGATAAGGGGAAGCCAGAGAGGTGATTGGCCAGATCCTGGGGAATCAAGGAGGCCGTGAGAAAGGCTTCAGCCTTGTTTTAAGTGAAATGAGAAGTCATTGGAGAGATTAGATCAGGAGAGCAACACAATTCAATTTCCTTTTCAGAAAGGATCACCTGGCTGCTACATGGGGAACCAAGTGACCAACCAGTATGTTACGGGATCACCCATGTGCCGGGCGAGAGCCACCAGGTGATGGACATGGAATGAGGAGGTGGAGGGGCCACGAGTCACTCTCAGGTTTTTGTCCATGTGTGGTACTGCTGATTGAGAATGGAAGGGGGCAGGTCCATAGGTCTTCTGAAGTAAGAATCAAGATTTTAATATTTTTATAAAGTTTCCACTAAGCACTGCTATAGATCCTGCAAATTTTGATAGGCTGTGTTTTTATTTTCATTCAATTAGACGTATTTTTCCATTCTAATTTCCCTCATGATTTCTTCTTTGATTTATTGGTTATGTGGGAGTCTGTTATTTAACTTTCAAATATTTGGATATTTTCCAGTATATCTCTGCCATCGATTTTTGCTGTAATTTCAGTCTGGTCAGAGAACACACACTGAGACTTGTTTTCTGGTCCATAATATGGTTTTTCTTGGTGAATGTTCTATACAGACTAGTGGAAATTGTGTGTTCTAGATTGTTTTTTATGTGGGGCGAGTGTTCTAATAAATGTAAATGTTTCTCACTGTGGTTCTGATTAGATCTCCCTGGTGACTCATGATGGTGAGTCTTTTCACATGCTTGCTGGCCTTACGCATGTTTTCTTTGGAAAAGTATCTATTCAGGTCTCTTGCCCATTTGAATTGGGTTAATTATCTTAGTATTGAGCTGTAGGGGCTCTTCATACATTCTGGATAAAAGTCTTGTAGTAGATACATGTCTTGTAAATATTTTCTCCAAGCCTCTTGTCTTTTCATTTTCTTAGCATTGTCTCCAAAGTGCAGGAGTTTTAAAAGTTTTGATGAAGTCCACGCGTGCCTGGGTGGCTCAGTCCATTAAGCATCTGTCTTTGACTAAGGTCATGATCCTGGGGTCCTGGGATCGAGTCCCACATCAGGGTCCCCGCTCAACAGGGAGTCTGCTTCTCCCTCTGCCCCTCTCCCTGCTCATGCTCTCTCTCTCAAATGAATAAATAAGGTCTTAAAAAAAAGTTTTGATGAAGTCCAATTATCAAAGGTTTAGCTCTTACATTTAGGTCTATGATACATTTTGAGTTAAATTTATTTTGTATGGTACGAGGCAAAATCTAAATTTATTAATCTGTATGTGAATCTCCGATTGGCCCAGCACCATTTATTGAAAAAAATGCTACTTTCCCATTGAAGTGCCTATCTACCTTTAGAACATCATTTGGCCTGGACCACCTGGGTGGCTCAGTTGGTTGAGCATCTGGTTCTTGGTTTCAGCTTGGGTCTGATCTCAGGGTCCTGAGGTGGAGCCCCGCAGTGGACTCCACACTCAGCAGGAGTCTGCTCGAGACTCTCTCTCCCTCTCCCTCTGTCCTTGCCCCCCTCTTGCGCACGTGGTCTCTCTGTCTCAAATAACTAAACAAATGTTATAAAAAGAAAAGAGAAGAAAAGAAAATCAACGGCCTGAGTGAAAAGTTTATTTCTAGAACCTCAATTCTGGTGCGTTGATCTATGTGTTCATGCCAGGACCACATTGTCTTGATTACATAGCTTTGCACCAAGTTTTGAAGTCAACTATTGTGAGGCTTCTAACTTCATTCTTTTCAAAGTTTGTTTTGGTTGTTCTGGGTCCTTTGTATTCACAAATAGATTTTAAGATCAACGTGTCAGTTTCTGCTAAGGTCTGATAGAGATCGCACTGAATTTAGAGATTAATTTTTGGAAAACTGCTAGCTTCACAATACTGAGTCTTTGGGTCCATTTATTCAGACCGTCTTTACTTTGGGGAAAGCTTTGTAGATTTTAATGCACAGGTCTTGCAGTTATTTTGTTAAACTGACTCCCAAATATTTTATTGTCTTTGATGCAATTATGAATGGAATTGTTTTCTTAATTTTATTTCTGGCCTACTTCATTGCTAATATGTAGAAATAAAATTGACTTTTGAGTATGGATCTTTCCAAACGTTCATTCAGTGAGCAGGTTTTGTTGTTGTCCTTAGCATTTTCTACAGGGTCATGTTGTCTATTAGCAGACCGTTTTCCTCTTCCTTTCCAGTCTGGATGCTTTTCATTTCTTTTCTTGCCCAAGTAAACTAAATAGAAGCTCCTTGCCTTGTTCCCAGTTTTCTAGGGGAAGCATTTGGTCTTTCACCATTAAGTGCAATGTTAGCTATAGGACTTGGCAGGTGGAGGAAGTGCTCTTCTCTCCCTAATTTGTTGAGAATACTTATTATGAATGGGTGTTGGGTTTTGTCAAATGCTTTTTCTCCATCTGTTGAGATGATTGGGTAGTTTTTGTGCTTTATTGTATTAATATGGTGTATAACATTAATTTTTGGATGTTAAACCAACCTTGTATTCCTGGAATAAATCCTACTTGGTCATGATATACAATCCTTTTTATATGTTGCTGAATTGCTTGCTAATGTTTTGTAGAGAATTTTAGCATTTATATTAGTAGGGACATTGGTCTGTAGTTTCTTGTGATGCCTCTGTCTGGTTTTGGTATCCGGTTAATGCTGGCCTCGTAGAATGAATTGGGGAGTGTTTCCTCCTTTTTATTTTCTAGACAAGTTCATGAAGAATTGGTGTTAATTCTTCTTTAAATGTTGGGTAGAATTCACCAGTAAAAGCCTGGGCTTTCTGGGGGGTGGGGGCATGGAGAATGGAGGAAGGTTTTCAAGTCACTATTCCAGTTTCCTTACAGGCATATTCATATTTTCTGTTTCTTCTTGCATCAGTTTTGGGAATTTGTATCTTTTTAAGAATTTGTCCATTTCATCTAAACTGTTTGATTTATTGACATGAAGTTGTTCATAATATTCCCTTATGATCCTTTTGATTTCTCTAAGGTCAGTAGTGATGTCCCCTCTTCTATTCCTTTTTTCCATTTTTTTAAAAGATTTTATTTATTTATTTGACAGGGAGATAGAGAGAGAGCACAAGCAGGCAGAGAGGCAGGCAGAGGGAGAGGGAGAAGCAGACTCTCCCCGGAGCAAGGAGCCCGACGCGGGGCTCGATCCCAGGACCCCAGGATCACGACCCGAGCCGAAGGCAGCCGCCCAACCGACTGAGCTACGCAGGTGCCCCTCCATTTTTTTTTTAAGGTATCATTTTTGGGACGCCTGGGTGGCTCAGTCGGTTGGGCATCTGCCTTCGGCTCAGGTCATGATCCCAGGGACCTGGGATCGAGTCCCGTGTCAGGCTCCTTGCTCAGTGGGCTCCTTGCTCAGATTTTATTTTTAAGTAATCACACTCAACGTGGGGCTTGAACTCACAACCCTGAGATCAAGAGTCACAAGCTCCACTGACTGAGCCAGCCAGGTCCCTCTCCCCTCATCTATTCCTGATTTTATTTTTTCTTGATCAGTCTAGCTAAATGTTCGTCAATTTTGTTGACCTTCCCAAAGAAACAACTTTCTGTTTCACTGATTTTCTCTGTCATTTTTCTGATTTGTTTCACTGACTTCTTTAACCTTTATTCTTTTTGTCTCCTTGCTTTGGATTTAGTTTGCTCCTCCCCCCACCCCAGCTTCTTAAGGTAAACACTTGGGTTTTAAATTTTGAGATCTCTCATCTCCTCTGATAGAACTTTTATGTTCTATGTTTCCCTCTAAGCTCTGCTTTAGCTGCGTCCTATACATTTTGACATTTTTGTTGGTTTGTTTTCACTCAGTTGAAAGTGTTTTCTGGGGCACCTGGGTGGCTCAGTCGTTGAGCGTCTGCCTTCGGCTCAGTTCATGATCCCAGGTCCTGGGATCGAGCCCCACATCGGGCTCCCTGCTCAGCGGGGAGTCTGCTTCTCCCTCTGCCTGCCACTCCCCCTGGCTCGTGCGTGCTCTCTCTCTCTCTCTCTCTGACAAATAAATAAAATCTTTAAAAAAAAAGTATTTTCTAATTTCCCTGTGATTTCTTTGTCAATCCCTGGTTCGCCTAAAAGTGTATTGCTTTAATTTCCCAAATATTTATGGATTTCCAAAATCTTTCTTCTTTTTAATTTGCTACTTTAAAAAAAAGATTTATT
>NC_138382.1:80050323-80082886 GCF_054177405.1 Leptonychotes weddellii | reverse complement strand
GGTGGTCCAGGAGCAGGACGAACTCGCCCACCCGCCCCTCCCAGCCCCTGCAGGGCCAGGGGAGGATCCCTGAGTCCAACGTGTAAACACCACAGCCCACCCACCAGGTGCCCGGATGCGCAGGGGGTCACGGGCGCCCCCCCCGGACCCTCGGGTCGGGGCACGTCGCAGGCTCTGACCCCAGGCTGAGCCGCATGTCGGGCTGTCCCTTCAGCTCTTGTCTCCGAACACGATGTGGGGGACCCAGCGCCGCCCCGGGAGACGACCAGGCACGAGGGACCACCACGAAGCGCGGGCACCGGCTGACGGGAAGCTGTTCGGGTATTCGGAATGTAAACATGATTCAAGATTCACAGGAAGAAGGAAGAAGCCTCCTCCAGTGGACGGGAAACCCTGAATCACAGCAGGGATGGGTCACGTCTGAGGCACTGCCCACAGGGGCGTCAGGCCCCCCTAGGCGGGACCCAGATGGGCAGGGGGTGAGCCTCGGTGTTGAACACGTAGGCGTCCAGGCTGAGCAGGTCTGGGTCGTCGGAGAAGAGCAGATACAGGTACTTGAGCGTCTCCCCCAGAAAGAAGCTCTCCATCTTATCCCTGGGCTGGGGATTAAGGGGATCCTGGACGTTGCTGATGGAGGAGTAGCCGCCCGAGGGGACCTGTGCGAAGGCGAGACCGCGGGGTCACGGCTGCAGGCACGGCCGGCCCCCCACACCGGGCTCGGCCCTCGGGGTGCGGGCCCGGCAGCCGGACGGCCCCCTCCCCGAGTCTCCCTGCCTCACCGGGGCGCGCGCGGCCCAGGGCAGGGCCTGGGGGGGTGACCCCAAGGTGCACCAGGGGACCGGCCCCCCTGGAGGCCAGCCACAGCTCACGACACCCCCTCAGAGGTGCCAGCCCCCCTCAGCTGACCTGATGGAAAGCGCCGCCTCCGAAACTCGGAGGCCGCCTCCCGAAGGCTCCGAGATCACCTGAGGAGTCCAGACCCCACCGCCTCACACACCACAGGGCAGAGGTCAAGCTCTGGCTCTGCCAGGGTGGGTGGTGGGCCCTGGACAGGGCGTGACCTCCTCAGAGCCACGGCCCCGGCGGCAGGACGGGCGGCAGGGCCCCGAGCACGGTGGGGGCAGGGCCAGGTCAAGGCGCCGTCGGGGAGCGATGGCCCCGAGGTCATCCCGGGGTGGAGAAGGGCTGCCCCGGGCACACGGAGGATCCGGGAAGGATGTGCCCCGTGCACATGGGGCCCCGGCAGGGGCCCTCCCCACAGAGCCTGGTCCCTCGAGACGCGACCGAGGGACACCCCGGCCCCCACGCGCCCCGAACTCCCGAGGCCACGGCGAGCCCGCGCACCCACCCCCCACCCCCGCGGCCCAGGGCGAGGTGGCCGGTGAGGAGCCGGGGACGCCGACCGGGCGGCGGGCAGGCGGCTCACCCGCGTGTACGTGTTGAAGCTCTGCAGGATCTGCCAGCCCCAGTCCTGGTACTTGGGGTCCCCCGTGAGGCGGTGCAGGTAGAACAAGCTCTCCACCGTCTCGGGCCGCAGCAGGTTGTGCTTGTCGGCTGGCTGGGACGCGGAACACGGGCTGAGCTCAGGCGAGGCCCCCACGCGCCCCCCACACCAGAGCCCGGCCCCGGCTCACCTTGACCTGCACGTCCTTCTGGTCGCTCTGGGGGTACAGGTTGAAGTGCACGATTTCGGGGCTCAGCCCCGTCTCCATCTGGCGGTTCATCTGGTAGCAGGTGTCCATGAGCGCCCGGGCCAGCTCCATGTGGTCAGCGGGCAGGCCGTGGTGGGCGCCCAGAGCCAGCGTCCCTGGCAGGAAGCATACCAGGTGGTCCTGAAATCAGAGCGTGTCCTCACCACCGCTGAGTCTGTGGCCGCACGGGGCGGGGGGCGGCAGCACCGGGTCCAGCGCTGTCTCGGGCCTCCCACGTCCCCAGGAGCCTACGAGCCCGAGCGGGGACGCCTCAGGGTCCACTCGGGCAAGCGACTCGACTACAGGCCCAGCACTTGGGGCTCAACGGGAGCAGGGGAGAAGGCGGTGGCAGGACACCCCCTCCCCCTCCCGGGAGAGCAGATGCCGACCCGGGCCTGCCCCCGACCCTCCGCCCGACCCCACGAACACCAATGGGGCACCGCAGTCCCGGTGGCAGGAGACCAGGGCAGAGGGGGGAGGGGGGGTCCCTGGGCGGCGGGGAGCCGGGACCCTGGGGGAGCGGCCAGGGGCCCATCGCAGACCCAGCTCCCCCTCAGCTCCCGCTGCCGTCGTGGAGACACGCAGGCCACGCAGCCCAGCCACACGCCCCACGGCCGGAATTGCATCGCTCCCTGCAACGTCCGGACTCACGAATCCGTCGCGGTTCAGGACACACAGGAGGGTGCTGAAGCCTCCCGCCCCCGACACCCCACCTGGCTCGTGCACACGCTCACCATCTTGGCGCTGAAGCGGCCGTGGGCGAGCTCCCCCACAAAGGTGAGCTTCCTGGGCTCAGACCTGCGCAGCAGGTGCCTCTTGATTCCCTCGATGGCTTCGAGGTAGTCTTCCACTAACCTGGGCAGAGCGGCAGGGCCCGTCAGCTCCGGCCAGGCGGGCGCACGGACCCCCCCGCCCCCGTCACCCAGGAGCGGCCGCACAGCTGTGAGCTGCCACGCACACGCTAGTGGCCGAGAGGCCTGGCCCCGTCTGGGGTGGCGCCGGGCCAGCCCGGAGGAGGAGGCTCGCGGCCGTCAGCGGCGTGGGGCATAGGGCTGTGCCTTCTGCTCCCGAGGAGGATCGTCCCTCTCAACCGGCCCCAAGGGACCACCCAAGCCCAGCCTCGCAGAGCCCCAGGACCCCGACGTCCCCACAGGCTCCCCAGATGTGACGCCCTTGTCCCTGCCCGCAGCTGCCCCCGGGGGTTCTGGGTGGCCGTCACCCCCAGGCTCGAGACTTCGGGGATTTCCGGTTCCCTCATGAGGGTGAGCTCCGTCTTCCACACCGTGGGACGCGGCTACGCATCGCGCCGCCCCCCGGGAAAGCGCGTATTCTAAGCGTCCAACGGTAAGCGTGGGAGGCCCAGCTGTTCCTGGCCGCCTTCTGCTGGGGAGCGCGTGCACACGGTGGCCTCCGCAACCCCGGGGGGGACCGCTCAGCCGGTGAGCTGGGGGCCCCTCGGCCAGGCGCAGACCCCAGGCCCCGCCTGGCGCGGAAGGGCCATGGGGCTCAGCGACCAGCCAGGTCCCCGGCCCTCGGCACACGGGCTGTGCTTGGAAGAAACGCATCCCCCGCGGAGGGGCCGAGCGCGGGCCCGGCACGGCTGCGGCTGCCTGACCGAGACCCGGCACGAGCGGAGCCGCGGGGACCCCGCCCCAACGCAGCAGAAACCGGCCTCACTGCGTCTCCTTCTTTCCGCCCTGGATCCACTGCTTCAGCAGGTACTCGTAGTAGCTGTCGGCCCTGGCGCCCAATGTGAACACGCCCATGTGCGTGAAGAGGCCGCTGTGCGTGTTGATGAACATGGGCACCAGTCCGTCCTTCTTCCCCGACAGCGAGTGGACGCGCCTCGTCACCTCCTCCGCAGCCTCCTGGGGCACACGAGGGGAGAGCGGGGCTGAGCGAGGGGGCGGGCAAGCTGCAGAGAGGGGCTGCGCTGGCTCGCCCCCACGGGACGGATCCGCGCCCCGTGGAGGAGAGGGCGGGCCGGCGTCCCGGCCCGCGGCGTCCCCCAGCCCAGCTGCCCGACAGAGGCTTCTGAGACTGGCCCAGGCCCCGCGGCGACCCAGTCCGGATCCCTCACGCGTGGCCGCCTCGAGGGGCGGGCAGAGGACACGGCCCCGATGACAGGGCCCGACTCATCCTCCGGACGGGGGGACCGTGTCTGAAAACCACAGCCCTGGCCCCCACGACCTCCTGCCCAGGTGCGGCCGGCTGCTCCCACTTGCTGGAGGGAAGGCAGGCAGGGCTGCTTCCGCGCCCGGACTCGCGGCTCATCCCCACGCTGAGCTCCTGTGCACCCTTCAAGACCCAACCCGCCTCAGCTCATCCGAGCTCACTGCCCGGCGGGGGCGGCACCCCGCATCTGCGCTCCACGGCTCCGTGTGCATCCTGTCACCGCGCTCAGGACCCCGCGCGGGGAGCCCCCTCCTGGGCTCGACCCGACACACACGCCCACACCCGCCTCGAGCCCTCTCTGGTCCCCGGCATCGGGCTGCGGCCGCCTGACACACATGCTGAGCTGCTGGACCGGGGGCCAACGACGGGAAAACCACCACGCCGTCCACAGGCGCCGAGGGCCCGCACGCACCTCACTGCCCAGGACACACGCGCGGGGCCGGCAAGGACTCGGGGAACGCCGCGCGTCATCGGTACAGAAATCAAATCCATGGCGAGGCACCCTGAAGCGCCCGACGTGACGGCCGTCTCCGAAGGCTGACCGACCGACCACGCGCCGGCCGCCGTGGAAGAGCCGGAGCCCCGAGCGTGGCGGGACCCTGCTGGTGGGAGCACCCTCTCACGACCCCCACGGCGCCGGCCGCGGGAACGGACGCGCGGACACGGGCCGCGGCACAGAGGAATGCTGTGGGCGCCTTCCACGCGGAAGAAAACCTCACCCGCAGCGAACGAACCGGACGCGGGCGGCCCGAGCACGACCCCAGCACGCGGCTCCCTCGTTTGCGCCTCACCCCCCCCTCCCGGCGCGGCCGCCGCTGCCCCCCCAGCCCGCGGCACGTGGGAGGCTGGCGGCTGGCACCCTGAGGACACGGGCCTGCAGCAGGGCAGGGCCGGGCAGGGACTCGGCCCCCAGGCGCCGCCTCGACGCCCCGGCCTCGGTTCTCACTGAGAGCGGGCTCTGCCGAGGAGAGACGGCCCAGGGCCGCCCCGCACGCGAGCCCGCACCTCCTGCGGCGAGCCGGCCGCACTCCCGGCCAGCAGCCCGGCCCCTCCGTACCTGAAACTTCTTACTGCCTGTGAGGCGCGAGAGCTCCCGGAACTCCAGCTGAATGCTCGTGACCTCGGCCACCGTGCTGTCCGAGGTCCAGCGGGGCGGGTGGGCGGCCCCGGTGCCGATGTTCACGTCGGAGTAGGGGATCTTGGAGGGCGTCTGGAACGCAGGCATGAGCCGATTCCCAAAATCCTCCTGATACACAACACAGCGAGGAATCAAGGCTCCCTGCCGCACGGCGGCCTCGCCTCCGTTCCACGACGCCAGCCCGTCCCCCGGCTCCGTCCGGTCACGCGGACACGGGACTTTGCTGGCTGCCCGTGGCCTCGACACTCCACGGCAGCCAAACCGAGCTGGCCTCGAGGATTTCCGGGAGACCCCTGCAAGTCGCGGTGCCCACAGGCTGCGCGACGCCCGCTCGCGTGCACGCGCGGAAACCGGGCTCCACGGGACGGGAACACGGAGGACCGGGAACCGACAGGCCCCTCCCCTCCCCTCCCCCCTCCCCTCCCCCACCGAGTCCCGGGAGCCCAGCGACAACCGCTCGCACGCTCACGCTCGGGACTGCTCTCCCCGCAGGCGTGAGTCCCCCCGGCGCCGGGACACTCACGGCCTTCTTCAGGAAGAGGTCGTCCCCAGACAGGTGGTAGGCGCTCAGCAGCCCGCCCAGGATGCGGATCGTGCTCTCAAACAGGTTGACGTCCACGTCTTTCTGAAAACGCAGCTTCTTAGACACCCACTTCCTGGCCTCTTCAAACTCTGCGACACGGAAGAGCGTGGGGAGGGGAGCGGGTCAGTGGTCCTAGCACGCCCCCGTGACCTCTCGCTCGGGGGGCCCCCTGCATTCCCGTGTCGCTCTTTCTCCCGCAGGCTCCCCACGTCGTGTCCTGCGGCCAGGGAAGGAGCCCTCGCGTCCTCACGCGCACAGACAGAAGGGAGCCGGCGTGCACTCGAGAGCAACACGGCGGTACAGAGGGCCGCGTGAGTGATTCGGTGGGAAAACGGGCCTTATCAATGCAGAAACAACCAAAGACCCGCGCTCTCCAAGCCACCCGACCTGCGAGGCGTGAGGAGGCCGTGAGGGAGAGACCCGGGGCGCTGACAGCCTACCGGATCCCGTGCCACCTCCCGCCACAGAGCCCCTTCCGGCTGCAGCCGCCCCTGGACGCCGCGGCCCACGTCCGCAGCGGGTGTCCTGAGCGTCCCCCGGGCGCCCGACGTCAAGCGGCAAAGCCCCTGCCCACGCCCAGCACGTCCGCTGCCGTCACCCACACGAAGGGAGAGCGCGACAGCGTCTGCCCCCTCCCGCTCGCCCTAGAGTCACCCGAGGAGAACTTGGCCGCGTGCTAGGGGACGAGCAGATACCTTTCCTCAGACCTAAAATCCACATGGTGTCCAGGGCGTCAATCAGCGTCAGGCCCAGGCCAAACCACTCGCTGAAGGACCTGGACACGGGTTTCAGCTCGTCGTGGCCCCAGGCGAACTTGCGGTACCCGGCCCACGCGTGGCGGAAGGCATCGATCACGGCCCTCTGACGCTCGTTCGGGGAAGCTGGAAGGAAGACAGCAGGTCACCGGGACCGGCCCCGGTCAGGGTTCACACGGGGCCCCTCTGCAGCCCCAAGCTGAATGGGGCACGGTGAGGGGGGGCCCTGTCCAGGGCTGTGGGGCAGCAGTCGATGGTGCCGAAGGTCGGGTCCTCACGGCTGGACACGTCTGCCAAGGTGGCGAGGCCTCCGGGGCCTGCAAGGTCCGCCCGGCCCGGGCCCGTCCGCCTCCACCAGGGGCCCGGCGGGCACGACCCTCTGGGGGTCCGATGCGAGAGGGCCCGATGGCTGCACCGTGCCCTTTGGCTTCGGGAGTGTCGAGCGTGCCGGCTGCTGCCGACCCGGACGGGAGCGCCTCATCTTCCAGGTGTCCCCGCCGCACCTCCTCACCCCGGGCGCTTTCAAAGAGGAAATAACGTGGAGCAGATGCCCCCGAGGCCCCATGTCGCCTTTCCGGGGTGCCCTCGTGACTGATGCGGGGCAGAAGGTCTCTGCTCTCCACACCTGGGAGGACGGGGCACGAGTTACAGAGTCACCGCGTGGACAGAACCGTGCGCGTCCGGGGCTGCACCGCACGTGTTCTCTCGGGGTCGTCTGAGGCCCATCCGTGTTGATACCCGCGGCTCTGACACGTGTCCTCCAAGCCGCACGATCACTCCGTCTCCCCCACGTGCCCGGGGCCGCGCGTCCCGGCTCCGGGCTCCCTCGTCCCCCTTCCTTCGGAGGCAACAGCAGCTGGGACCAGAGGGCCACAGCCCGGGCCCCGAGTCGGGTGAGCTTGCGCGAGCCCCGCTCCACCAGGCACGTGGCCTTGGCCGTGACAGGCCTAACCTCAGTTCTCCGATCTGTGGAATGGGGACACGACCGGCGGGTGACCTCAGAGGGCACCGTGAGATCCGAAGCAGACAGGCTGCACGGGGCTTACAAAGCACCCATGCCCGGAAGGCCCTCCAGTACGGCTGCCACCACGGGAGACCCCGCAGACCTGCCGGGAGACCCCGTCCGGCCTGGGTGCCGGTGCAGAGGGGTCGGCTGTGTGTCTCCACATTCCCCAGGCGCCCCGGCCCCCACGCCCCGTGGCATAGACCCAGGCGGGGAAACGGAGAAACGAGCATCCTGCCCACACGGGCGGCCCGTGGCTGCAGCGACGGGCCACCAAGGAGCCCGGTGTCATCTCCAAGGCTCTCTGGGCGTCCGCACACCCTCTCCGTCAGAATGTCCAGGTGAGGCCCAACAGGGTGCAGGTGGGGCCTTACCTGCTTGGTTCTGAATCCTGGGGGCCTGTGACGAAGGCTTGGGGGGGGCCTCTGCCTTTCTCGAAGGAAGTTCGGTGCCGGGCTGCGGCTCAATCACCGCTCCCCTCCAGCTTCGGGGAGAGAAGGAAGAGCAATCAGCCAGCTTGAGGGCGGAGATGCAAACGCCCCAAGGTCCCCCCGACCCGGCGGGCCTCCCTGCCGCCCTCCACTCCAGGCAGGACAAGCAGGAGAAGGCGGGGCCCGCTCCCACCAGGGTCCCGCTCTGGATCCTGCCTGCTCTGAAAGCAAGATGTACTTTAGACGTTGTGCTCATTCTCCTCCTCTTTGGTTTTCAGAAACGTCAGATACGCGGGCTTCAACGTTTCTGCACGTCCAGCCTCCACTGACGCTCCTCGTACCTGACCACTGTTCTCTGTATGTTTTCTTCCTGACGAGCGTCGCCCACCGCCTCGTCCCTCCGCTGGGTGTCGTCCTGCCTCCGGTCCTCGGAGTCTCTACCGGGGGCTCGAATCTGCAGGTTGGGTGGTCGCCGTCGGAAATGCCTTTTAGGCTTCTAGATAAAAACCACAGTCACCCGCAAAAACACTTCAATTGCCTGTGGGCTGCTCTTCCTTTTCCCCTGAGACGCTCCCCCTATCAGACCCAACCCCGCGGACTGTGTGAACTGGCTAGCAGCACACGGCCCCAGAGGAAATTCCTTTCGTTTTTCATCACAACACGCAGATTTGGCCAGGAGATCCTGACTCGCCATCTCCTGGCCCCGGCCGACCGGGATGGAGACTGTTCCAACGGGCTGGCGTGGCCCTGGATGGCGGGTTAAACTCCTGGTCCGGGATGCTTCCAGGCTGTCACAGACCCTAAAGGTAGCAAGACAGGTTCAGGACACGTCCCCGTGGGTGGAGCCGGGGAGAACACTGTTGCGGGCCTGGGCCCTGGGTTCCTGCACTTCATCCTCGAACGCTGTGGCGAGGGACGGGCGCCGGGTCCAGGGACAGAGGGTAGGGGCCCGGGAGCAGCCAGTCCTCAGCAGAGGGAGGGCGGGGAGAGGCGCCTCCTCCAGAGGACAGGAAGGAGGCCCCCTCCCCTTGGGAATCGGAAAAAACCTGTGCTTCTCAGTAGCCACAGAACCTGGGAAGATGTTCTCGTCGTAAAGACACCAGTGACAGCGAGCTGGGACCCCCGTGGCCAGGAGAACGGGGTCTGGCCGAAACAAAGCACCGAGGGGGGACCGTGCTGGAGTCCGAGCAAGAGAGAAAGTGCAAGTGGCCTCCACAGGGGGCTCCCAGTCCAGAGGCCTGGACCAGGGGAGACGTGCATATTAACCCCTTAGCGCCCAAGCCCCTGCTGGACACCAGAGACTGGATCACGGACCTCCCGAAACACCTCTGGAAGCGTTTCAGTGGGGAAACATGCCTGGCTGGCTCTGCTTTCCTTACGTTTACAGGAGAGCCTGTGTGCAAAGGAGTGGCCAAAAGAAGGAAAAGAGACGCCTGTTGGCTCTACGAGGGAAAAGATCCGCTTTTTCACCCACAGCCCCTGAATGGGACAGTCTGGAGAGTGGCCTCCTGCTGCTCGCCAGGGCAGCCCCGTAGGGCCCGGCCTGGACCGATCCCGGCCCCCTGCCCCGTCCAGACCCGCTGAAGCTTCGACTCCCTGAGCAAGCCCAGCCCCCCTTCCCTTGGGCACCTTCATTCAACTCAAGCCGGGCTCTCCTGACTCTACCCAGAACCAAACGGATTCTCAGCCTCAGGCTGCAATTCAGTGTCCCACCCTCACAGAGGCTTCCCTGAGAAGCCTGGGGACCGGCTCTTATCCCTCACGGCAGCCACCGCTCTTTTCCTCGCAGGATGTCCGCCACGGGCCACCTGCCTGCTCCCGCCAGCCCGCAGCTCCTCGAGACAGGGGTCGGGTCTGTTTTGCTCACCAGCTAACCCAGGATCTGGCACGCTAGCCGGCGTTCAAGAAGAACGAAGGAAAGAGTATTCCTCTTTCCTGCCCCAAGTGTCATCCTACCGGCTCAGCACGAGGAGCGTGCGAGGCTCCAGCATCACACAGATGGTGAGAGAAAGAATTCTTCCCCCTCTGCTTGAAACACCACATACTGTTTTGAAACGCCCGCGTGTCGGACCCGGGCGACGACCCCACGTGTAGTTGATCCACAGTACCTGAGGTAAAACCCCTGGGAAGTTTTCTGGATTAGCATCTGCTTTCTGAGGAGCTGGCAACACGGGCGGATCCGCAGGTCTCACCTTCCGCTCTTCTGCTGACCGGCCGTTCACAGCTAAACGAGAGAATGGGTTTGATCCCCAACAGGCCACACAGCCTGGAGGAGACTCAAAGCCTGTCACAGAGCACGTCCAGGCAGGCGTGACTCCTTACGAAAGGACACCAGTGACCAGAGAAGGTCCAAGGACGGCCTGAGGGAATCAAACCTTTTTCAAAGCCCTTGGCGGTTCTGATCCTTAACCCTAACCCACACCCCGCAAATACATGGCCTTAACCTCTTCCCTTCCAGGGACTACGAAGGGTTGCAAGCGGGCCACTGGCTTGAGGCCCCTGCAGCGGCTCCTCAGCCTTCCTGCTGAACGCCAGCCAGGACCGTAACAGAGAAATTCACCAGGATTCTCTACTTGCTCGCCAGAACTCTGCCCGGGGCCTTTGCACACACACGGGAACACGTGTGAGGAAGTTCACGGGGTGTGTCTGGACCGAGCTTGCGACCTCAGGACCTCCACTTCTCTGCGAGGCAGAGGGGATGGAGATGCCGGGACTTAACACCAGACGCTAAGGAAGCAGCCCCACAAGGGGAAACTCACAACCGTGTTCTGGCCACGTGGATAAGACGCTCTACCCGCTGACCTTGCAGGTGGGCTGCGAGACCCTCCTGCCCGGTCGGCCCTCAGTGACACACACAGATCACGTTAAGGCACACGTGTAGCTGATACCTCTCCACTGGTCAGCCACGCCGATGTAGGACACGAGTCCACAGAGCATCAGAAACGTGAGCAAGAAGAGGATCACGTTCCGCTGTAATCTCGACAGCTGCTTCCATTTCTAAGGGGGGGGGGTGGAGAATGAGGCTTCTGACTGAAAGCGACCCAACTGGGAACCTCTCCAGCCGCTGCCAGTTCAGAAAGGACAACCAGGAACTCCCCAGGCCCGGTTTCGGCACCGGGGGAGGCGCCCTCTCGCCAGGGACGGGCGAGCCGCCGCACGGGCAGCGCAGAGATGCCCGCAGCCGGCGCGCGCCGGCTCCGATCGCCGGCGGGACCTCGCACCTGCCCAGACGCCCGAGACCGCTGGGAACGCTGCAGAGCGGGCACAGGCTGGGCTCCTGCCTCGCCGCCCCGAGGGACAGCTCTCAGCGCGGGGAGCCGCGCGCCGCCCCCACCCCGCGGAGCTCGGGCCCCAAAGACCGCTGCAGGCCGGCTCCATCGCCCCCTGGGCCCGGGACCCCGGACCCCGCGACCCCGGGACCCCGGGCTGGACCCTCACCCTCCAGCACGAGCGCCGCCGCCAGCTTTTGCTGCCGTCGTAGCTCCGGCCGAGGCTCAGCGTCACCGAGATGAAGTCCCGATGCGGCGCCGGCGGCGGCGTCGGATACATGACAGCGGCGGAGGCGGCCCGGGCGGCCCCGCCCACTGGCGGCGTCAGGAGGCCGGGCTCTGAGAGGGGCCGGGGGCTTCGCTGGTCCGACACCCGCGGGCAGCCATCGCAGCGCCGTCAACACCCCGCCCATCGCGTGCGCGGCCAATGCGCCTGCGCCGCGCCTTCCTAACCCCCCCCCACTGCGCCTGCGCCCGCCCTCGCGGTCCCTGCGCGCGTGTTTACGTCCCACTGCGCCGGCGCACGGCCGCACCGTGACCTCACGCCCTCAGCGCTTGCCCGCCCGCGCCTGCGCACAGCGTCCCGCCGGCGCGCAGCCTTGGCCTGGGCTCGGCGGGGTCTCTCGGGGACCGGCCGGCGCTCCGCGGCCCGGCAGAGTCCCCGGCCCAGGCAGCAGGCGGAGTCGGGGCAGGCAGGGCGGCGGCCCTCCGGCTCCATCCTCGGGGCCCGATGGCCCTCGGGGCGCGCTGACGACCGCTGCAGCGAGCGGTGCGCGCGGTTCCCTTCCGCGGAGGCGCGGAAGGGCGGCGCAGGCCCGTAGCGCCGAGGGTCTGCCCGGCTCCGGGCCCTGCCCGGTGCTTGCCGCCTCCGCACCTCGAACTCGGCCCCTGCGCGGCGCTCTGCGGGCCGGGCTCCTTGGGTGAGCCCGCCGCCCCGCAGTCCTGGCGGCAGCATTTCCGCGTGTGCGTCCTGCTCAGCACCTGGGCTAGTCTGAGCCTGCCCCAGAGGGAGCCTCGTGCTCTCCCGTCCCCGTCCCTTCTAGAGACCCCCTCCGCCGGTGTCTCCCCACACCCAACTCCGCTGGTGGCGCCAGCCGTGCCCGAATGCCTCCTTCCCTGCACGTCCCGTTAGCAGGCAGACGGTGGGATCTGGAGGGTGTCACCAGGCTCCCAAGCTGAGAGTGCAGGAGCCCTCCCCTGGAGCGCTGGCTCGGGGGGCAGGTTCTGGGCCCACCCCCGGGTGTCTGACCCACTGGGTTGTCTCCGGCCGCTCTGAGACCCTGGCGAAGAGCTGGGCGGGAGCACGAGGGGATTCCCGGGCAGCCCAGAGCCGGAGCGGCTCGGGGTGTGGACTCCTGTTCCCTTGCAGGGACAGAGCCGGGAACACCGGGTTGTCGTTCCCACGACGTGTGCTGGTCAGAAACTGCACTCGCCAGGCCAGGGGTCAATCACGGCATCTTGAGTTTATTGGAAATCCGCCCTCCTCCCCACCCCCGCTGTCATTCTGTGGGAAATCAAAGAGTTTGTGGCAGTCTTTCAAAAGCCAGGGGTGTCGTGATCGGTGGTCTGGGGTTAGAGGCTCTAAAGGTAGCCTGAGGGACAGACAGCGTTGTGGGGAGGGGCCCATGCTGCCTCGAGTGCCCAGGAGGCACGGGAACGCACACCTGTGAGAGAGCACTTCAGAGCCCTCCCGGCGTTCCTGGTTTGGTGGCGCCCCACGATCTTGGAAGCTGCCAGTCCCTCGGGACACGGTGAAGGGCCCCGGGGACCCCTCTGTGCTATGTTTGAAACTCGCTGTAAAGGTGTAATTACTTTCAAATAAACCGTGCCCTTCAAAGCAAGCTGCTTCATAGTCTTTTCCACCTAGTGTAGAAAAGAGGTTGCAGGGTTGCTCAGCTGTGGGCAGGACCCCGGACCCGGACCTCCACCTTGGCCGACCCTCCTCTGTCCCGGGCCCTCTGCTTGCCTGTGGAGCAGCTGGGAGAAGGGTCCTAAGGCACACGGTGCAACTCTGAGGTTTGCAAAGGGCGGGCAGGACCTGGGTGGGAGCGAAGTCTTCCTCTGGGCTTTGGGCGGGGCCCTGCCCCTGCCCCTGCCCTCTTGCCCAGGTCAGGGTGCATGGACAGGTCTACCGCCCCCTGCAAGCTGCTGGGGGAATCAGCTGCATGTGAACCCGCTGTCCAGGGAACGTGCTCCCCCTGGGGAGAGCACAGCTTGCACGGGGGTGTGGGCTGCCGTGGAGGGGGTGGGGGCAGGTGGCCGGGTTTGGCAGCAGGCTGCAATTCATGCCGCTGTCCACGTCAGTGGGGAGGTTGGCGCCCCTGTGTTGCTTTCCGGAGGGGAAAGAAGGCACGGGGGCCCGGCGCAGCAAGGCCAGGCAGGGGCTCAGGGCCTGGGCCTGCGGGTTTCCCCCAGCCTCTGTCAGGGTGCGGGGGTGCAGTGCAGGGCTTGTGGACCCATAGGTGGGGCTGTGGCTCCAGAGAGCGCGGGAGGACGTGAGCACCGAGACCTGTCGGAAGCTGCTGGCAAGCTGGTCGAGGGCTGGAGCTCCCTGGCTGGTCATATTTCAGCTTGAACCACCATGTGAGGCCACTGGCGTTGGTCCCGCTGGTTCTTGGCGGAAGCACGTACAATTCAGCAGCCCGAACCAACCGTAGACGGGGCCGAGCAGCCGGGGCGTCCGAGGGAAATTGAGAGGATCCAGCTTTAGGTGTGCAGGCTCCGTGTGGGTTGGGGGTGGTGGGAAGTTGGGGGGCTGGGCTGCGAACCCTCCCCCAGCCTCACCGCAGGTACGGTTCAGCTGCTAGAGGGAGGGAGGGGGCGGCGCCTCAGACGCGGTGCCCTGTGAGGGAGAGACGCCGCCCCCTCCCTCTCCTTGCCTCTTCTGTGCCTCTGCAGGAAAGCTGGAGCGGCTGGCGCTCCTCAGCAAGCGGGTGTGCGTGTAGGGCTGGACGTGCCATCGGTCCTCCGGGGGGCCTCTGTTCTGAGCGAGGACGCCACACCTCTGCCTCCCGCCCACACCCCACAGCCTGGAGCGCAGACAAAGAGCCCTTGTTGGTCCCCAGCCCGCCTGGGGTCATTTCTGTCCACGGTACCGGTGATGGGAGGGGCCCCACCCCGGTGGAGGTACCCGTGTCCCTGCCCCTCAGGCCCCCGGGGTTGGCAGCTCTGGGAGTGAGTCAGGGCTGCAGAGCCCTGGCCTGGTTCTCATCCAGGATGAGTGGGGACCGGAACTCCCGGCCTCGCAGGTATTCCTCCAGACCCTGGAAACAAGAAAGTCATCATGGCCTCATATTCACCTCTCAGTCCTTAAGGGGGTACAAATTCACCTCGAACCAGGGTGAGGTAGGGCCAGAGAGGCTTCCAGCAGCAAGGGTTGGATGCCACTTCTAGACCCAGGCCCTTATAAGACCTTTGGGTAAGCTCAGGCCAGATCTTCTTAGAGGGTTGGGGCCAGCATTCCTCCCTCAGCAAGGCTCCCATAAAGTCTTCCTGGCCAGAACCCCAAACTGACCGCACCTGACATCCTCCTGGCCCCTCCAAGACCTATGAGGGCCTCTTGATTTGTCACCCACTCCATGTCCCGGAAGATCCTCTGTAACTTACGAAACTATTTCCCCTTAGGTAAACTGAGTCAGATCTCTGACTTTCTACCCCAGCACCCACTTCTCCCCAGCCCCCGCCCCCGATCCTGCATGCCCTACCCCAGAAAGCCCATGTGGGCCAGTGGGCGCTCACCTCTCCAGAGTAGGACACCAAAGGCGAGATCTCACAGATGGCGGGGGGCTCTCTGCTGCCGGGCAGGCTGTGGGAACCCGTGTGTCAGCACATGGTCCTGGGCGCATGTCCTGCGCTGTGCTTGCCCAACCCTGCTCCCCACGTTCTTCACTCAGCTATACCCCCGCCTCTGCACACTCAGAGCCGTCAGCACACTGCCCCTGCCCAAGTGACAGGCTCTTATTTGGGCAGGAAAACACCCCTCAGCCCGCAGGCCCCCACACAGCACCTGGGCTGCCAGATTAGGTGGTGGCTGCGGACGCCTGAGGACACAGAAACCTCACGTCCTTTCCTTTGCCAGCCCTAAAGAGGGACCTGCCTTGCTATCTTCCAAATGTCACGCCTAGGTCTTGGCTTCAAAGCTTATGAGTGAGTCAGCAAGGGTGGCAGCCACCCAGCTCGCCCCGGGCCCTGAGCTGACCTCGAGGGGCTGGGCCCCAGGCTGCAGGCAGTCGCTGTATGGCCGGGCAGGGCACCGGGCCACCTGCACTCAGCATGGTGTGGAGCTCGAGCCCCCGCCGCAGCTCAGACGGCAGCACAGCCTGCAAGGCCCTGGGGCCGGGGTCTGGAACCGGACTCCCTTGTCCTTTGGAGGGCATGCTGAGGTCCACACTCACCTGGGCGGTTCAGGGAGCCGGGCCCCACAGGCATCCAGGAAGTGGGCCCCTGCCTGCAGGGCCCAGCGGTAATGCTGCGTGAGCAGGGCGCACCGAGTCGTGGCGGGGTTGTCCCTGGCAGCTGAGGCAGCATTCTTCAACGGAGAGAACTCCTCCTCCCGGGACACCTCAAAGGCCACGAAGCTCCTGTGCGGAAGAGAACTAGTGACCCGGAGTCCTGGCCCAGAGGCCCCGGTCCTGGGCAGGTGAAGCTGTTCCGGGGTTCCAATGACTAAGTGGGGGTCGCCTCCGTGGAGGAGGCCCCAAAGGCACTGCATGCATCTTTGCCCCTGAGGTCCCTGGGGCTGCTTGAAGTCCTTCCATTCCCACCAGCCAAACGCCCAGATCCTGGGACCCCAGGGTGAGGGCCACATCCCCTGGGAGTCCCCCAGCCACCTGGCCTGGAAACAGCCTCCTAACCCCAGGCCAGGAGCAGACAGAGGGCTTAGGAGGGACAGACGGAGGGCTCAGGAGGGGCAGGGGTGTCTCCCAGAGTACAAAGCCCCACAGATTGCAGCCACACCCCAGATGTTGCCAGCCTCACACCACAGGGGCTACTTCCTCTGACCTTCTCCCTGAGCCTGCCTACAGCCCCTACTCCCCACTGCAAAGGGGCGCTCCCACTGTGTCCCCCGCAAGCCTCCACTTCCCGGCCCAACGAGGCCTCAGAACCCACCACCAAAACAGAGAGAGGGAAGAAGGAAAAAATAAATGACTTCTGCCACTAACTTAGCAAACTGGAACACATCAAACACAAACTTCTCCATCTTTATCCCGTTTGGTTTTATCGGCTTTACCGGATTTCCCTCCTCATCCACGTATGGGACCTTCTTCACAGCCACATGCGGCTTCAGCAAGGGCTCAAACTCGCTGGGGACACAGGAGGACAACAGAAGGAAAGACCGTTCAGACGGGATGCCGCCGGGAGCACCATCCCTACCTCTCTGCACACCCAGTCAGGCAAGACAGCTGGTAGGAGTGCTGGCACTGAGCCTGGTCTCCGGAAGGGCACAGGCATCCCCTGCGCGCCCCGCCCAGCCCGAGAGAGAGAGAGAGAGAGAGAGAGACACCCCAGTGGCCACATCCCCGCCCAGATGAAATGGCAGCCGGTAAGCCACAGGCTAAGGGGTGGTGCCTGCAGGCAACTGCCGCGGCATGGGGGGAAGAGCAGGCCGACGTGGCCCCAGAGCCTCACGGCCGCAGCTGCCAGGGCTCTGGGGCCCCTGGCTTGTTGAAATGCAGGGCCTTTCTGCAGCCCAACCCACAGCCCCACTTGGCTCAGGTCACTGTGGGCCAGCTGGCCCCGGTCAGTGCAGGCTGCAGGCCACTCTTGCCAGCACCTGCGGCCACCTGCGGAGCACACCTGCTGACCATCTGGAGGAAGTCTCGGGTGAAGAAGTGGTTGCAGATGTTGCCCAGGCTGTAGAGCAGGCTCCCATCGGGCCCACGAAGCTGCGCAGTCTCGGGGCTGATCTCACTGTACTCCACCACCTGGGGGACCCCGTCCACCTGGCACACCACACCCACGGGCTCCTCGGGGTACGCCTTTTCCACCACCTGCAGCCAAGGCCCGGGCTGGGAAGGCTGGCTGGGGCGGGGCCAGATGGACGGGGGCGGGGCGGAGGGGGCGGGGCAAGGCCGGCAGGGCGGGCTCACCTTGGCCCCACAGTCTGCGCCTCGAAGCACGCAAAAGCCGATGAAGACGGGGTCAGCCAGCCGCACGAGGATGTTGTCCACACAGTACACGTGCACGAACTCCACTCCCCGACGCCCCATGTCCTCTAGAATCTGGTGGTCTGACAGTGCACAGTACAGCCCCCCGTTGCCATCTGCAGGGGGAGGGGGGACCACTCTTTGGAGGGCTGCCGCAGGGCTTCAGCCATCTAGTCCCGGGCATGCTGGAGGCAGGGGAGGCCCCTGGGGCTGGACCTTGTACCTGAGGCGGCTCTCCGTCACTATCCAAGTAGCCCTATGGTTGTTTCATGTGACAGATGGGAACCACGGCCCAGAGAGGAGAGGCCACTCACCCGGGACCACACAGCCTTCAGGCACACGATTCTGGCCTCTGCCACAGTCCTCCCGACCTCTAATTAGCTCCTTGTTCTAGGCCAGGCAGTCCTTCCCTGGCTCAGGGGTGGGACATACCTGGGGCCATGGCAACCTTGTCTTTCTGCTCCAGGATGGCCCTGCCATCAAAGGTCACAGCAGGTAGCATGCGCTGCTCAAACATGATCACGTTGTTGGGGTCCAGGTGGAAGAAGTCATGCTCCTTGAAGAACTTGGCCGTGGGCCCCAGCGTGAACTCACTCGTCATGATGTACCTTCAAGGGGAGGCAAAGCTGAGCAGGCCAGGGTGCGACAGGGGCTGGCCCTGGAGTCCGGGTCTGGGTGTGGGACAGGGTTGGTGCTACAGGGGCAGGGGGTCATTCTGGGGACAAAGTAATGCAGAGAAGGCGCACCAGGGGATGGTGCAGCGGGTCCCATGGCGCTGGCCAGCAAGCTGCTCCACCCGCTGAATCCGTTCCGCCTGCAGCTGATACAGGGTCTTCTGGCTGGGCAGCCCCACCTGGTACATGCCTTTGGGGTAGGTCACGCCCAGGCGAGTGCCCTGCCCCCCGGCCAGTAGCAGCACGGCCACCTTGTTCAGGGCGATCTGGCGGAAACCTGGAGGTGCAGGGTGCCATGAGGGGGACACCTGGGACCTGCCACACAACCCCCCCTTCACCTGAGAGCAAGCCACACTTGGGTCTAGGACTCTAAGACTTCTGACAGCCACAGAACAGCAACTTCCAAATAACATTCTGACCCCCTGTGGGCCAGGGCCCCACCCACGCCCCACCTTGTCCGGACCCATCAGGGGTCCTGATGACGTCCTCCAGGGTTCATTCCCAGCCTGGGTCCTTCAGAAGGAACACCAGGTCAGGCTGGTCAGAGCAGTGCAGTGGGGGCCCTGGGCAGGCTTCCCTCCAGGAGCACCTGCCTCACCTGTGAGGCCACGAGGCCAAGAGTGCACCTGGGCCAGCGCTGATGTGAAAGGGAGCGAGTGCAATTGTGCAAGGGTTCCCCGCGGTCAATACGCCTGCGGGCTGGGCTGCTGTTCAGACAGGTGCACCTGCACAAAGCACTCTCTCCCGAGGGCAAGCCGTCTAGGGGCGGCTACCACCGTGGCAGCGTTTGGAGCCCCACACTCCAGTCGCGAGCTGCGAGTGAAAGCGGACTCCACAAAGGAATGAGGCACGCTAAACTCCTCCAAGTACAACCTCTCCTGTCACCCCCCTTGGGGCCGGGCCCCCTCCGCCGGCCAGGCCCGCCCCGCCCGGGACCCCCGCCCCGCCCACCTTCCTCCTCCCAGAGCCGCCGCATCTCCGGGTCGCACCGGCTCGCGCTGCCCACGCACTCGGGGGGCAGGGGCCGCAGGCGCGCGGCCAGGTCGGGCGGAGGGCCCGGGGGGTGCGCGCAGGCCGCAGCCGCGCGCCGACAGTGCTCGCGCAGCGCCTCCGGCTCCAGCGCCCCCAGCTCGGCCAGGAGGGCGGCGCGCGGCCCCGGCGCCAACTCGGCGCAGAAGCGCAGCAGGTGTTCCTGGCCAGCGCGCTGCAGCCGGGCGCGCACATCCCGCTCCGAAGCCATGTCGCCGCTGTCGGCCGCGCGAGTACTCGTGACTCGCGCGCTCCTACGGGCGTCACGGGACCCAGCGGGCGGTGACGACCCCAGAGAGGCGGGACCAGGGCGCCCCGCCTCGATCCCGCCTCCGAGTGCCCCGCCCCTCTCCGGGCCTGACCCCGCCCCTGTCCGCTCGGCCGCGGCCCGCGCGCTCTGGGGTCTCGCCGGCCGCAGGACACGGAGGGGCCGAGTCAGGGCGCTGGGACGCCTGAGGCATAGGGGCCCGGGGCGCCCCGAGTCGGGAAGCCCCCTCACGGGATCTGCGACGCCCCTGGCCCGGGCGCGTGAGGGCTGACTTCAGCTCTAATGCACCCCTTTCTGGACCCACAGCCCTGACGGTCAGGACACCTGAGGGGGAGGCTAGGGTCTGTCCCTGCACGTGGCCATTGGCACTGACCAAGACTCCTGGCGGCTGGGCTGGGGAGGATAGAGCCAGATCAACAGTAAGCCCCGGCGTCTGGATGCCAGCAAGGACTCCCAAGAAGGCCACTCTGCATCCTTGGGGGCTCCCTCCTTCACATCCTTCCTCCTCATTGCCATGTAACCAGAACCGCTCAGGAGCAGCCCTTGGCCCTGCCATGTTATATTAACTATCCGAGTTTAATATATCTTGCTGTTTATTAAAAAATATATAGATCGATAGATATAGATATCCTGCTGTTTATAAACTCCCTTAGTGAAAAATAGTGAGTAGCTTTGGCCATTTTGGGACAAAGCTTTCTTCTAGAAATTAGTTTTATTAAGTCTAAAAGTAATACATGCTCAAGGGTAAAACAAATTCAAACGGCACTTTGGGACCTGAAAGGAAAAGTAACATCTCTCTCAGGCCTGCCCCAGCTAACCCCTGTTAGGGCAATTGTGTGTCTTTGCAGGCAGGTTCTGCACAGAGACTCCCACATACCCCCTTCCTGGGTTAGGAAGCAGAGCTTCCCACCGCCCCCCTGGGGGCCCACTCTAAGTCCTGGTGGACCTGAAAGAAGTTATCTTCCAAGGGTAGCCTTAGGCCTGCCACAGGGCCTTTACACTTGCTGTTCCTCTGGCCTGGACTACTCCCAGGTCATGTTGGCTCAGAGAGCACCCTCACATTCGTCTCTGTTCCTTCCTGCCTTTCTGCATTCTCTGTTGCCCGGGCTCCGCAAGGAAAGGAAACTCCAGGAGAGCTGGAGGTAGTTTGGTTCACTGCTCTGCCCCATCACCTTAGATCATTGCCCAGCACACGGTAGGTACTCAGTACATGTTTGTTGAATGAATGAATGAGTGTTGGATCCCACACCTAGCTCAGTGACTGGGCCACATCAAGTGTTCAGGGAGTGCTTGCTGAATGAGTGAATGAATCTATGAATGGCCTGCTTCACTAGTTTGTGATAGTTGAAGGGCACATGTTAGAGATGGAGGGTGAGCATGGGAGGGAGGGAGGGAGCCCAGAAGCAGAGTGGGCTCCGCACCCCAGGCCAGAGTCCATGGGAACTCTCACCCCCCGCACATGTGCCCTTGAAGACAGGTGTCCCATGAACTCAGAGTTCATCTCAGAGAGACCCCCAAATCTCGCTTCAAGATGGGGGGAGGGGCTGAGATCAGAAGGGTTTGGACAGTTGAGGCTGGGTAGCCAGAGGCACCTGAAGGGCAAGAGTAGGGGAGCTGGCCCACCTGGGCAGACAGGTGGGGGTGTCAGCGAGGGAGAAGTGAGCAACAAGCTCCTGGACAACCCGGCAAAGGCAGGCTTGTGACCCAGGAATCACCTTTCTTGTGCCCTAGGGCTTCATCCAAAGGGTTCAGGGGAGCCAGGGTCCAGAGGCCAGCATGGGTCCCCGGCTGTTACTACGGGATGGAGGCCAGAGAACCTGTGCAGACGCAGGGACTGTGTGAGGCTGGGGACAGAGGGCCCCACCATCCACCTCCAGGAAGCTCCAAGCTGGCACAGTGAGAACATAATTACAACTGGGGCCGGCACCTCAAAACCACAGGGCCCCACTTGGTCTGGGGCTCTGGGAAGCCCCTGGGGGTGACAGCAACACTGAAAGATACAGAGCTAGGAAAGTGTTGGGCCAGGCTGGAAAGTGGGGTAGAAGGAGGAAGTGGTCAGAATTCAGGACGGGAAGTACAGGGGACCACGCCCTAGTCCCACACCCGGAGCTGGTACCGACTCCAGTGTCTCCATGCCTTCCACCAGTGCCTAGCCGGGGAAGCCCACCAGGAAGCCCACAGACCGAGGGCCTCCTCCCCCACAGTTCCTGATGCTCTGAGAAGGCCTTGTTCTCTCTGTGCGGTGGGCTCAGGTTCACAGGGGCCTGGCCTGGGTGCTGCTGGCCATGCTGTCCTGCTGTCCTGAGCTGTTGCTGGCCACTGGCACGAACCCCCATGGAGCTGTCTGCAGGCTTCCCCATCCCACCCGAGGGTGGCGTTTCCACAGGATGGGGCTTCCCATGTGTGGGCCACCCACTAAGCCTCCACTGTGGACCAGACTCATGCTAGGCCATGGGGCGGCCCTGTCCTGCTTCCAGAAAGCACAGGGAGGGACTCATGGGGACAGAAGCACCATCACTAGAAGGCAGCCTCATGCTTTGAAGATCAGGACTATAACTTCCAAGCTGTGGGTCAGGTACCTGAGTGGAGTTTCAAAGGATGCAGAGGGATCAGCCTGGAGCAGACAGGCAAAGGTGTTCCTGGTGGGAGAGCTACCATGTGCAAGGGCCCAAGGTGAGGGACTGCTGGGTACCCTAAGGATGAGGGACCAGGCAGGGTGTGCTGGAAGGGGAGTAGGAAGGGGAGATGAACTGCAGGACAAACAGCTTGAATGCTGGGACTTTGGCTGGTTCTGCCACTAAAGGGGAAGGCAGGGATGGATCAGGCTCCATGGGGTAACGCCAGGCTCACAGCTTTCTAGGTCTTTCCAAAATTCCTTACCACAACGGAGCCCCAACTTTGAGGGCTATGAAATTAATAAAGGGAAGCCTCATTTAGAATGGAGTCAGGAAGCCCTGACCGGGGGAACTCTCCTGAACATAGCACCTGTCCCAGCTGACCTCACATTCCTGGGCAGGAAGAAATTCATTTTACTACCCTAACAGGAGAAAGTTCTCTTCTTGAGGAGACAGCAGGCTAAGCTCCAGCCCCCTCCCAGACTGGCCAGACAGAAGGACGGGATCCTGGCTGGAAATGAAGCAGGGGCCGCTGGGGACACAGGGCTGCCGGCTGGCCTGCAGAGGCTGTGAGAGTCAGGGAGCAGCTGCAGGAAGTGTCCAGCCAGAGGAAGAGGCTGGGGCAGAGGACTTTGGAAGCAGAGGAGAGCGGGTCACCAGATGGAGATCTGGGGACACAGGAAAAAGTGGCTTTGTCCTGCAGTAGGCAGGAAAGGCCAGGCCGTCCCCAGGGACAAGGGGAGGAGCCAGCAGCACTGTGGACAGAGAGGCCTCTGTGACGGGAAGCGCCCAGCTGGCTGGAGCCCACGATCCTCTTGGGACTTTCCCGGTAAATGGGCCCCAGAGTCGGGGTGCCTGGGCCAGGGGACCCCGAGTAGGGGGCGAAGAGTCCCCAGGGGAGCCAGGCGGAGAAGGTAAATCCCTGGAGCAGGTGTGCTCCCCATCCTTACCCCCACGAGGCCACCGGGGACAGGTTTTCCGTAGGGCCCCAGGCCCCGCCCCTCGGAGAGGGCCGAACCGCCGCGAGAGGGCTGCCGGTGGCGGGGGGAGCAGAAAGGGGTCCGCTCGGGCCTCTCTCCCCCACCCGCGAGGCCGAGGGGGGCCGAGTTGCGGGACCCCGCCCCCCCTCCCCGGCGGTCCCGGGCCGCTGCGCATCCCCGGCCGCAGCCGGCACGGCGGCGGGAGCGCGCGGGGCGGGGCCCTCGGCGGAAAATCAAACCGGGCTGGCGGCCTCTCAGCCAATCCGGGAGCAGACGGGCCGGCTTCGGCCAATGGCCGCCGCGAATGCTAATGAGCGCTGACGCCACGAGGAGGGTCCATTCAAAAAGTCGCAGCTATTGTCGCGGCGCGTTGCGCGCGCCGGCCGGGCCCCGCCGTCGGGCCGCGCGGGGACGGAGCCGAGGACGGAGCCGGGGACTGAGCCCGGCGGCGGCCGCCCATGGCCGGAGCCGCGATGGCCGAGCCGGGCCGCGGGCCCCCCGCCGCGCCCGCGCCCGGCACCGAGGGGCTGCCGCGCGCCTTCCTGCAGAGCCTGCGCACCCTCTTCGACATCCTGGACGACCGGCGGCGCGGCTGCGTGCACCTGCGCGAGATCGAGTCCCGCTGGCAGGGCGCTGACGCGCGCGAGTTACCCCGCGGCGTGCTCGAGGGCCTGCGCCAGGTGGCCCCGGCCAGCGGCTACCTGACCTTCGAGCGCTTCGTGGCTGGCCTGCGCACCTCGCTGCCGAGCGCCGACGGCGGCCCGCGGGGCCAGGCCCGCGCCCCGGCCCGGGAAGGCTGCCCCGCGCGGCCCGGGGTTCAGCAGCCGCCGCCGCCGCCGCGCCTGGTGTTCGCGCCGGCCGACGAGCCGCGGACCGTCCTGGAGAGGAAGCCCCTACCCCTGGGCTCGCGGCCTCCGCCGACCGTCCCCGGCGGCGCGGCCCGCAGCCTGGAGAAGCTGTGCGGGCCGGCAGAGGCAGCGCCCGGTTCCGCGGAGCCCGAGCGGCCCCAGGGCGCGGCGCTGGAGCGGAGCCCGAGCGCGGACTCTGGTGAGTGCGGGGCGGCTTCCGCTTAGAGCTGCCCGCCTCCCCCGACCCCCGCGACCTGCGCCTCAGGCCAGGCGCCTCTCCTACCGCGGGGGACGGGGGCGGGCAGCTCTAAGTGGCCCCAAGGGCCGTCAGCGCCTAGAGGGAAGGGGCCCTCTCGCCTTCCCCGGTGTTCTCCGCGGCCGGAGGCAGGCCAACCCCTCCCCCGCCACCGTGGGAGGCTACCAGGGCCAAGGGGCGGGTGGGTGACTCCAAACTCCACCAGGAAGTCGCCCTACCCGGCCTGAGCTGAGCACTGGGGATTCCTGCCCCACACCTGGGGACACTAAGGCCCTCAGTTGCATCCCTGATAACAGCCTAGACAGAGGAGTTTCCCTCTAGTGCAGAGGAGAGAGGCTACCCCGACTGAGAGGGGCCCTCTCTGCCTTTTTGGGTGCTTAGTTTGGCGGCTCCACCAAGAGGGCTGGGCCCGCTGCCCCCACCACCGAGGCCGGTGGAGGTGTCCCAGGAAGAGTCAAGTGGTGGGTGGGTGGGTCTCCAGCCCAATCTTCAAGGCCTGCTGGGCTGACACCAGGGGGAGACCCAGACGCAGCGCCCCGTGGGTGGTCAGCTGGGTCCTTGCCTGGCTTCCAGTGCAGTTGGCAGTGACAGGAGATGGCTGAACGACCCCGGTGGGCCCCTCTAGTGTCTGCTCTGGGAATAGCAGCTGCATTATGGATCGGGGCCGGGTCCAAACCCCTCAAGGCGTTCAGCCTGCATGCCTGCACCCCTGGGCACCCCTCTGAGGATGGACGCAGGGCTGGGCAGGTGGCTAGTGCTCCCCATGGGGCAGCTTTAGGCTCAGGCCAGCCTCTCACTGTCACCTTTACAAACAGGCCCAGACAAGAGGCATGGCATGTGTGCGGGGTGCCAAATGTGGAGCTCCAAGATCCCCTGGCTTCCCAGGAAGAGAAAGGCCCCATACCCACAGAGCCCCCCACCCCGAGATCCAGGCCCCCCGTCTTTGGCCCTGATGGAGCTCAGTGCACCCAGGCCTGCCCTGGCCCAGCGGGCACAGGCTCCTCGCTCAGGCCCAGACGGGGACCGGGCTCCCTGCGCCTGCTGGTCATCCAACTGAACACTCAGTGTGCTGTCATCCGGGAATCTGGGAGCTGCCCCCAGACCAAGCCCAGGTGTTCTGGGATTGTTCCCTGCCCCCCGGCCTCCCTCTGCTCTATCTTCTCTGCCAGCCATGTAGCACGGGCAGGTTGGGACGCGATCACTGGGCTTGCTTGGAGCCTGTCTGCTAGGGCTGGCCAGAGGCCTGCCCTGCCACCTGGTGCCAACCCTGTGGACATGTCCCCTTCTTGCATCACCCCCTGCTCCCCTTTGCCAGTGCCAGGGGCATAGCCTGTGAGGCTGAGCCTGGTGTGGGGGATAGGGCTAGGGAGCCAGGGGAAGGCGATTTCCTCCACACCTGCACCCCACTCCTCCCCTCTTGGGTTGCCCTGCATACACTCCCCATCCCCCAGGGAAGCCAGCTGGCCCTGCTGGCTTTTCACCCCTAAGCCGACTCCGCCACAGGTGGATGCCTGAGCCATAGAAACTCCTAAGTTATGCGCTGAGCACGGTGTTTGCACGTATGTGTTGGCCCGACTTTGTTTTATCCTTCCTGGGAAAAGTTAGGTCTGGGCCAACTGTGCCCTCCCATTTCACCTGCCCCAACTCCTGCTGCCCTTAAAGGCCCCGGCAGACAAGGAGAGAGAAGCAAGGAAGCCCGGGGCTCTGTGCACGGGGGATGCCCAGACAAACTGGGTAAAGCCCTTGCCCTCAGGGCGCTCATGCTGGGGCATGTGTGTACAAACATGCAGCCTCAAGGACCAGACAGCCCTCCCCAAGATAGGGGTAAGGCGAGTTGGTGGGGGTCAAGTGGGGAACCAGACCCCACAGAGGCAAAGTGTGTGCAGGGCTAGGCGGTTGCCCACGCCCCCGGAATGGGTTGAGATGGGGCGGATCCATGCAGAGGCTCCGAACTGCCCACGACCCCAGAGGCATGTCGGCCTGGACACCCAGCTTTGCATTGCCAGGCTTGGGGTGGGGGGCATTGAGCTTGACTAGGCAGGCCTGGAAATGAGCCAGGGCCTTGCCTCTCTCTGCAGGTGCACTGGCCTGCAGGCCCCAGGAGCTTGGCCCGGGCGATGCCCATCGGGCCCCCCGTGCTCGAGGGGAACGTCGCAGACACACCATCACCAGCGGTGTGGACTGTGACCTGGTGAGTGAGGGCTCTGGGGGATTCTCCAGCTTGCCTGGGATTGCACTTGGCCCCCACGCTTGGTCTCCTGGACCACCCCTCCGCCTGGGAGGTAGCAGCCAAAGCTGGGTCCCAGGGGCTGGAATGTCAGTTAATTACCAACATGTCTCCCCGGCGGGCTTGAACCCGCTTGAGGGATGGCTCAGGGCCAGATGAAGTCCTTTAGAGAGAAGCAGCCTGGGTGTGCTGGGGCATGTGGAGTGGGCACGGCCCCTCCCCAGAACGGCCCGCACCAGCCGGCTTCATGACCTCCCCTTCGCCAGGTTGGCCCGGCTCACCGGCTGCGTGCACACCGCTTGCCCGAAGGGGCGCTGCTGAGCTGGGGAGTGTTGCCTGTGTGCCCCAGGGGCAGGCTGCGTGGAGGGCTGAGGGAGGGCCGTGTTCTGGGGGGCTGTGGGGTGCGGGGTGGTCTGTGGGCCGTGGCTCCGCACGCACACACGGAGGCCCGCGCAGTGAGCACGGTCTGCGTGCTCACTCGCACGTGTGCCCCCCACGGGGCAGCTGAAGCAGATGCGGGAGCTGGAGCAGGAGAAGGAGGTGCTGCTGCAAGGTCTCGAGTTGATGGCGCGGGGCCGTGACTGGTACGGGCAACAGCTGCAGCGCGTGCAGGAGTGCCAGCGCCGTCTGGGCCAGAGCAGGGCCAGCGCCGTGAGTGACGCCGCCCGAGGCTGGGCTGTCCCTGTCCCCAGACCCAGCAGCACCCCCGGGGCGGCACAGGACGGCCCTATTCCAGGGCACATTCCCTCCCCCAGGGTGCTGGGACCCCCCCCACACACCCTGGGGCAGAATCCCCCGCCGGCAACACCGAGGGCTCCCTGTCTGCTCCAAGCAGTCATCTGGGGGGACAGAAGCGCCACCGTGAGGACCCCCCTCAAGGCACGGTGGCTGATCTTTGGCTGGTCCTGCTCGCTGACCGTCCCCTTTCCTGCTCTCCTCCCAGGACTTTGGCAGTGAGGGGAGCCCCCTCCCACTGGGCCGGCTGCTACCCAAGGTGCAGGAGGTGGCCCGGCGCCTGGGGGAGCTGCTGGCTGCAGCCTGCGCGGGCAGGGTGAGTGCCCCCCAGGCCGCCCAGCCCCCGCAGAGGGCCCGTGCCCAGCGTGGCGCCACCCCTCACCCTGTGCCCGGGAATGCCAGGCCTGCCTGACCATGCCCTCCCGTAGGCTCTGCCCTCGTTGTCCTCGGGGCCCCCGGGCCCGGCCCCGGCCCCCGCCTCGCCCTCAGCCCCAGGCTGGCAGCAGCAGACCATCCTCATGCTGAAAGAGCAGAACCGGCTCCTCACGCAGGTGAGGAGCAGGGAAGGGTGGGGGTGGGGGCTGGAGGCCTGGTGGGCCCTGACCGACTTCCCGCCTGCCCAGGAGGTGACCAGCAAGAGTGAGCGTATCACACGACTGGAGCAGGAGAAATCTGCCCTCATCAAGCAGCTGTTCGAGGCGCGCGCCCTCAGCCAGCAGGATGCCGGGCCCTTGGACTCCACCTTCATCTAGCTGGCCGTGGGCGTGGACACAGCCCTTAGGGCCTGGCCTGGCCGTCAGCCCGGGCAGGTACCTCTTTGAGCCCCTCTTAGGCTGAAGACCACCTGACTGGCCTGGACACAGGTTTCTCCCTCTCTTGCATTCTGGGCTCCCCCAGGCCCCCCAGACCCCGTCAGCCCCAGGTGGAGCCAGCGGGTGGGCTGTGGGCCAGAATGTGCCGTGGCCCCAGACACGGACTGGGTCCCAGCCTTCATTGTGCTAACATAGCGTGAAGCTGCTACTGCTGCCGTCAGTGGACAGTGGGGGGCCCCCCATGTCTACCAGATCTCAGGCAGCTCTGGGCAGGCGGGCTTTACGCTGGCCTGTCCTCTCTGACCTGGGGTCTCCAGGGAAAGGTACTGGACCCACTAGGCTGCACTTCCGGCTGCGGCCAGCAGAGGGTGCTCGTGCACGACAGCCGGAGCCGCCCGGCAGCGGCCACTGCGAGGTCTCCCCTGGGGAGGGCTCTGTCCCCACGAGAGATGTCAGCATGGGCCCCCCAGGGGTGCCCCCCAAGGTTCCTTGTAGTCCACGCACCCCCACCGGGGCCTGCCCCACATGATTCAAGGTTCCCAGGTGTAGGGACCCCCCACACCCTCCCTGTCCCCCCCCCCAGCTCGGTGTCAGACTTGGGCCGGCTCAGCCACAGAGCAGGAAAGCCACCGGGTCCAGGAAGAGACGAGGCAGGGTCCTTGTCAGGGACAACTCCCCACCCCTGCACCAGGCCTCCCCCGAAGGGGGAGCCTCCACCCCACAGGGACTCGCCTCCCACACCGAGGACATGACATCACTGTTGGGTTGTGCGGTGGGGGGGCCCCAGGCATGGGGTGTGAGACCCCATCAACCAGGAGAGTTTGGGCACGTGGACTCCCACAGCCCTGGAGGGTGCCGGCGGCAGAGGAGGGGTCCGGGGTGAGGGTGGCTGGCTGCCCCCTGTGGGCCCCAGCTCTGAGTTCCCCACGCTGGGCTTGCAGACGGTGAGGGGGATTGTCCTGGGTCAGGCCCAAATCTGCGCAGCATACAAGCTGCCCTCCTCGGAGGGTGGGGTGGGCTCTTCTGGGGAGCCCAAGAACCCCCAGGTCTAGACCCACGCAGGCTCTGTGGGAGGGGAGCCAAGAGGGGAATGGGTCTTGAAGAGTAAGACAGGGCCCCCAGCACCCACTGGGACATGTAGAGCAGTGGCCACCCTGGAGAAATCCTCCCAATTGACAGTTTGGGACCTACTCACCAGGAGCTCTTGGATCTGCTCTCCCCCACTTCCGTCCCACGTCCTCCACACCTGACCCTGAGCCCACCCTCTCACTGGGAGTCTCTGCTCACAGGTTCTCCAAACGCAACCCGTGACATTTCCAAAACTGAAAACTGTATCCCGCCCCCCCCCCCCACTCTTGATCCTCCTGTGACCCTATTGCTCAGGGCAGCCCCTGGGCTGGGCCTCTACAGCCTTTCCCAGGTCCTGCCAGGAGCTGGGCTGCAGCCGGACGGCCAGCCTCCCACCTCTGGTCTTTGCAAACGGTGTTCCATCTGCTAGAACACCCCCTCCCCACTTCACCTTGCTCACCCCTACCCAGCCCTCCACGACAGAACGAAGGAATCTGAGGAAGCCATTACAGTGGAGGAGGCAGCCGTGTCCCCTGGGGTGTCTGCCTCACCTGGAGGTTCTGCATTCCCTCTGCTGTCTTCACATGAGACAACACGGTGTCCGCCCCAGCTGTCTTTCACCAGGAGACCCTCCTCAGGAAGCGCCACTTCACTGCAAGATGAGCTGGCTACATGGAAGGCAACTCAGGGATAGAACCCCCCTTGTCCTCGGTGCTCTACCCAGGCTGTAAACACATGTCCTCTTTGTTTGCAGTCTGAAACCAGGCTACCTGTGGGCCCTAGACACCTCCAGGGAAGAAGTTTAAGTGGCCCCAGGTTGGCAGGTCCCGGTCAGGTGGCAGAAGCAGACCCATCCTCTGCAGAGCACTAGTGACATTTGGGGCTGAGTAAGTCAGGGGCAGGGGATGCTGTCTTACGGTGTGATGTTGATGTTCACACCCTCGGTTGTGACAACTAAAATGTCTCAAGAGGTTGCCAGATGTCCCAGGGGTGGTGGTGGTAGAAACATCGTCCCTGACTGAGAATCACTGCCCCAGTGATTTCATGTAGGTCAAGTCCCAAGGAAAATGAGCACCTCTACATTAAAAAGCTTTTTCACACACACCAGGAGTGCACCCACCACGACAGCCAGCAGAAAGAACAGATTCCGCAAAAATTTAAGATATTGGAATTATCAGAGAATATACAATAACTTTTATATGTCTGAAGAAATAAAAGATTCTTGAAAATATAAACAAGGAATAGTCTTTATAGTTTCTTATTCTGTGAAAGCATAAGCTTTTGGTCTATAAAGATGAGCAATAAAGCATGAAAAAGCAAACAACCTATAGAAATAAAATGGAAATGAGAACCTCAAATGGATTAAGCTTCCGATGAAAATTTTCAGCTGGAGAGTTAGTGAACCAGAAGAGCTTAGGAAGTGATCCAGAACACAGCCCAGAGTCAGAACAAGAGGCGAGAGTCACTCATCTGGTTGCATTTCCTAGAAGAGGACAAGGAAGGGGGAGCTATATGATGATAAACTGGCTTTAAGTTTCCCAGAATTGTCTAAAAACCTCCGTTCTCTGATCCAGAAATCCCAGCAAATGCCAGCCAGGCTGAATAGGAAGAAAGGCACATTCTCACAAGATCATGAAAGAATCCAGGGAGGAAAGCAGTTGCCTACCAGGGAGCTCATCAGAGGCCCGGGGGAGAGGAAGGCAACGGCCAAGACAATGTAACCACCAACACACAAGGCCAGACCCAGGGAAACCCTTTCAAGAATGAGGGTAACATAAATAAAAACATTTCCTCCCCCCACACCCCGAAATGCGAGTTTACCACCCACAGGACTTCACTAAAGAAAATTCTGGAGGAAGGACTTCAGAAAAAAGGCAGAAGTCAAGAAGGAGCCCTAAATAAGGATGAGCTATCTACTGCTGCAGAATGAATTAACTTGAGGCGCAGTGGTTTAAAGCAACAGGTCTTTTCTTGCTGTTTCTGTGGGTGAGGAGCTCGGGAGCAGTCGCACTGGACGGTCCGGCTTGGAATGTCCTGTGGCCACAGGTGAGGTGTCTGCTGGGGCCACTGTCTCCAAAGGGCCGGCTTCCAAAATGGCGCCCTCACGAGGCAGCTGGTAGAGCACCTGGATTCCTTGTCTCCGTGTCCTCGCAGCACTCCATCTGCTTCCCCTAGAGCAGATGACCCGAGAGCGCCTCTGCGAGGACCTTGGCTCAGGAGTCACTGAGTCACAACGTCACCTCTGTCTTACCTCTGATGCTTAGAAGCCAGTCCTCAGTCCAGTCCTTTCTCAAGGGGTGTAGGAGGGGAATCGGGCACCACCTTTTCAAGGAAGGAGAATCAAATAATCTGTGGACGTATTTTAAAGCCAATCAAAATACATCATTAAGTCTAAGCCAACATGGACTATATACACAATAGTAGTAATAATAGTAATCGTGCTAATGGGGGGACCCAGGAGAGAACTGAGATCATGTAGAAAGGGCACGCAGGTAGGGGAGCCTGGAGCTGAGGCATTCTTAGTGCTCAAATTGTTCACAAGAAGGGAAAAAATACTCACTTTAGATTTCATTAAGTATGTATATTAAAATAACTAGGAGAGTCAGGTAAAATAGTGGTTATCCAGCATACACCTTCCCAAGAAC
This sequence comes from Leptonychotes weddellii, assembly GCF_054177405.1. NCBI lineage: Eukaryota > Metazoa > Chordata > Mammalia > Carnivora > Phocidae > Leptonychotes > Leptonychotes weddellii. Next base: position 80,051,538 of record NC_138382.1, on the reverse strand, counting down.
GGAGGGGCAGGTGTACAGGGTAAGAAGAGGAAAAAGTTCAGTCTTAGAGGAAAACACAATAAGGTGATGGAGATATGTTGGTTATCACAATGTATGTGAGTGGACTCAACTCTAGTTCATTTTTTTTTAATTTACATTCAATTAACAGTGTATTATTGGTTTCAGCAGTAGAGGTCAGTGATTCATCAGTTGCATATAATACCCAGTGCTCATGACGTCATATGCCCTCTTAATGCCCATCACCTGGTTACCCCATCCCCCACCCACCTCCCCTCCAGCAACCCTCAGTTTGTTTCCTTTTTTTTTTTTTAAGATTTTATTTATTCATTTATTTGACAGAGAGAGAACAAGCAGGGGGAGCGGTAGAGGCAGAGGGAGAAGCAGGCTCCCCGCTGAGCAGAGAGCCTAATTCGGGGCTCGATCCCAGGACCCCAGGATCACGACCTGAGCCAAAGGCAGACGCTTCACCAACTGAGCCATGCAGGCGTCCCTATTTTCAACTTCCGGAGGAACCTCCATACTGTTTTCCAGAGTGGCTGCACCAGCTTGCATTCCCACCAACAGTGTAGGAGGGTTCCCCTTTCTCCGCATCCTCGCTAACGTCTGTTGTTTCCTGACTTGTTAATTTTGGCCGTTCTGACAGGTGTGAGGTGGTATCTCATTGTGGTTTTGGTTTCTATTTCTCTGATGCCGAGTGACGTTGAGCACTTTTTCACGCGTCTGTTGGCCATTTGGATGTCTTCTTTGGAAAAATGTCTGTTCGTGTCTTCTGCCCATTTCTTCACTGGATTATTTGTTCTTTGGGTGGTGAGTTTGATAAGTTCTTTATAGATTTTGGATACTAGCCCTTTATCTGATATGTCATTTGCAAATATCTTCTCCCATTCTGTCGGTTGTCTTTTGGTTTTGTTGACTGTTTCTTTTGCTGTGCAAAAGCTTTTTATCTTGATGCAGTCCCAATAGTTCATTTTTGCCCTTGCTTCCTTGCCTTTGGAGACGTATCTAGCAGGAAGTTGCTGCAACTAAGGTCAAAGAGGTTGCTGCCCATGTTCTCCTCGAGGATTTTGATGGATTCCTGTCTCACATTGAGGTCTTTCATCCATTTTGAGTCTATTTTTGTGTGTGGTGTAAGGAAATGGTCCAGTTTCATTCTTTTGCATGTGGCTGTCCAATTTTCCCAACACCATTTGTTGAAGAGACTGTCTTTGTTCCATT
>NC_138382.1:80030748-80049823 GCF_054177405.1 Leptonychotes weddellii | reverse complement strand
TTTTTTTTTTTGTGTGTGTGAGCATTCTATAGTTTTCTGAGTACAGATCCTTTGCCTCTTTGGTTAGGTTCATTCCTAGGTATCTTATGGTTTTTGGTGCAATTATAAATGGGATCGACTCCTTAATTTCTCTTTCTTCTGTCTCATTGTTAGTGTATAGAAATGCAACTGATTTCTGTGCATTGATTTTTTTTAAAGATTTTATATATTTATTTGAGAGAGGGAGAGTGAGAGTGAACATGAGAGGGGGGAGGGTCAGAGGGAGAAGCAGAATTCCTTCTGAGCAGGGAGCCTGATGCGAGGCTCGATCCCAGGACCCTGAGATCATGACCTGAGCCAAAGGCAGATGCTTCACCGACTGAGCCACTCAGAAGCCCCTGCATTGATTTTATATCACCACTTTGCTGAATTCCTATATAAGTTTTAGCAATTCTGGGGTGGAGTCTTTTGGGTTTTCCACATAGAGTATCATGTCATCTGTGAAGAGTGAGATCAACTCTAGTTTAATTGTCAGATTGGAGTTTTAGAAATTTGGATAGCTGTTTTATTTATTTTTTTTAAAGATTTTTTATTTATTTATCTGAGAGAGAGAATGGGAGACAGAGAGCATGAGAGGGGAAGGGTCAGAGGGAGAAGCAGACTCCCCGCCGAGCAGGGAGCCCGATGCGGGACTCGATCCCGGGACTCCAGGATCATGACCTGAGCCGAAGGCAGTTGCTCAACCAACTGAGCCACCCAGGCGCCCTGGATAGCTGTTTTAAGAGACAGACCTAAATATGGCATCAAAAACAAAAACAGGAAAAGCTTGAGCAGTTGTATTAATATAAAACTAAAGAGATTCTAAGGCAAAAGACATTACTAGTGATGAAGAGAGTAAGTCCCTAATAATAAAAAGCTTACATCACCAGGGAGATACAATAACCCTAAACCTGTAATCACCCAATAACAGCCTCAAACTATGTAAAATACCAAGATGCAGACATGTCACTGAGGAAGATACACAGATGACATGTATGTACCTAAAAAGCTGTCCCATGGGATTAGCCATTAGGAAAATGGGATACGTGAAATATTGCACCCCAAACAGAGCTGCTAAAATAAAAACCCATGGTGACACCATTTGCTGGCTAGCAGGTGGAGAAATGGAATTGCTTGGACATTGTTGGTGGGAATGTCAAAAGATACAGCCATTCTGGGAAAGAGTTTGGTAGTTCCTTTTAAAACTAAAGTTAAGGGGCGGCTGGGTGGCTCAATTGTTAAGCGTCTGCCTTCGGCTCGGGTCAGGGTCCCAGGGTCCTGGGATCGAGCCCCACATCGGGCTCCCTGCTCCACGGGAAGCCTGCTTCTCCCTCTCCCACCCCCCCTGCTTGTGTTCCCTCTCTCGCTGTGTCTCTCTCTGTCAAATAAATAAATAAATAAAATCTTTAAAAAAATAAAACTAAAGTTAACTTACCAAATGCGACAGCTGGTTAATTTTGTGTCACCCTGGCTGGGGTATGGTGCCCAGGCGTTCGGTCAAACACCTATATGGATGTTGCTGTGAAGGGTTGCATTAGATACGATTCACATTCCCATCAGTAGACTCTGAGTAAAGTAGATCACTGGAATCTGGGTGGGCCCCATCCAATCAGTTTAAGGCCTTAAGAGAAAAGGGCAAAGCCCCTCAAAGAGGAAGGGATTCTGCCTGCAGATGCTGTTGGACTCAAGACTGCAACACTGAGCCCCGCCCCACCCACCGAGTCTCTCACCTGCTGACCTGCCCTGCAGACTTCAGACTTGCCATCTCCCACAACTGCGTGAGTCAGCGCCTCAAAATACATCTTTCCCTCTCGCTCACCATATACACACAGAGCCTGTATGAAGCATCCTAATACATGACACAAGCCAGCAGTTGCATTCTTGGGCATTTATCCCAGATAAATGAAGACACTTTCATGCAGGAACATGTACATATTCATAGCAGCTTTACTGGTAATAGCCCCAAACTAGAAACTACCCAGATGTCTTTGTCTGGGTAACTGGTTGAACAAACTATGGTCCATCCACACCGTGGGATACAATTCAGCCATAAAAGGAAGGAGCTGTTGATACGCTCACCAATGTGGGTGAACCTCAAGGAGCCTGCTGAGCGCTGCAAGCCAATCTCAGGAGACATGCATGATCCATTTATGCAGCGACTGTGAAGAACGGGGTCGTGTGAGGGAGTCTTGTGAAGGTTCCCTTGAGTTTCTTGGTTGAGGTGGTTACGCAGCTTGCACATGTGATGAGGCCGCAGAGGGCCACACGCACACGCACATGCACACGCAGGCAGTGCGTACACACCGGCGAAGCCTAAATGAGCTCCTAGACGTACCAATGTCGGTTTCTCAGTGTCGCTTCTGGGCCATACGGTTGCATGAGGTGTCAGCGCCGGGGACCACTGGGGAGATGGTACAAAGGACACCCACATCCATTCCTTTGCAGCTTTCTATGGACTCAAGATGAATAGAGAGAGAGAGAGATCTCGATGAGCATACACATCTCAAGGCTTGTCAGAACAATAAAGAGAAACTGATAAACCCACCATCACGGTTGGAAATGTTAGTAAGACGCCAGGCCTGAGTGTTTTGCAGGCAAGTTCTACCCATCAGGCAAGGAAGGAAGAGGTAATCCAAATGCTATGTAAATTTTTCCAGAGGAAAACCTTGAAATCCCAACCAAAGAGCTGCCTCACAGGAAAGGGGGAGTTCGGTCTCATCCCATCCCGGCAACATGCTGCTAGCCTTAACAATAAAGCTGTTGTTCCTCAGTTACTCTGCGAGCTCTGGGAAAGCCGCAGGCACATCCCACAGAGAAAGGAGAGGACTGCTATTTTATGGAGAAGGAGGAGCAAGTGCGAGGGGTTCCTGAAGCCAGGTCCGCCGAGAGAAGCAGGCGTTTGGGGTGATGACCACCGGCGAGCTGCAGGGGCCGATGTCTTCTAGGAGGAGCAGTGCGCGTGCCTCCCTGGTGGGGTCCTGCTGAAATCCTGTGGACTCTGAGGCTTCTTCCCAGGGGTGCGGCCCCCCCTTCTGGCCTCAGGACTCCGCTTTAGCGGGGTTTCCCTTTACTAATGGGCACAGCACAGCGGAGTGTAGACCCAATGTCATTGCTGTTGTGATCCTGAAACCAGTTCTAAAAATTTCTGTGGAAGAGCTCAGGGCTCCAGGAAGAGAAGCAGGGAGAAGGGACTGTCTTCCCAGAGAGGAAGACACACGGGCGCTCCCTGGACGGTGCCACGTGCTGGGTGCGCTGAGCTGGAGGACATGCCCGTAGCCGTGGCATGTGGCCTGGGCCAGCCCTCCCCACACATCAGGGCAGAGAGGCCGGCCCCACATGATCCAGGGCCCGGGACAACCGGTTCTCCACACGAGAGAACAGGGCTTGGAGCCCTTCCCTTGCATCCTACACACAAACCACTTCCAGGTGGATCGAAGGCTGGCCCTGAGCAAAACAGCAAAACCTCCAGAGCACAACTTAGGAGAGTATCTGCCGACCTCACGACGCACACAAGACCACAGAGCAGAAAACGACTAATTCAGAGCTTCCGGGACTTCACGGCTGGAGGATGAACGTCCAGAGCATACAGAAAGACAGACAGTCTCTAGAAACTGGATGAAGACTTTGAACAGACGCTTCGCAGAAGACAAGAAAGACACACTATGCTGTCTCTTCAGTAACTGAGGAAACGCCGCTAAAATCTCGGGATTTCATCTTCACCAGCTTCTCAAAAATCTAAAAGCTGCACGATTCCAAACACTCGTAGGGATGCAGAGAAATGAAACTGCGAGCCAGATGGCACCCCCATGCCGAAAACAATATAGGATTTGCTCGTCAGCTGAACACACACATGCACGCAGCCACCAGCGAGCTCCTGGGACCTCGTCCCGAGACTCGCATGCAAGTGCGCAGATGCACACAGCAGCAATCTTAGAAACAACAGCCTGAAGCCAGAGAGCCCTGCGTGCTCACGCATGACGTGTCAGCTTCGGTACAATCACCGTGGAAAACAACGCAGCAGCCAGAATGAACAGGCGACCCCTTGAGCTGTCGACATGGGTGAACCTCAGAAGTCGTGGGAAAGAAGCACGTTACAGAACAGAATGTCCAGTGTATAAAATCGGGTCCACAAACCAGGAAAAGCAACACGATACATTATTTAGAAATGCACGGGTAGGTGGGACATTCTAAAGAAAAGTGAGAGAGTAACAAACACAAAATCCAAGACCAGACCACCCAGGGGCGGCTGACGAGCCGGGTTCCTGTACCTGTTCCTGGGTCATTATTCCTTCCACGGTACACGTGCGACCCACCCGCTCTCCCGTGAGTCTGCTGTCCCTCACGAGGCAGCGCAGGTTTTTCTCCCTCCTGGGGAGCCTTTGACAAGTCTGCTGTCCTCAGGACAGGGGTGGGTGGGCCTCCCCAGTGCCCACACCATGTAGTTCAGGAGCACCCCTTTCTCACTGCACATGCACAGAGCCTACTATGTCTCTGGCCCACAGGAGGTGCCCAGCAGGTGTTTGCTGAATGACTGAATGAGCACATGAAGAAAGGGAACAGTAAGTTGTGAACATGAATGAAGGGAAGTCTCACTAAAGTGGGCTCGATGCCAGAAGGGGAGGCTGGAAGGGGGAGCCAGACCACGCAGCGTCAATGACAGGAAGAATCATCAGCCCCAGGCCCCACCAGGGAAAGATGTGCACTGTCCCTCCTACAAGAAATCAACCCTCCGCAACTCATTCTGTGAAAAATCTCCATCGCCCGGAACTCTTGCTTCTCTCCAGCGGGCTTGGTTTCAGAACAACCCCTCCCACTTCCTCCTTCTTCTCCATAAAATAGCATTCCTCTCCTTTCTCTGTTGGATGAGCCTGCGGTTTTGCTAGAGCTTACAGATGCCGAATTGCAATTCTCTGTTATTCCCAAATAAACCCATTTTTGCTAGTGAAATAGGCTGTCTTATTTTTAAGGTTAACAGAGTGAAGGGCCTTTAACAGTTAAGATGTTTCAGCCACAAGATGACGTGGCTCCCAACGAGGAGACTGAGGCATGGGCCTCAGCAAATGTCCCCAGCCTGGGAGGTCCAGCTCCTGTGGGGGGAGGGGGCTCTGAGGACCCCTCTCCCCTCACCTCTCTGCAACTGCATTCTTCTGCCAGGACCCAGGGCCAAGCCATGCACAGCACATCTGGAGCTCTCCTAACCCGTCACCCCCAGGTTCCCGGGGGGCCCCCTCCCACGCAGAAACCCCCCTTTCATGCCCCCCGCCAGCCCACCTTCCACTCCAGAAGGAAAGGCGTCTCTGCACCAAGGAAGGATGTGCCCGCCCGGGGTTCTGTCTCAGAGAGAGCTCTCCCAGGCTGTTCCCTGCTCCCTGCCTGCCTTCTGGGCCCTCCGCCATGAGCCCTCCGGCATCCAGGCCTCCGCTACCCTGGCCCCATCCTCTCATGGCCGGTGGGCCTCCGTCCAGGGACCAACCAGAACATCAGGGAGCCCAGCTTGGGCTTGGTGGGATGAGGTGTGGGGGCTGGGGGCCAGCACGGGGTGGGCAGGCCTGCAGGCAGCCCCCCGTGCCCTTGCTTGCACCGGGCTCCCTGTGGGCCGCCTTTGTCTCTCTTTTCAATCTAATCTGCAGGCCTCTCCCTCCTCTGTGCTTTCCCCCCACCCTCCCACCCCCGCGGAAGAAAGGCCTAGAAGGGGGAGGGGTGCTGGCAGGGGAACGGGCCTGGAGCCCTGTGCGGGCCACACCCAGAGACTTGGCTGGAGCCCAGCCAGACAGGGCTGTGAGGAGGCTGAGCCATCTCCGGGACTCCCACCCTTTCTGTTGTTGGGGTCCAGAGCTGAAAGAAAGGCTCCTCTGGTAAGCCTGTGACGCCAGACCCTCAGCCTGGGCAGCATCCCAGCCCAATTGTCCCTGCCGGCTCCAGCCAGCCAGGGTGCTGCCCAGACCCTGCCCCCATCGAAGGCCACCCTCTGGCCCCCCACCTCCCTGCCCCGTCACTGGCGCTCCGGGTGGTCTTGCCACATGGCTCCCTGCTGTTACATGGCTCGATTCTTGGTGCTGGAATTCCTAATTTGCCCAAGGCACGACGTGGGGTGGCCCCTGGCCAGGGAAAGGGGTGATGCTTGGCCAGGCTGGCACCCAGGGTGCGTGGGGAGTGGAAGCATAGGGCTCAGACATTTCATGGGATTAAGGGCAGAGCTGAGGTCTGGGGCTGGCTGAGCACTTGCCTACCCCAGCCAGGATCTAGGGAGGGAGCGGACCACCAGGTCTGGGAGATCTTCTCCCTTATCTCCTGCCCTGTGCACAGAGGACCCTCCTCCTGCTCCCCTCCCCTCCCGCCTCCCCAATCCAGGCTTCTGGGCACCCTCCTCCCCAGGAGAAGGGGGCATCGGGGATGGGCCAGGCCCTGAGCCAGGAGGCAGGGCCTGGGTTTCCTTTCTCAGCTTGGTGTGACTGTGACCATCTTGCCCCTTTGTCTACCTGTGTCCTCACCTGTCACCTTGGGACTAGGGCTGGGTGAGGTAGGTCTGGCCTCATGCTCTCTGGCTGGTCAGCGTTGAGCCCCACCCTGCGCCTTGAAGGGCAGGCCCCACCGGGGTCAGCTTGGTGTCCGCCCGGCCTGACCCTACACTTGCAGCTACCTGTCATGCACCGCCGGGCTGGGTCAGCACCACTGACCCGCTGGCCCTTCACTGCTTTAAGGCTGGGGCAGGGACCCAGTCGGGAACCCATGTGGTTCCTGACGCTAGGGTGTCTCCTTCTTTCAGGACCAGGCCAGGGAAAAGCCAGCCACTCCAGCCGCCTGACCCTCTGAACACGGCTGCCTAGGAACCAGCCCAGCCCACCCTTCTGCCTACAAGCCCAGAGACTCCCCCGGAGAGGGCTGGGAGCTTTCTAGGTCCCGCCGGGTGGAATCGGCGAGTGCCCACAGGCAGACCCTGGTAGCCAGCACTAGGGGTCTGAGGGTCCCGTCAGAGGGCATGAGTCTCTGGGACTGGGCGGCCCGGAAGGCGGAGGGTGGGCGCTGGGAGGGGCGGCCGGGGTGATTCAGCGGCAACTTCTCTCACCTGCGCCGGCGGGCCCGGGCGGTCGGTGGGCGGGCAGCCAGCCGTGGGCGGTCCTGGCCCGCCAGTGGGCGTGGCCAGCCGCGGACCGTGCGCGTTCGCGCCCCGCCCAGGGCGCCTACCCCCCGGGGCCCGGGCCCTCGGCCTCCCGCTCCCTGCCGCCCCGTGGACAACGCCTCGCCCACCCGCGCGCCCGCCTATGGCTGGGAAGGTGCTGTCGCTGCTGCCGCCCTTGCTGCTGGCCGCGGCCGGCCTCGCGGGGCTCCTGCTGCTATACGTCCCCACCCGCGACGTCCGGGAGCTGCCCGCCCTCAAGGTGCGCGCTCGGGCAGCTGGCGCAGTCCGCGGAGTAGCGGACCCGGCTGGGAGGCTCGGACCTGAGCAGGGCCAGGCTGCGCCCGCGTGGCAGCCCCGGACCCCCAACCCGCGCTGCGCTGCGCTGCGCTCCCGGCCCGGCGGGGTGGAGTCCTGGGAACTCCCGCGCGCCGCGTCCGCCGCGGAGCCTGTCGCGGGCGCGGCCGGGGAACTGTCTCTCCGCTCCCCCAGATGCAGCCCCTGGACGCCGCATGCTGCGGCTGGACCCGTGGCCCCCAGCCCCGTACGGCCCCCAGGGACGCATCTGCTCCAGGTTCAGCCACAGGCGCTGGAGGCTAGGGATCCCTCCTCACCCACCCGGAGGCCCTGACAGTGCGGGGCGGGGGGGGGGGGTGCTGCCCTCGGGGGGCGCCTGGCAGGGTCCTAAAGGAGTTGGGGTGGACTAGGCCAGATCTCCCACCAGTCTTCAGGAGTCCCCCCGACTCCCTTGACCCTTTATTGGACTTGTGTGAAGGGGGGTTGGTGTGAGCGTGTGGGTGCTCCAAGCCCCAGGGGCCCAGGATGGGAGGTCACAGGAGTGGGTGCTCTGTAGCCAAGGGCTACGACTAGGTGGGGCTGGGGCTGGGGTGGCCCGATAAGGATTCGCGTGCTCATGCTGCCCTTCCCAGGTTGGGGAAGGGGACTGGGGTGGCCCCTTTCTGGGCTCAAGAGGGCATGTTCTCCAGTTGGGTTCTCACTGTGGGAATCCTGGCCCTTGGGAAATGGCCCTTTCAATTGCAAGGAAGGCCCATGCAGCCCCTCTCAGCTGGGCAGGACCCAGCTGTCTGTCACTGGTGCTGGCTTGAGGCTCAGGGAGGGAGGGGGTGCTTTCAGGCATGCTTCCAGATCCTGAGGTTGGGTTGAGATTGGGGAGGTGGGGGCAGAGAAGAGGAAGAAAGAGTGGGTGGAGGGGGTTCCTGCAGCTGGGTTTCTGTTTTGGAACCTGGGGACCCCATGTCCCCAGGGCAAGGGTCAAGGGTGGTCCCAGGACTCCTCTGACCCTGACAGATTCCCTCAGCTTGCCCTTGCCAGGAAGGTTCTTGCAGTCAGAAGAGAAGAGGCTCCAGGCCACCTACCCTGGCTGCCCCCATTCTCTCCCCAACCAAGCTGTGCTCCGTGGTTGTCCCCAGCGCCCGAGCCCCAGTACTTCATTCCGGAGGTTCCAACCTTGCCATGGGGTGGGGTAGGGTAGAGAGCTGGGGGAGCCAAAGGGCATGGCCTCAGGCCCCACCCCCATGGCTGACCCCGCCCTCACCCCCATTCCCAGTATGGCATTGTCCTGGACGCTGGCTCTTCCCACACATCCATGTTTATCTACAAGTGGCCCGCAGACAAGGAGAACGACACAGGCATCGTGGGCCAGCACAGCTCCTGTGACGTGCGCGGTAGGGTCCCCTGAGCGCTAGGCACCCCTGGTTGGGACAGCCACTCACTGTAGGGCCTCAGGGGCCCCGTCTGGCCTGAGCCTCCGGAGTCTTGATGCCTCCTTTGCTTGATGCGGCTGGGGCCTGCTCCAGGAAGGAACCACTGGAGGCTCCAAAAGAGAGGCTAGGGGCAGTTCATTCTAGAAAGTAAGCCCCAGGTGGTGACTGGGAGGTTGGGCCTTGCCTGGCCCAAGACTGGTACACCCAGGCAAGCCCCCGAGGAGGCAAGGCCAGACTGACAATGCCTAGTGCTTTATCCTGGCACCTGTGGGCACACCCCTGGGCAGGCAGCAGCCTGAGAGACTGGGTGGCCCCCAGGCAGGTGGGCCCCTTTGCCTCTGAGGGCTGGAGCTGGGAAGGTGTGTCTAAGCTGCCACCTGGTTTGAGAGCCCAAGGTCCCCAATCCTGCTGGCCCATGGCTCACCTAGGGGCTGCCTGTCAGGCTTGGGCCCATTTGCCTGTCTCCCTCTAGGAGGGGGCATCTCCAGCTATGCAGACAGCCCTTCCAGGGCTGGCCAGAGTCTTGTTGAATGCTTGGACCAGGCACTTCAGGAGGTGCCCGAAGAGAGACACGTGAGCACACCCCTCTACCTAGGAGCCACAGCAGGCATGCGCCTGCTCAAGTGAGTGTGCCCGCCCCCTGACCATCATCTCCACAACAGCCTCAGCACAGGGTGGGCCCCCGCACACCCTCAGCCGCAGCCCCGGGCAGACACGGTGCACCCCAGCCGCAGGATCTTGGCTACCTGGGGAGGATGCCCCTCAGAGTCCTCCCTGTGTTACAGCCTGACCAGTCCAGAGGCCTCGGCCAATGTGCTTGCGGCTGCGACCCAGACGCTGACCCAGTATCCCTTTGATTTCCGTGGTGCCCACATCCTCTCAGGCCAGGACGAGGGGGTGTTTGGTTGGGTGACCGCCAACTACCTGCTGGAGAACTTCATCAAGGTGGGCCTGATGGCCAGCCCAGTGAGCCAGGGGGCGTGGGACCCACCCACTGGCTGACCCCAACCTCCACTCCCCACAGTACAGCTGGGTGGGCCGGTGGTTCCGGCCAAGGAAGGGGACGCTGGGAGCCATGGACCTGGGGGGCGCCTCCACTCAGATCACCTTCGAGACGGCCAGCCCAGCTGAGGATCCAGCCAGTGAGGTCCACCTTCGGCTCTACGGCCAGCACTACCGGGTCTACACGCACAGCTTCCTCTGCTATGGCCGTGACCAGGTCCTCCGGAGGCTGCTGGCTGGTGCGCTGCAGGTGCCCCCCCACCCCGGCCCACCTGCACTACTGTGCCCTCCTGGAAGGAGGGGGGGTGAGAAGAGATGGGAGCCAAGGGTCCAGGGCAGAGCCTGGACTGAGGGGGGCTGCTCTGGGCAGCAGAAGCCAAAGCTGGGCTTTGATCAGCCGGCAGGACAGATGCGAGGGATCTCTCATGCGCAAAAGCCAGGTGGTCTGGGTGGGTCTGGTGAGTGCCTGGCTGGGTCTCCAAAGGCCTGGAGTGCCTGGCCAGGGGGCTGGGTTTTGTCCAGCAGACAGTGGGGAGCCATGGATTGCTCTTGAGCACAGAAGCGATGCTGCCCGAGCGGGACTTACGGGAGATTCATCAGGCAGGTCCTCTGGGGAGGGCCTCTGAAGGCCCCGGGCTGGGGGCGGTGGGCAGTGCCTGGTGTAGGGGTGATGCGTGTCGCACCCTTGCATTCCCCCCAGACCCATGGCTTCCACCCGTGCTGGCCAAGGGGCTATTCCACCCACGTGCTGCTTCAGGACGTGTATGAGTCTCCATGCACTGCGGCCCAGCGGCCCCAGGCCTTCAACAACAGCACCAGGGTCAGCTTGTCCGGGACTAGCGACCCTGCCCTCTGCCGTAGCCTCATCATGGGACTCTTCAATTTCTCCTCCTGCCGCTTCTCCCGATGTTCCTTCAATGGCATCTTCCAGCCCCCTGTGGCTGGGAACTTCATCGTGAGTCCAGGGGATGGGGGTGGGGGCCGGTGCCCTGTAGCCTGTGGGGTGTGCTCTTGGTATGACTGTACCCCCCTTGCAGGCCTTCTCTGCCTTCTTCTACACCATGGACTTCCTGCGGACGGTGATGGGGCTGCCTGTGGCAACCTGGCCGCAGCTGGAGGCAGCAGTGGTCACGGTCTGCAACCAGACATGGAGTGAGGTGAGGCCTCCTCCCCGCTCCCCCAGGGCTGCGCAAGAGGGCCCGGCCAGCCAGCATCAGGCCCCCCTGACCAAGATCTGGAGGACAGAGGGAACAGCAGGGCACATGCAGTGAAGTGGGGTGGGGAACGGTTGTAGCAGGTAGGACTGGCAGAGCTTAGGGGTAGGGGAGCCAGGCTTCAAAGACATCTTCCAGGTTTCTGGCTTCTGCCACTCGTCAGACACGTGCCAAGTAAAGGAAGTAGTGTTTTCATAGGTGGAGCGTGGGGTGCCTGCCAAACCTCGGGAGAAACACAGTGTCTCTAGGCTCTGGTGGTGACAGAGGCCCCACCCTGTCTTCTCTGTGTCTAAGTCTCAGGCAGACATGGCCGGCGGGGGTGGGGGGAGAATGGAGGGCAAAAGGCTAGCCCAAGGTCCATGCTGAAGGCCTGGTGCTTCTCCTGGGCCCCTGACCTCGCACTAAGGTTGCTGCCAGCCTGCTGCTCCCTGGGTGGCCGTCCCTGCTGGCCCCTCGGGGTCCACCTCCAAAGCAGGGGTAGCCCACTGCCATCCGGAAGTCACACTGTTGGTCCTGGAGGGAACCGTCCTGCCTGGTGGCGGTGGCCCCTTTGGCCGTGATGCGTCTCTGGCCCCTCATTGCCCGTGGGTGTGTGTTGGGGTGGAGGGGTACAGCACGCCGCCGGCCACCGCTCCTCGTGGGCCAAGACCTCCAGGTGGCCGCCGGCCCAACAGTCTCTCCTGTGCGTCGCAGCTACAGGCTCGGGCCCCGGGGGAGCGGGCCCGCCTGCCCGACCACTGCGCGGGGGCCATGTTCGTGCAGCAGCTGCTGAGCCGCGGCTACGGCTTCCACGAGCGCGCCTTCGGAGGGGTGACCTTCCAGAAGAAGGTGGGAGCCGGCGGTCCGGGGGCGCGGAGGGGCGGGGCCTCCCCGGGCTGCGCGGGGGGCTGAGGCCGAGCCCCTCGCCCGCAGGTCGGGGACGCCGCGGTCGGCTGGGCGCTCGGCTACATGCTGAACCTGACCAACCTGATCCCCGCCGAGCCGCCGGCGCTGCGCAAGGGCACAGACTTCAGCGCCTGGGTCGTCCTTGTCCTGCTCTTCGCCGCCATGCTTCTGGCCGCGTTCGTCCTGCTGCTGCGCCAGGCGCGCTCGGCCAACTCGTCGAGCGCCATCTAGGGGCGAGCTGGGGACAGCTGCCCCCGTCGCGTCTCCCACCCCCACCGCCCCCACCCCACCGCTGCCCCGACCGAGACGCGGACGCTGGCGTGCACGCCCACGGGGGGCCGGGCTGCGCGAAGGGAACCGAGTCCAGGCCCTGCCTGCCGGCGCCAACATCCTGCAGCCTACAGGGTCTCCCGGCCCTCCTCTTCCTGGGGGTGGGGGATTCAGACACCCCGCAGCCCTCAGCCCGTGCAGGGCTGGGTGTGTAGGGAGTGGAGTTAGGGCCCTCGGAGCACCCCCGCCCTCCGGGGTCTGGCTCTGTATGAGGGGGAGGGTCAGAGCCCACAGCGCCTACTTGTAAAAATTTTGTAATACAAACTTCTTTCTAGAGCACTGGAGAGAATGTTCATAGGGTGGGGCCTCCTTGCAGCTGCCCACCCCTCCTCCCCGCAGCTGTGTTGGCCAGGAAGACCCACTGCTAGTCCCAAGGCTGGCCCCAGGCTCTTCCTACTTCCTTCCTCCCTGGGCACAGACACAGAGCGGTGAAGATCCTGCTCCCCTGCTCCAGGGCGGGCCTGGAGTAGCTGTGGGATGGCGGCCCAAGAGAAAGTCCCCGAGTCCCCTGAGTCTTATCTGGCCAGCGGGGCCCCTGCAGCACCTCCAGATCTGCGACAGTGACCCAAGCAAGACTGGAGGCTGGGCCCTGGCCTAGAATTGGCCTGGGGGTGAGGGTGGGGAGCGTGGAGGTGGTAGAAAGGGGAGGTAGTGGGCAAGGCAGCCGCCTAGAGCACTCAGTGCTGGAAGGGACTGGGGGCCCCGGGCGGGGGGGAACTCTTGACGGGAAGTGGTGCTGGGGGCGAGTTGAGATGAGGGCCAGGAGGGTGCAGGGCCCCAGTGCTCAGAGAGAAGCACCTGGTGAGGAGCCTGGCTATAAAGCCCAGGTGCCGTCACATTGGGACACAGCTCCCCTCCTGCCTGGGTGCCCTCTTCCGCATCCCCAGGAGGTTCCAACCTTGCCACGGGATGGGGTAGGGTAGAGAGCTGGTGGGCGCCCCCACCTGCTGCTCCTGCAGCCTCGGCCTGTAAGCACTGTTTTGTTCAGCGTGGGAAGGCATGGTTTGGGCTGTGTCTCCCTGCCCCTCAACCTTTCTAGAAAGTGAGCGCAGACACTATTTCTGTCTGGTCAGTGGCCTGAGGGGAGAACGGCGGTCCTGCTCGCGCACCCCCACCTTCTGCAGGGTTTCGGGGTTTCGAGCCATTCACAACCCTGGGGGCAGCCAGCCCTCTCTTTGGAGTTCTGAGGCACAGAGGGCTGAGGGGAAGCATGGGGGTGCTCACCCTTGTTCTCTCAGTGAGGTGAGTCAGAGGGAGGTTTCCCAGGTGGGATGGGTGGGCGTGCTCTCTGGGGGCAACAGGTGCAGAGGGAGGGGGTGCATCCATAGCTGCTTGTCGTCCGGAGGCCTCAGGGACCTAGGGACCGTGGACAGCTCCCAGCTGTCCCTCATCAGCCGCTCCAGGTCACTCTTGCCCCCTGGTGGCCTCACTGAGAGCAGCCGCCCCATTCCAACCATAGCGGTCGCCAGCACCTGCCTCCTTCTGGGCGTGTGCTTGCTTTTATCATGGGTCTCTGAGGGCCCAGGTGCGTCTTTGGACGCACCTTTTCCTCCGTGCGCGCCTGGTGTCCCGGAGTTCCTGGGGCTCGCGCCTCCAGGCCCCAGGCAGGTCCCCTGCTCCAGCGGGGTGGAGGTTGGGGGTTGGGTGGGATCCCGAGGGAAAAGTGTATCCCGGGGAAGCCCACCCCAGGCCGAGCCGTGTATGTAGAGAACAGAGAAGGTCCCCGGCAGCAGAGGCCACAGGAGTCGAGGCACCCCGAGGCCTGGAGCGAGGAGGTGGAATCAGAACCCGAGGAAGGGGGAGGGGGCGCAACCTGGAGGCGCCGTCCCGCCCCCTCAGGTGGAGCGCGCAGGCGCACTCCCCTAGAGCCGCTCGCCGCCGCGCCTCGATCCCGGATCCTTTGCCGCAGCGTCAGCGCCGCCGCCGCCTCCTTTCCTCCTCCGCCTCCGCGCCCCCCTCCGCCGCCGCCGCCTCCCCGACGCGGCGCCCGGAGGCCGCGCCGAGCCCCGGGCCGCGCGGTGCCATGCTGCCCCGGCGGCGGCGCTGAAGGATGGCGACACCCGTCCCTCCGCCCTCCCCGCGACACCTGCGGCTGCTGCGGCTGCTGCTCTCCGGCCTCGTCCTCGGCGCGGCCCTGCGCGGTGCCTCCGCCGGCCGCCCGGGTGAGCGAGTGCGGCCAGCGCAGGCCGCGGGGCGCCCCGGGGCCCGGGATCGCCCGGCGGCGCGGCGCCGTCACCCTCCCCGCCGCCGCCGCCCTCGCCCGGGCCGCAGGCCCCGCCTCGCCCGGGATGGGGTAAACAGGTCCGGCCCGGAGGGCGCGGCGCCCCGGCCACCGAAGGGCTCTGCCCGATGGGGCTTCTCCTGGGTTCCTGGCGGCGAACCTGAAGTTCACGCGCGTCTTGTCTTTGTCTCTGGATCCGTGGGCTTGCTGCGTGTCTGTGTCTGTGTCTGAGGAGGGTTCTCTCCGGGTGCGCCCGCCGCTGGGAATCTGTCCTATGCGCGTCTCTGTGTGTGCGCTTCTTGGGCTCCGCGGGTGCGGGCCTGGCGCCGGGTGCCTGCCGGCCATGCTGCTCGTGTCTGTCCTGGGGTCGGGGTCGCAGTGCTGGTCTGCCTGTCCCCATGCCTCGGGTGGTGTTGGGCACGAACCTTGCTTTGCTGCTGTGGGAGTCTGAATTGTCCCAGGCTTAGGGGCTTGTTGCGGCTTCAGTGGAGGCAGGAGGCGCTGCCCTCGAGGGCCCTCTTATGCGCCAGGGGCAGAGCTTGAGGAGCCCAGGGTCCTGGGAGAACCGCCCTGCTTCCCAGTTGGGCACCGAAGCTCCAGGCGCGAAGGTCTGCAGGAACCCAGGATCCAAAACGCACCCCCACCCCAGGGCTGAACTGGGAGACTATGCTCATACATTCATTCACTTCTGGCAGCAACATGGGAGAGATGCTATTCTTAGCCCATTTTACAGATGAGAAAACTGAGGTACAAAGAAGTTAAGTGACTGGTATGTGGCACAGCTGGGATGCCAACCTGGGCCTTGTGGTTCTGTGTGTGTGGCCTCAAGAGGCCACACCAGGGCAGACTTCCTCCTGGACACAGCGCCCCTGGACAGGAGGCTGGAGCATGGCTGACCCAGGAAAATGGAGGCTGCCTGCAGAGAACCTGGCTCTGAGACATGCAGGGTGGGGCCTCCTGAGGAAATGGAGAGTAACCTCTGTGCTGAGTCCCTGGGGTGGACAGGTGCCATCCCCGCTGCTCATTAGCATTATGAACTCTCCCAGATGCCGGTGTGGTGCTAGCCACTCTCCGGCTGCCACTGTTCCTGGGATCTCTTCCTGCGCCCCGAGGCTGGAGTGCACCCCAGGATTAGCCAGGCATCCGCCCTGTCTTTCTAGGCTGGGGGACTGGGAGTGTAGGGAGGCCTCTGGCACCCAGACCCTGGAACCAGCTTGGTGCTTCAGACCTCTACCCTTGGCCTGCGCACTCTGGGTGCTCAGCACCTGCAGCAGGGACTGCCTGACTCCCCAGGTACCCCAGCTGGTGGTTGGGGTCCAGACTGATGTGCTGGCCCAGGCTTAACATTTAACTAGCCCACGCCCCAGGCCAGCTCTCTGATACCGGTGCCTGTTGGCCCAGGTAGTACAGAATGGGGGTCCCCTGGATGGGAGTCGGCCCACCTGCTGCAAGGGCTGCTGGACCTTCCTGCCTACAGATAGGAGGCTGGGAGTATCAGGTTACCAAGGAAACCAAGTCAGGCCAGTCAAGGTCTGGAGAAGGACAGAGCCAGCACTCCCTGATCTCCCACGTACCTCGGGCCCCAGTGGCCCTCCTGCAGTGTAGGGTGGGGGCTAGGTGGAGAGGAATAGTCCTGGTGCTCCAGAGACACCCCATCCCAGCCTCCCCAACCAGGATCGACAGTCCTGCTGGGTATCTTCCTGGGTCCTCTGGCCCTGCTGCCCTGTAACTGGGGCCAGTGTCCTGGGCTTGAGAGCATTCCCTAGTTTTGAGGCAACTCACCTTCTGTATCCCATAGAGGGCTACTGCTTTCCATCCCCCAGCATCAGGATGGGACCCATTGGCCATCTATACAGGACACCAGAGTTTGGGCCCAAAGTCAGGGACTGGGCCTGGCCCAAAGTCCCAGGGACTCCCCAGTCCCTGGCAGCGTGACTGCGGGAGTGACCCTGGCCTGGCTTTTGTATCTCAAGCAAGTGAGACTTGCTGACCCCATTCTAGGACTCCCCAGCTCAGCAGCTTCTCTGTGCTCTGGAGACAAGCCAGAGATCAGACACAGGGGGGAGGGACTGTCTTCCCTTGTTCTGTGCCATCTTCTAGCTCTGCTGTAGGGCTGTGGGATGACAGGATGGGCTTGCAGGGCAGCGCTGAGGTGGTGGGAGAGGTGGGTGGCCAGCATCTTATGCTGCCCCCGAGGCAGAGAGAGACCTGGGCCCCACCTTCTAGGGCTTCCAGCCTGGATGGAGGGTCCAGGGCTTGCTCGGGGCCTGTTGAGACAGGAGGCAGGACCTACAGGGCTGCACAGCCCTGGCCAGGAGAGCTGGTGCTGCCCAGACAATGAGGGACAGCTTCCGCACAGGGCTGGCTCAGGCCTGGAAAGTGGACTCTGGGGAGTGGGTGGGGCAGGGGATTTCCGATAAGTGTTGGGACAGCTTGTCTTCCTGGTCCTGATCTGTGGCTGTTGGGAGGAAAGGCCTGCCCAGAACAATGGCCGGAGCCAGGCCAGACTGGGTCAGCTCTGTGGGGGAGGGGTGGCCAGGGCAGTGACCGTACCGCCTCTGTGCTGGGGCTGGGCCAAGCTGGGCGGTGATCGGCTCTGCCTTCTGCTTCCTTCCTAGATGCAGCTGCCTGTCCTGGGAGCCTAGACTGCGCCCTGAAGAGGCGGGCGCGGTGTCCCCCAGGCGCGCATGTCTGTGGGCCCTGCCTTCAGCCCTTCCAGGAAGACCAGCAAGGGCTCTGTGTGCCCAGGACGCGCCGGCCTATGGGTACGGGAGAGAAGAATGTGCTTCCCCCCCTCCCCTGCCCTGATATTTTTGCCACTCAGCCTCAGCTCCTGGGTCCGCTGAGCTTCATTGGTGTGCCAGAGACTTTTATGTCTCCGAGTGGCCTGGTGATCTTTCCAGATAGCGCCAGCCCAGAGCCTGGGAGCGGGCTGAGGTGTGGGGCAGTTAGCCCCTACCAGGGCAAGGGGTGTCCAGTGTGAAATGCTGGGGTGATCCCAGGAGAGAAGGAGTCAGAGTTCCCATCCCCTGCCCCCTGCCCCGGGCTGCCTGGGCCCCTGCCCCGTGTGCCCTCTTTCTCCATGGCTCACTCATCCTGTGCAATCCGTGTGGCTCACCCGGCGATCTGAGCCCAGAATGTCTGGACAGCCAGCCAGATGTTGAATGGCCTCAGGTGTGATGGGGCATTACAGAGGGATGCTGGGGGTGCTGACGTCTGCTGGGGCAGGAGGACCTTCCTGGAGGAGAAACACATTCCTGGCAGTGAGGGGGGCCACAGAAGGAGATGTACAGGCCTGCTTTAGAAGGTGGCAGGTGCTCTGCTCTTTCCCTGCTGTGTGGAGTGTCTACTTGGAGCCTCTGTCTGGACTGTGGGGCCCGTGGCAGGGACAAGGAGGGGGTGCCCAGCCACCAGCCCTGTCCCAACAGCTGCCCTCAGTTCCTACTGATTTACCTGGTGGGGGTGGGGGGGGAAAAGAATGGGGCCTCTCCCCTCTTCTTAAGGAGTCACTGCCTGTCTTGGTAGAAAAGGGGTGAGTGATCCATGGGTAACAGGTAGGGTGAGGGGCACCCCTTCCCTTCTCCTCCTGGCCTTTGCGCATTCCCCTGACACCTCCACTCCCTTGCTCCCGCCCCCACTTTCCTGGGAAAGCTGCTGCTCACGGGGACTGCCTTCAGCCGTCACCAAGGCAACTCAGGATGGCCAGGGACTGCAGGCCTGGAGGGAGAAGGAGGCCTGGGCCAGGGGGATCTGGCTCCTGGATGGGCCTCACCTCCTCTGGAGGGCCACCTGCAGCTGGTGTTGCCAGGGCGGGGCTGGGGGCCTCCCCACCTGATGGCCCCTCATCCTCTCCAGGGGAGAGCCTGCCCAGGCCCCGACTGGAAGATGAGATTGACCTGCTGGCCCAGGAGCTGGCCCGGCAGGAACCACCACGGCACTCCCCGCTCAGTGCCCAGCCCCAGCCTGGAGCCCGACAGCGGCAGCTGGAGCCGGGTGAGACCCAGCCCATTCCCCCGGGGCCTCCCTACCACTTTTGACCCCCGAGCTGGTCCTAGTGTTCTAACCTGCCTTCTCTCTGCAGCAGCCACCCTGGGGCTCTCAGAGCGCCGCCAGGGCCCCAAGCTGGGGCCCCCCTCCACTCGGGGAGCCCCTGCGCCCACGCCCCACACCTCCTTGGGCTCCCCCGTGTCGTCTCTGCCAGTGCACGTGGCCCCCTTGGAGCCCCGGGGCGGGCGCGGTGACGGACTCGCCCTCGGTAGGTGTGCAGGTCTGTCGGTCTCGGTGGGCAGGAGGCAGGGTCCCTCCCCGAAGGCCGCCCTCACCGCACCCCCTCCCCGCAGTGCTCGTCGTGGCGTGCTCGGTAGCCGGCGCGGCCGCCCTCGCCGTGGCGGCTCTCTGCTGGTGCAGGTGAGCGCGGGGCGGGCCAGGCGGACGGGGGACGGCGGGCGGCGACTCCGCGGGTCTCAGGCTCCACTCCCCGCAGGCTGCAGCGAGACGCCCGCCTGACCCAGAAGGCCGACTACGCGGCCCCGCAGGCGCCCGGCTCCCCCGCAACGCCCGGGAT
>NC_138382.1:80011043-80030648 GCF_054177405.1 Leptonychotes weddellii | reverse complement strand
CGCTGGCCGCCGCACCCCGGGCGCCGCGCCCCGTGCTCGGCCCGCCCGCCCACCCACCGCCCCGGGCTCTGGGCCGAGGTGCGCCGAGCGGGCCACTGGCACTGGAGGGTGTGGGAGGACCTAGCGATCCCGCCCCCTACTCAGGCATAAAGAGCCGCCCAAGGAGCTGGAGTCCTTGTCCTCAGACGAGGAGAACGAAGACGGTGATTTCACGGTGTACGAGTGCCCGGGCCTGGCCCCGGTGAGTCCTGCGGCAGGAGCCCTAGGCCGGGCGGCGGGGAGGGGGCGGCGGTGGGGGCGGGCGGGGTGGGGACTCCCCCGTGCGCCCCCACCGCCGCCGGCCTGACCCCGGCCTTCACAGACCGGAGAGATGGAGGTCCGGAACCCGCTGTTCGACCACTCCTCGCTGTCCGCGCCCTTGCCGCAGTGACCTGAAGGCTGCCGCTCCCTTCTCCCCGACTGCATGGCCCACGGGGGGCGGGGGGGGGGAGCGGGGGGGAGGGGCAGGGCTCAGCGTTTCCCATTAAAGAGACCGTGTTCTGACAGTGGGCGTGCTTGTGGCTGGGCCAGGGCACGAGGGTGGGGGTGGGGGCGGGAACCCCTTATTGAGGAGACTCAACCCCCTTCTGCCAGGGACCTTCTCTTTCTTCTTGCACCTGTCCTCTTGAGTCTGAACCCCCAAATGGGGGGATAGGGAGAGCCCTGAGACCAGGCGTGGATGAGGAATCCTGGAAACAAAACCAATTAAAGTACATTTCAAACCAGTCATCTGGGTGTACTGGAGACTGACCTCCATCCCACCACTTGGGACCACGGTGGATGGACCCTGTAGCGGAGGCCTGGGGCTTCCTCCTACACTCCCAGAGATGGTGGGCGTGGGGTGCATGTCTGGGCCCCCCACCCCCGCCCCTGCTCTGAAAGGCCTTCTCACCCTCTGCTGGGGAAGAGAGCCTTTATTTTTCTACCAACACAAGAGCACCCCTACTCTTTTCCTCCCGTAAGCCTCACCCCTACTGAAACTTCTGTCTCAAGGAGGGGAGGGGAGCAGTAAAGTATAGGGCCAGGCTGGTCTGGAGTTGGTACCACTCCCCAAAAGGTCCCACTCTATGTATGCTGAAAAGAGCAGGGGTGTGAGGGCAGCGGGTACCCAACATCCATTTCTGCTCCTGTCCACCTGGGCCGGAAGGCGGGGAAGAACAGGATGCAGGCCCTGAGTGTGGGTTTGTGATGGGAACCACAGAGGCCCCTGGGCCCCTGCAGCCTATGTGGGGCAGAGGGATCTGAGGGACGCAGGCTCCACACAGGCTTGTAGACCAGGATGGGCTGGGCGAGGAGAAAGGGCAGCAGGGACCCTGAATGTCAGGAGCTGTGTCACGGCTCACCTCAGCCACTGACCAGGAGCAGGGAGGCCGGTGGAAGAGAAGATTGACCTTCAGAGCAGGGAGCTGCCCTGTGTGGTCACCGGTGCAGAGGCTGGGTGGGGAGAGGGGTTTTTGGGGCCCAGGGAGCAGCAGGGCCTGCTGCGGATGGAGTGCAGGGGTGGGACCGGCCTGCCCCACTGAGGCTGGGGAGGGGAAAGGGTCAGATGCAGAAGCCCCTTGGTGGTTCTTGGGGGGTGGGGGTCCAGAGAATACTGAACTTCGGGCCCCCGGATAGATGGGGGCAGCCCTGAGAGGAGAAAACAAGGTCCATTTGGGTTCTTGAGGAGAGACCGGTGGGCTGGGCTGGGGGAAATGGGTTTGCCCCTGCTTGGATCGAATGGCTTGTCCTACAACAGTCCATCTCTAGGGCCAGGGCCCATCCAGACTGGGAAGTCCCTTCCCTCCACCCCGACTTGGGCTGGCCCTCAGCTGGGAGCCTCAGTTTCCCTTCTGTGCACTGGTGTGGGGGATGGCAGGAGGCATGGGAGCTGGGAACCTGTGCAAGGTGAGGGCAGGCCGGTGAGGATCACCTGTCCACTGTCATTTAATCTGTGCCAGAAGGGAAGGTAGCCATGGAGGAAATGGGGCATGGAGCAGTCCCAGCCTCACTCAAGAAGGCCCAGGCAGTCTGGCTTGCCGGCTGGCGCCCACATAGAGGTTCCCCTTGATATCTTGGGTCAGGCCCGGCATCAAGACGCTTGTGTTTTGCACTTCCCGTGGGCCTGACCTGGGCAGAGACCGGGCACCCGGTCTTTTCTAGCTCCTCAGAGGTTCCCAACCTGTCCCCGGGGCCCTTGCTGGCTGCCTAGTCCCTGGGGCCCCAAGCAGGAGGGCCCCCTTCCGGAGCAGCTGCAGTGAGGCAGGATGGGCATGTCTGGGCCAGGAAAGGGAGGGCAGGGGCTGGGCTCCTCCAGGCAGTGGGGTCTCCCTCAGCCGGCTTAGCTGGCACAGGGCCCTAAGCAGCTCAGCAGCCCACTCCCCACCTGCTCCCTTTGGCTTCCATCGGCCTCAGGCTAGCTCAGACAGAGCCAGTCCCTGCTTTTCTCTAAACTTCTACAACCACACTTTCTCCCATAGGCCCAGAGTGCTGTGGGCTGCCCTGAGGCAGGGGCCTAGGGTCCAGGGAAGCCCTATCTCCACAGGGACCCCTGGAGACCCCAATCCTGGGCAAGGGGCCCATTACCTTTCTCCGCACCACCTGTAGCCTCAGAGCCCCCTGCTGCCGTTCCCGCCGCCGTCCCAAGGGCCCCGGCCCAAGAGCAACCTTCTTGGTACAAGAAGCTGATCTTGTCTCTGCCCTCGGAGCCCACCCATGCTTCAGCCCTTTAGCCAACCTTCCCCGGCTTGGCATCCTGTCTGAGCATAGATGACAAAGGGTGACATTCCCACAGCCCAGCATAGACCCTGAGGGGACACTCATCTGTTTGGAGTTTGCGAGACCCTGGGGGTCAGACCACGCTGGGCACAGAATGTGGGGTGCTGTGGGCCCTTAGCCACGACCCTACGAGGTGGGAACCTTTCCATCTGCAGACTCGAGGAAGTGGTGCTCTCCTCCTGCAGGTCAGACACACTTCCCCGTCAGCCTGGGTCGCTGGCTGGGCTGGTCCTGGATTCCCAGTCCCCCAGCGACACCCCCACACCAGGCGTGCCGCCCACCAGAGCACGTGGCGTGCAGAACGGAAAGAGCCAAGCCAAATTCAGGTTCAGGGCACAGACCTCCTGCAGCCGTTCACTTCCGGATAAGGATGTGAACGTGCCCCCTGGCCTGGGCAGGAAGGGAAGGGGCGGGAGAGCGGGCGCTGCATGGTTGGCAGGCACCAGTGTCCCCTGCTGCTCCAGGCAGCCGCCCGTCCCGCCACCGGCTGCAGCTGGCTCCCCGCACAGCCCTCGCGCTATACCCCTAACCTGGGAGTTCATGGGCCACTGCGCTCCCTGCACCCACCTTCCCAAGGCGTTCCCTGAACCCCGGGCTCCTCTCGTCCTTGACAGCCAAGTGTGCGCGGGCTCCCTCTGCAGGAGCCACATGGCTTTGGAGCTCAGCCTCCAGGGGGCCTGCTGGGCGCACCTATGGACTCTGCCTCGCTCAAGCTCACGCCTGGGGCGGGTGGGCAGCTAGGCTCTGGCCCTGTCTCCCTGAGGCACCTCCAGGCTGGGGCTAAGGCCAGGTGGCCCTAGGTGCTGTTGTCTGCAAGTGGGAGGCGGTCAGCAGGCCAGTGGCCTGGCCTCCATCTGGTTTGAGGCTCCTTCCGCAGGTGCCCCCCAGGAGGCTGGCCCTGCAACAGCCTTGAGGGCTTGGCTGAGCTCCTGATTCCGAGATGCTCACAGGCTATGGAGCTGGACCTGGGTGCCCACCTGCGTCCCAGTGAGTCACAAGGCCTGGGGTGAGATGGAAGGTTGAGGCCCCCTCTTTCCCTTTGACTCATGCTGTCTCACCTTCTTCGCTTTCCTCTGAGAGCCTCTCACTCTGACCTGTTTCTGGGCCAAATCTCGGGGCCCCATTTCCCAGACAGCACGTTCCCACGACAGGGCCCCTGTGGTTGCCAACCCAAGCTGGCAGGCGTTTGACCGGGTGGGGGGGAGGGCAGCAGAGCCAGGGCAGAGGAGGGGGAGGCTCCTTCGAATCCACCCAGGAAGGGACCAGTCTGTGGGTATGGGTGAGGCCTGTGGCAGGGACCCCGGCCAGCCTGGCCGTGCAAACAGGAAGGGCAGGGGCGCTGGCAGCCAGAAACGGGATCAGCTCCTTCCCGCACACTTCACCACCTGCTGGGTGCCCGCCCCACGGAGAGGTGGGCTGAAGTAAGGCCGGAAGCCAGGGCGTGGCTCCTCTGCGGTCCCCCTGCCAGAGAAGAGATGCCAGGGTGGGGCCAAAGGCCCAGTGCCACCGTGGTCACCTCCCTAGTCTTCGGGCCGCTGAAAGGGCGAGGGCTGGCCACAGCCGCCGGCTCTGGTCAGGCCCTGGTGCCCCCCAGCTGGGAGTCAGGCCTGGCGGCTGCATCCACAACACACCACCAGATGGTTTCCGCCAGATCCTATGGCCTCTCTTCCCTCCTTGGATATTACGCAAAGCTCCCCGGCACAGCTCGGAGGTTTTGCAGGGGCTGGGGAGCCTCAGAGATGCCCCACTCCTCCTCTCCTGCCCTGGCCCCTGTCTCCTCGGGGGTGCAATGCCAGCCCCCCGGCTCCACCAGGATGGCAGTCTGGTCCTCACTGAGGGGCAGGAGCTGGGGGAGGCCAGCAGCCCCAGGCGCCCAAGGGTGAAGCAGGAGGGGGACCACAGGGTGGTGGAAGGCCCTAAGGCTGGCGAGGGGCAGGTGACCCAGGCCGTGGTTCCTGTTTGCTCCTCCTTCCACAACCCCCATCCCCCAGACTTCAAGAACGTGAGCGGCCTGAGGCCTCCAGATGCTGAGTGTGAGAGCCAGTCCTTGCCCCGCCACCTCCAGGACCAAGAAGGGTCCAGCCTGGGGGAAGGAAGCTGACGGGGCACCAGCTCGGCTGAGTGGGGAGCAGGCCAGAGCTCAGGGAAGTCTGATCATGCTGACTTACCGTATCTGCAGCTCAGAGGAACTGGAGCAGAAGGGGAAGGAACTTGACCTCCAGGCCTGGGCCCCCAGGGCTGGTCAGAGGGGAGGGGAGGGGAAAGGAGGAGGCCTCTGGACTTCTGCCTTCTTTTTGCTGGAGCAGGCACCAGCCCCCTACCTGCCAGAGTCAGGGACACAACGACTCCTTCCCTTTCCACTCTGGAAAGCCCCCTCTGTCCCCACCCCCACCGTGGGCCTGGAGGAGGAGGCCTGGAGTCCCTGAGGGCAGGCCCCTGCCCACATCCCCGCTCCTCAGGAGCAGCAGCTCTTCCCAGGCCGGCCAGGACCCTGGGACTTCTGTGGACACGTGTCCTCGGGTGAGGAAAGAAGCACAGTGGGCCCTGCAGCCCACCCTGGGACTGGCACTCCTGGGACCCCGGGACTGAGACCCCTCCGCTGGGGACCTGGGTTCTAGGACATGGTGTCCTAGAGGTGGCAGGGGTGAGGTGGCGGGGGTAGCCCACTTAGGAGGCAAGGGAGAAACCTCAGCCTCCTGGCGGAGAGCTGAGCACAGCACATCTGCAGCCTGAGGGTCTGGGAGCGGCACGAGCAGGCGTTGAGCAGGGGAAGTGGGTGATGCCACCACAGGAGGGGAACGGCTGGCCTGGGGCTCCGCGCCGCCGCCAGGGGAAGTGCGCCCTGCCTTCCGGGCCTGGTGGCTGGCAGGGACTGGGTCCCTATGTCCAGGGGCAACCTCCACCTGGGACAGCGTGTCCTCGACTTGCCTGCCCAGCTGGTCATCCCCAGGCCTCTCGGAGCCCGGCCGGGCTGTGGGGGCATGACACTGGGCTGGGGATGGTGCCCCTCCTACCCCCGGCAGCCAGAGGATCAGAGTGGGAGGTGGGGTGAGGATGGTGGTTGATGCCAAAGGTCACCTCCAGGGCGGGGGGGTGGGGGGCAGGGGCGGGGCAGGGGCAGGAAGATCGCGGGCGGTCTCTCATCTTATCTCAGGCAGATGAAAGGGCAGCGCCTCCAGGTCGGGCTGAGCGTGAGGTTCAGCTGTGATTGCAGGTACCTCTGCCTAGTGGCTGTTGTGATTTGAGATCCTCCGGTGTCCCGGGCGGCTAATTCTGGGCGCTGCGGATGAGTAACGCTGGTGAGTGTCTGGTCTTCGGGGAGACGCGGGCTGGGAGGATGGGCCCGAGGGCAACCCTGGGAAGACAGCGGCTCTTTCTATGTCCTGTGCAGGGTGCGGCCCCTCCTGGAGGCTTCGGGCCTTGGGGGCCCTGGCTGGAGCCACCCTGCTTCCCGCCCTGTGGCTCCTGAGGCTACTCGGGGTGGCCCCTGTGCCAGGCCCTGCGCCCCCGCCCACGCTCACCATCCTCATCTGGCACTGGCCCTTCACCGACCAGCCCCCAGAGCTGCCCAGAAACACCTGTATCAGCTACGGGGTGGCCCACTGCCACCTGAGTACCAACCACAGCCTGCTGGCCATCGCGGACGCTGTGGTCTTCCACCACCGTGAGCTGCAGACCCAGCGGGCTCGCCTGCCCCTGGCCCGCCGGCCGCGTGGGCAGCCCTGGGTGTGGGCCTCCATGGAGTCGCCCAGCCACACCCACGGCCTCGGGCGCCTCGGCGGCATCTTTAACTGGGTGCTGAGCTACCGGCGAGACTCCGACATCTTCGTGCCCTACGGCCGTCTGGAGCCTCACGCGGGGCCCGCGCCGCCGCTGCCGGCCAAGAAGGGGGTGGCAGCCTGGGTGGTCAGCAACTTCCAGGAGCGGCAGCGGCGCGTGCAGCTGTACCAGCAGCTGGCGCCTCACCTGCAGGTGGATGTGTTCGGCCGTGCTAACAGGAAGCCGCTCTGTGCCAACTGCTTGCTGCCCACCGTGGCCCGGTACCTCTTCTACTTGTCTTTCGAGAACTCGCAGCACCGGGACTACATCACGGAGAAGTTCTGGCGCAACGCACTGGCAGCCGGGACCGTTCCTGTGGTGCTGGGGCCCCCGAGGGCCACGTACGAGGCCTTTGCACCCGCCGACGCCTTCGTGCACGTGGACGACTTTGGCACAGCCCAAGAGCTGGCCTCCTTCCTGGTTGGCATGAACGAGAGCTGCTACCGACGCTACTTTGCCTGGCGAGACCGGCTCCGTGTGCGGCTGTTTGGGGACTGGAGGGAGCGCTTTTGTGCCATCTGCACTCAGTACCCCCGCCTGCCTCGAGGCCAGGTCTACCAGGACCTCAAGGGCTGGTTCCAAGCCTGAGCTCTGGCCAGAGGAGGAGGCAGAGGAGGGTGGCTGGGCGCTGGTGGTGTGGGTGGAAAGCTGGGTGTTGAAATCAAACCACCAGGCATCCGGCCCCCACAGGCCGCCATCAGGTTAGTGCAGAGGCCGGGGTTGGAGGCTGGAAAGCAAGGGTTGGGGGGAGTGGGCTGGTCTGGGCAGGCTGCCTGGAGAAGGAGGCTGGTGGGCATTGGAGCAGAGGCATTCGGGGGTGAAGGTGAGAGCGGGGAGTTAGTGGGGGTGCATGTTGCTAGTTGATCAAAGATACAGGCTCCCAAGGACCTCCGAGAACCTCCCTCCCCACCTTGATAAAATCCCAGGGGGATCCTCTGGCCCAGACACGGGCTGGGAGAGGCCAGAGGCAGGGCCCTCCTGCAGTCTGTAGGGGAAAAAACTGGGCCCCCAGACCTCCTCTGTCACCGAGGTCCCTTGGCTTGGGCCGTGCAGGTTCATCACCCAAACCCTCCACCGTGCTGGAGCCAGGCCCTGCAGACACCATGACAAGCAAGCCAGGTTGTTGGCCTTCTTGCAGCCTGCCGTCGGCTCTGGGAGGGGCAGTGGTCAATAAAGAAAGGGAGGACAAGAAGGGCACGCGCTGAGTCTTGGCCTGTCTGCCCTCCCCCTGCCGCTTCATCCCCCTGCCACACAGGCCTCCTTGTCCTGATGGGATCCCGCCGGCTCCTCCTCAAGGCCTCTGGGCTCCCTGTGCTTGAGAGACCCTCCCCCACACTGTGGGACCTGCCATCTTCCTTCGGCCCCTGCTAAATGAATGGCACGGCACCGGGGAGCCTTTCCTGACCCCCAAAAGGCCGAGATGGGTGGAGAGTAGGGGGTGCCGAGGTCTGAAACCTGGCTGGGGACGTCAGAGATGCCTCGTCTTGAAGGCCCTGGGAGGGTGTCTGGCCTGTGGCAGGATCTGCTCCGTGGTGTAGGGCTGGCTCTGCCTGGTGGCTGGTGACCACACGGGCGGCAGGGGGTCCTGAGCATGCTGCTGCAGCCCGGCAAGCCCCTGTGAGAGGTGAAGCTGGTGCTGCAGATCGGGGCCCCAACAGGGTGCTCCACAGGGGTAGGGGTCAGGATTTGTCCTTGCCCCAGATGGGGGTGGGCGGCAGGTGGAGGCCAGAAGCTGCCCTCCCCCTTGACCCTGGCTTGTGTGAAAGGCCTGCCAGTGACTTCCTGCCCCGCCCTAGCCCCACGTGCTGACCAGGGAGAAGGATGTGGGATTGTAAAGAAGGAGCGGGGAAGGGACAGGTAGCTGTGGTCCCCCAGGCCTGCGATTCAGTTTAGGGGAGCCCTCTATGTGCACCCCCTATGTGCACGCCCCCCCCCCACACTGGACATCACGTGACCTGCCTCTCCCATTGGCAAGTCGGGAGACTGACGTTGGGGGGCCCTCAGAGCCACCCACCAGGGTTCCCTGCCCTTTGCATCCCCCTGCTGGCCACCCGGGGACACTGCAGCCTCCCTCCCCCAGCCACCAAACAGCCTCTGCGGAATTCACTCCCTCCAAATTCCATCTGCAGGGGCCTGACTGGCTCTCGGATGTGGGGAGAGAAATGAGCCACTCACCGAGGGGCAGCCTCAGTCTCCCCGAGCACCCTGTCTACCCCACCTGCAGGGAACCGCTTCCCTGGGCCAGAGCCCGGCCAGGCCCATCCTGCCACTTGGTCACCAAGTGGTTCATTCTCAAGGGACACAGGGAATTCTCACAGCAGTGGGACAGCCCCCCTGCAGGCCCCCTCGCAAGCGCTCACTCCTCCCTTAAGTGGCGTGGGTCAGGAAGCACCTGCTTGAGCCAGAACGTTGACTCTTGAAGACTCGAGGGCAGACACTGCCCGCCCTGCACAGGTGGGATCTCCAGCCAGGACTGAGCTGTCCCCTCCCCACGTGCGGGCGGCTACCCCCTTCCAGCCTGGCAGTGACGCTGGGGACCGGGACCTGGCTCTGACGTCCGGATGAAATTCTTGCCCCCAGCACTTCTGAGCGGGCGGGCGGAGGTCGTGCACCCCCTCAGCATCCACCCAGGGTGCCCTGGGGGCCAGTGACCATCTTGGGGCGCCTCTGCGGGACGATTCCAATGGGGGTTGCTGCGCGCCGGCCACATGCCCCTGGGAGAAGAGCACCCCAGACGGGGGTGAGTCGGGGGTTTAGATGTGAGCTCTGGGGCACGTCACTTCAACGCCTGGCGAGATGGGGGCGACCAACGAAGCCTCCCGTGGCTGGCCGGGTGGAGCTCCAGGAACGGCCCGGCAGGGCGGCGGGGGTTCCGGACGCAGCTCCGGGCGGCGGGCGCAGCGCGGCGCCTTTAAGCGGGGGCGGCGCGGGCGGGGGGCGGCCGCGAGTGGCTGTCACCGCGGCCGCCGGGGCGGAGCCAGCGCGGAGCCGGTCCCGGACGCCCCAGACCCCGCCCCGCGCGGGCGATGCCGAGCGGCGCGGCGGGCGGCGGGCGGCGGGGCCGGCGGGGCGCGCAGAGGAGCGGGCCGCGGCGCGAAGGCGGCGGGAGCGCGGCCCGGCCATGGGCTTCCTGCACCAGCTGCAGCTGCTGCTCTGGAAGAACGTGACGCTGAAGCGCCGGAGCCCGGTGAGCGACCCCGCGCGCCTCCGGGCCTGCCCCGAGCCGGAGGTCGCGCGCACGGGGGGTCCAGCGGCGCGCCTTCCGCGCGCACGTGCGGCCCGGCCGGGCGCGCGTAGACCCCGGGCGGGCCCCGGGGGCGGCGGGCCCGAGCCACCACTCCGCGGGACCCCGCCCGCCCTTGCGGGCTCCGGCGTCCGGGGAGGGGGCTCGGCCGTGCCCAGCCCGCGGCCCGCGCCCGCTGACATTCGCGGTGCTCGGCTGAGTCACGGGATGGGCGCCCTGCGCCCGCTCTTCGGGGCTAGCGGCTCGAGTAGGGGGGCGAGCGGCCCCAGGACCCTGGGGTCGCGGGAGGCCCTCGTTCCCGGGACAGAGGGCTGGCATGGGGGACTCTAATCCAGCCCAGAAGGTCCTTGGTTTCTGGGCCCAGCCGCCCTGGAGCCCCTGCAGGGACCCTGCCCCTTCCCTCTGTCCTTGGACAGACACCTCTCCTCATCCTCCTCCCCCCTCCTCCTCCCCCTCCTTCTCCTCCCCCTCCCTCTCCTCCTCACCCTTCCCACAAGTCCCCCAGCCCTTGCTCCTGCTTTCTCACCAATGGGATGTCCTTGCTGTGCCAGCATCTGCCAGTCTGCATCCCTGAACCCTTTTGTCCTTTGGGGCAGTCCTCCCTGAGGCTGATCCACCCTCTGATCTCCCCTGGGAGCCGGGTCCTGCTGTTCCAAGCTGTGACCACCAAGCACCCCAGCCCTGTGCCTGGGGCAGCCCGGGGCCTGAGGGTGCAGGACACAGCAGCTGTCAGGGACAGAAGCCCTGGTGGGGAGCCAGCCTGAGGCTGTATGGATGTCATCATGCTGGCCTGCACTGCTCCTGCCCTGGGAAAGGCAGGGGCATCTCCTGTTGTCCTGCCCAGCCGATAGCACAGGGAAGCCTGGGCAGCTCGGGTTTCTGAATGGGCCCTGGGGATTTTCCACAATCAGGCCCAGAGGAGGCTGGGGTCCGGAGTGGGGGGCCTGAGGAGGAAGCATCCTCTTGCCCACCTGGGGCCTGAGAGGCTCCTCTCCCACCTGACTCTGAGTCCCCTTGGGCTGATGAGCTCCTGCCAGCGTCCCTCGTTGGGAAGAGAAACCCGGGACTGCAGACAGGGCAGGGTGGCCGTCATCACCATGGCCTGGCAGGACTCCTCTGGGCACCTGAGCCTGGCGGGGAACATGTGCCTGGGGCTGGCTGGCTCTGGGTGCCATGGATCAGGCCTGGTGCAGCTTCCCCTGCTTCAGATTCGGGTTACTGGGGACACCAGGGCAGGGCTTGGCGGGGGGGGGGAGGGGTTTGGGATGTTTGCATGCATGAGTATCAGCCCCAGGGTTCTTGGCAGTAAGGGCCCCCCAGGGGCTGGGAACAGAGGCTAGAATGATGGCCCCTGAATCCACTGGGGATCTCAAGGCTCAGGGAAGGGAGCAGTGGCTTGTGGGGCACCGGGCAGACAGGTGGGAGGTGTCTACTGCCCTACACCCAGGAGTGGCCCCCACCTGCTAGGTTGGGCCTTCCCTAGAATCTTATCTTCTTGTGCCCCTGCCCAGCAGCACTACCAGGGGCTGGTCAGGCCACATGGAGGTCCTTGGCTTGAGACCATAGCAAATCAGAAATTCTTCCTCCAGGGTGGCTAAGACCTTTGCTGGGCTTGTGCTATGGGGCAGGGGCTGGGGCTGGCCAGAGGCCTGGCACGCTCATGCTGGCCCCCCACTTTCCGGGGAGGGTCTTGGGCTTCAGAGTTAGACCTGTGGGCTCGGCCAACAGAGGTTTTGCTCTGCATGCTATGCACTTCTCTGGGGGGTGGGGGTGCTCCCCTGGAAAGCTTGGTTTGGAGGGTAGGAACCAAGGACCTCTGTGCCTGGGTTTCTCCATCTGTGAGTGTCGCCTGTCCCCTCTTAGCTGGGGCTGCTGGGGCCTCATCACTGGGTAAAGAGGCCGTTCCATCTTCAGTTCTCCTCTGTTCTCCCCTTGACACAGCAGGAGGGGGCTCAGGCCCAGAGTGGGCACCCAGGCGCCGGGAACAACGTGGGGGCACTGGGCTAATCTCAGGGCACTGGGGTTTGACCACCTTGCGGGCCCCTGGTGGGGTGCAAGGGGCAAGGAACCTGTGCTCCCTGCCCGTAACCAGATGCCCCTCTGCCCGCCTGCCCGCCCAGCAGGCCTCCCTCTTCCCAGCAGCTCCTGCGGCGGCCGTTGCTATAGCAATGAGGAGGTAGCCGAGGCCTGTTGCTGCAGTTACACGGTGGAGGTGCCCAGTGGCAGGGCGGGTGTGGGTGGGGCTGGTACCTTGGCCGTGACCCTGGCCGCCTGCCTCGCGTGCAGCCACCCTGGCTCTGTGTATGTGTGTGTGGCATGGGTGCCATCCCCAGCCCTGTGGGTGCCCATGGTGCCTCCTCGGCTAGCCCTGGGCCGGATCCCGGCTCGGGGCGGGGCTGGAGGCTGGCACGGACTGGGGCGGGCGTGGGGTGCGGACACACAGTGGGGTGTTTCAGACCACAGAGCACTATTGTCAAAGCACGTAAACAACAGCCGCTGTGCCACGCTGGGGGGCTGGGAGTCCGGGCCCTGGGCCAGACGGAATGCCACGGGGGGGCGGGGGGCGGCTCTGGAGTCTGTCTGGGCCCAGGTAGGGGTGAAGATGAAGGAAACCTGGTCCTCTGAGAAGAGCTGGTGGGGGTGAGGGTCAGGGTGTGTCTTTGGGCTGAGCGGGGGGGGGCTCCCCCACAGAGCAGCTGGCCCAAGGTCCTCTTTCCACCTTCCCTCCCTGAGCTAGGAGAGGTGACGGTGTCACAGACGATGAGAAGTCCTTCCGTTTTCCAGGTGAAACAGAGGGAAGGCTGGGGCCCTGGGGCCTCTGGCATTCCTTCCCCACTCCGAGCAAGTTCCGCCAGGGCTCACCTTGGTTCCCAGCCGGGGGTGGCAGGAGCAGTCCTGGGAATAGAGAAGAGTTCTGGGGAGCGCAGGCAGGGCTGCTGAGCCCACCTGAGCCACGTGGAGTGAGGGAGAGGGGCCAGGGCAGAAGGAGGCACTCGGGGCTTTCAGACCTCTGAGCAGGCTTTCCTGGAGGCTCAGAGCCCTAGGCTAGAGCCATGCCTCCCCTTGTCCAGGCCTTGTCTTCCTAGGCTCTCTTGTGGGGTGTAATGGCACTGTGACAGTGAGGGGGGCTGACCCTGGGGGAGTGTGGGAGC
This sequence comes from Leptonychotes weddellii, assembly GCF_054177405.1. Classification (NCBI taxonomy): domain Eukaryota; kingdom Metazoa; phylum Chordata; class Mammalia; order Carnivora; family Phocidae; genus Leptonychotes; species Leptonychotes weddellii. The sequence goes on along the minus strand of NC_138382.1, from coordinate 80,017,637 downwards.
CGTAGCTGGGGCCCAGGACCACCTCCAAGATCCTAGCCAGGAGAAGGTGGGGAAGGAGTAAGCTGAGCTGGGCAGATTCATGGGTCATAGTAGACCACAGGCTGACTGGTCTGTCCCTGCTGGCAAATCACTGCGGCACACAGAACCTGGGCTGGGGGTGTGGGAGAGCGGATTTGCTGGGACCAGACAACACTCGCGCTCTCGCCCCCATAGAAAAGGCCCTTGAAGAAAGGGGAGGCCAACTTTGTTGGCCCTGAGGGCCTGGGCTGACCTTTTGTGGTCCCTGTGGGAGGTATGTGGGGTCCAGGCTGGGCGGGGCTGGCCCTGCCTGCCAGGAAGACATCTATCTGTCTGGGGAGAGGAGGGTGCGGGTCTGTCCTGTCCAGCCCTGGGCAGGTGGTGTGGGAAGCCAGGCTGCCCAGGGCAGGTGGCCTTACTCAGCCCGCCCTTTCCAGTGGGTCTTGGCCTTTGAGATCTTCATTCCTCTTGTCCTCTTCTTCATTCTGCTGGGGCTTCGGCAGAAAAAACCGACCATCTCCGTAAAGGAAGGTGAGTGTCCTTGATTGGGGGGAGTGGGGGGGGGCGGCCAGGGCACAGCTGGGCGGGCAGTCCTCACTGCATCATGCATCTGTGCCTGTCCTGGGTGCACGTGACCATACACGTGTCCCAGCTCCCACGCTGTCCTGGTGCGGTCCGTGTGCCTGCCCCCCCGCGTGGTCCCTGGCCGTGCCTCCTGGCTGGGCCTGAGGACAGGGCTGGCCATGGCGGCCATTCCTCACTGTTCTCCTCTGTTCTGTTTTGCCCCTCCCCCGCATGGTCTCTGGTCCTCCTCCTGGGCCTGCATGCAGTCTGTAAGTGAGCAGCCCTCCTGGTGCAGCCTAAGTGCGCCCCGCCCCCGCTTGCATTAACAGCCTTTCCTGGCCTGGCTGTGTCCTGCAGAACCCCCTTGCCCACGGTCAGGGACGGCTGGCGCGCTGGGGGACGGGGGGCGGTGGGTACCCAAGGGGGCCTGGGCCACGGTGGCTCCCAGGTCAAGCTTCTGGGGGGCATCCGTCTCTCTGTGGGGTTGCCTGGCCCTGCCTTGCAGGGCTGGGGCCGGGTCACCTGGCTGCTCTCCCCTCAGACCCCCGTGGGCTCCTGCATTCTCTCTGCTAACCAACTGGCCAGAGAGGTCAGAGGTCATTGCCCAGTGGGGGCCCCACATGCTCCCCTGGGCTCTGTGGGCAGTGCCACACCTGAATTCTTAGGGTAGGGGTCAGGCATTTTGGCCTTGGCTGGCCAAGGGAAGAGGGACACTCTGGGAGTTGTGGGGAAGGGATGACCAGACACCCTTTGACCTCTGACCTGCTGGGGTCATCTGCACTAGAACTCTTGGCCCTCTGCCCCGTCTGCTGCCCGAAGCTGCTTTTCCTCCCTGACTTTCTCTAAATTTCTCTGTTTGGCCTTCATCTTCCTCCCCTTTCTTGACTCCTTCCCCTGTCCTCTCCTGTCTCCGCCCTCGGGCCCTCTCACCTGCCCTGACCGCCCCCACCCCTGCAGCTTTCTACACGGCCGCACCTCTTACCTCTGCTGGCATCCTGCCTGTCATGCAGTCTCTGTGCCCGGATGGCCAGCGAGATGAGTTTGGCTTCCTGCAGTACGCCAACTCCACGTGAGTGCCCCCCCGCCCCCTCCCGCTCCCCCCCGCCCCCCGCCCCCGCAGAGGCCAGTGGGTGACCTCTGATGGTGGTTCAGGGTCACTCAGCTGCTAGAGCGCCTCAACCGTGTGGTGGAGGAGAGCAACCTGTTCGACCCTGCGCGGCCCAGCTTGGGCTCGGAGCTCGAGGCCCTGCGCCAGCATCTGGAGGCCCTCCGCTCCAGCCCGGACACCTGGGAGAGCCACTTGGACAGACCTATAGGTACGCCCTGGGCAGGTTGGGCTGTGCCCATGCTGGGGGGCTCGAGGCCCAAGCTCTGATGTCAGCTGCGTTCAAACCCCAGCTTGGTCACTTCTCGCCATGGGCCTGTGTTGGGGCCTCCGTCTGAGCCGTCGCTTTGGGTTCCTGGGGCAGACGTGCTCAGGCGGACCCAGCCGAGCTGCCCTCCATATGGCTGGGTCTGGTGCGGGCACCTCGGCTCTGTGTCTGTTCTGGGTGCCTTGACCCTGGGCCCAGCTGGCTCTCAGCGCCGTCCTTCTGCCTGTCCAGTGTCCTCCTTCTCTCTGGGCTCGGTGGCCAGGGACCCACAGGAGCTCTGGCGTTTCTTGGTGCAGAATCTGTCGCTACCTAATAGCACAGCTCAGGCCCTCCTGGCTGCCCAGGTGGACCTGCCTGAGGTGAGTGGGACAAGCGTCCGCAGCGAGCATGTGTCTCCTCTTGGGGTGGCTCCCAGCCCTGGGCTGTCCTCTCTGCCCTCCCCTGCTTGTAGGAATGGAGAGCAAGGAGGAGGGATGCCGGGCTCTGAGGCAGCCCTGGGGCCGGGTTCTGGGACCCCCTGGCCTGAGCCACGCCCCCTTTATACCCCAGGTCTATCACCTGCTTTTTGGCCCTTCGCCTGCCCTAGATGTGGGGTCAGGACTCCCCAGGGGTCAGGACCAGCCCTGGAGCCGCCTGGGTAGCAATCCCCTATTCCGGATGGAGGTGAGGGGACCTGTTAGTGGGATGGGAACACGCCGCCTGCCTCCGGGTGGGTGTTTCTGCCTGAGAGGGTGAAGAAAGGAGCCCCCTTGATAATCCTGAGCTTCTCCTGAGGGTGAGGGAGGTCCCTGGGAGTCTGTGGCTAGCATGGGGAGGGGGAGGGCAGGATAGTGATGTGCGTCCACCCCTCACCCCCATTACAGTGCCTGGGCTATCAGACTTGGTGCAGGGGGTGGGGCAGGGGAGACCTGAGGCCTTCTTGGGCTGGGGCCTTGGTTCCCTCTTGGTTGGGGTCCCTCCCCAGCTGTTCCCTGCACCCCGCCCCCAGGAGCTGCTGTTGGCCCCGGCCCTGCTGGAACAACTCACCTGTACACGGGGCTCTGGGGAGCTAGGCCGGATCCTCACTGTGTCCCAGGGTCAGCAGACAGCACTGCAGGGCTACCGGGATGCTGTCTGCAGTGGGCAGGCTGCAGCCCGTGCCCAGCGATTTTCTGGGCTGGCTGCTGAGCTCCACAACCAGCTGGATGTGGCCAAGATTGCCCAGCAGGTGAGAGCCTGCCTGCCTGCTGGCCCCATGGGCCCACCGCCTGGGCTGGAGGAGGTGCTGGGGCTCCTTGGGCCCAAGGCTGCGAGTGGGGTGTGCCTGTGGTTGGGCGTCCCACGCACCCCCAGTGAGCCATGCCCCATGTCCTCCCCCAGTCTGTTTCCCAGCCCCTAGCCAAACTCTCCCTCAACCTCTCTCATCCCCGCCTGTGTCCTCTGTCCACCCCTGACCTCAGTCACGCACCTTCACATCAGTTCCCAGCCCCTGCTCCCTCTCCTGGGCCTGCATCTCCCCACATGCCCCATTTCCCCTCAGCTGGGCCTGGACGCCCCCAACGCCTCGGCTCCCCAGCAGCAGCCGCCACCCCCACAGCGGCTGCAGGCGCTGCTGGAGGACCTGCTGGACGCCCAAAAAGTTCTGCAGGATGTGGACGTCCTCTCGGCCCTGGCCCTGCTGCTGCCCCAGGGCGCCTGCGCCCGCCGTGCACCGGGCCCCCCAGCCAGTGGCCCTGGAAGGACGGCCAACGGCACCGGAGCTGCGGGGGGCACGAGCTCCAACTCCACGGTGGAGGAGAGCGCCCCGTCCGCTGCGGCTCCGGCCTCCTCCGACGCGCTGCAGGGTCAGTGCTCCGCCTTCGTGCAGCTCTGGGCTGGCCTGCAGCCCATCCTGTGTGGCAACAACCGGTAGGTGGGCGGCAGGGAAAGGGCACAGGAAGACAGATAGGGGCGGGGCCTGAGCCCTAGCCGGGCTTTGACCCCCCCTACACACACCTGGCACCCACTCTGAATCCCGGCCCCATGCCCCGCCCCTCCCGATGCACCACTCCCACCCTGAACTTCTGCCCTGTCGGCTCTTGAAGCCCCGCCTCCAACCCCGGACACCCCGCCCTGATCCCCATGGCAGACCCCCAGCTGCGCCCCTAACGTCCGCCCCCCGCGCTAGCACCATTGAGCCGGAGGCGCTGCGGCAGGGCAACATGAGCTCCCTGGGCTTTACGAGCAAGGAGCAGCGGAACTTGGGCCTTCTCGTGCACCTTATGACCAGCAATCCCAAGATCCTGTACGCGCCAGCGGGCACTGAGGCAGACCGCGTCATCCTCAAGGTGCGCCACTCTGGCGCGTTGGGGGCTTGAGCTGCATGTGCCTTCTGCCTCCTTCTGGGGCAGAAGCTGAAGGAGCAGGCCAGAGGGGCTCTGCAGGCCTGGGAGACTGGGGTCAGTAGAATTGTCATGGGAGGGGGCTGCGGCCCTGGCACTTGAGCTCTGAGTTGGCTTGGGGGGGAGGAGGGGAGGACCGTCGGAGGGCGTTCCAAGTGCAGGGGCACTTGGGGGCTGCTGTGGGGATGTCCTGGACCGGCTGGGTCCTGGCCTGGCTGGGAATGGCCAGGGCCGGCAGTGCTGGTTTGGATAGAGGAGGGGCCACATGGGGCCAGCTGAGGGCAAGATGTCCGTGGCCATTCCAGGGGAGAAGTCCTGTCTGGGAGAAGGAGAAATTAGGGCTGGAAGTGGCCCAGGAAGGGGAGAGCCTGTGGAGGGGTCTCTAGGATGAGTGTGGGGGAGAGGAGGGCCAGGTGTCAGGGCTGTTCAAGGAACATGTGGAGGAGGGTCCAACAGAGGTGAATGGGGGAAGCGGGAAGCCAGGCAGCCCCGGGGGCCAGGGCAGAGCCAGTTCTGTGGGTCCTTGCAGGAAGGTGGGGAGGCAAAGTTTTCCGGCATGCCGGTGGGAGTCTGGCCAGAGCAAGATTGGCTGTAGGCGAGGACTGGCCTGGGGGGAGACAAAGGAGTGGAGAACTCCCTTGCTGGCCGGGGTTTTCCCATGAGCCCCGTGACTCATGCCCTCACCCTCTGCAGGCCAACGAGACCTTTGCCTTTGTAGGCAATGTGACCCACTACGCCCAAGTGTGGCTCAACATTTCTGCCGAGATCCGCAGCTTCCTGGAGCAGGGCCGGCTGCAGCAGCATCTGCACTGGCTGCAGCAGGTGCTGGGGGCGCCGGGTTGGGGTGCGGGAGGGGCCCCACCTGGGCCGCCCTCTGAGCCAGGCCTCCCCCGCAGTATGTGGCAGAGCTGCGGCTGCACCCCGAAGCGCTGAACCTGTCCCTGGAGGAGCTACCGCCTGCCCTGCGTCAGGACAACTTCTCACTGCCCAACGGCTCGGCGCTCCTGCAGCAGCTGGACACCATTGACAACGCGGCCTGCGGCTGGATCCAGTTCATGTCCAAGGTGGGGTGGACGGGCCCCGCGGGCTCCGCTGGTGCCCAGGGCCGGCTCCAACGATGCGCCTCCCCCCAGGTGAGTGTGGACATCTTCAAGGGTTTTCCCGATGAAGAGAGCATCGTCAACTATACCCTCAACCAGGCCTACCAGGACAATGTCACCGTGTTCGCCAGTGAGCTGGTCCCCCTAACCCCTGCTCTTCTGCCCCCACCCCCCCAGCCCCAGCCTCCAGTCTCCCCCATCACAACTCTCCCCTACCGCTTTCCCTGCCGGTTGTGCCCTTTTCCCTTCTTCAACGTCACCCCGCCTTAGTCCCACCTCCTCCCTGGCCCCGCCCCTCACTCCCGAGCGCTGCCCCAGCCCCTGGTCCTGGCCCCTCCTTCACGCCCCGCCCCCTCCCAGCTCTCCAACCCCGGCCCCACCTCCCCCCTGGCCCCACCCCCCATGCCTCTAAGGCCCCGCCCAGCGCTGCTCTAGCCAGGACCCGCCCCCTTTTTGTCCCTGCCCCTCCCTCCCTTCAGACCCCTACCCCCCCCACCCCCACCCCACCCCACCCCCGCAGCCAGCCCCGGCTCTGCCCCTCCACCTGCTCCTCATGTCCCCAGGCGTGATCTTCCAGACCCGCAAGGACGGTTCCCTGCCGCCCCACGTGCACTACAAGATCCGCCAAAACTCCAGCTTCACTGAGAAAACCAATGAGATCCGCCGGGCCTACTGGCGGCCGGGGCCCAACACGGGCGGCCGCTTCTACTTCCTGTATGGCTTCGTCTGGATCCAGGGTGAGGGCCGCTCCTGGGGCTGCGGGGGTAGGGCCTGGCCGCTCCCAGCCCATGGCTGACCGCCCCCTGCCCGCAGACATGATGGAGCGCGCCATCATCAACACCTTTGTGGGGCACGACGTGGTAGAGCCCGGCAACTACGTACAGATGTTTCCCTACCCCTGCTACACGCGAGATGAGTGAGTGTGTGTAGGGGAGACTGGGGGCTGGGGCTTAGGCTGAGTCCCTCCCCTCACGCCCCTGCCTCGACCCCAGCTTCCTGTTTGTGATCGAGCACATGATGCCACTCTGCATGGTGATTTCCTGGGTCTACTCGGTGGCCATGACCATCCAGCACATTGTAGCAGAGAAGGAGCACCGGCTGAAGGAGGTGGGGGCCTGGGGATGGAGGTGGGGGAGATGGAGTATGGGGCAGAGGTGGAGGGGGATGGAGGGGGTGGAG
>NC_138382.1:80003015-80010543 GCF_054177405.1 Leptonychotes weddellii | reverse complement strand
AGAGGTGGAGGGGGATGGAGGGAGTGGAGGTGGGGGGCAGAGGTGGAGGGGGATGGAGGTGGGGGAGATGGGGTATGGGGCAGAGGTGGAGGGGGATGGAGGGGTGGAGATGGGGGAGGAATGAGGGCGGAGGGGAGGCTGCAGGCACCTTTCCCTCCCTGGGGCCTGGCTGGCAGGGTGGAGGCAGGTCATTCCTTTCAGCCGTCCCACCCCAAGTGCCGAGGCCTCCTGCCCCAGCCCGCTGTGCACCTGCCCCCAGGTGATGAAGACCATGGGCCTGAACAACGCGGTGCACTGGGTGGCCTGGTTCATCACCGGCTTCGTGCAGCTCTCCATCTCTGTGACGGCACTCACGGCCATCCTCAAGTACGGCCAGGTCCTCATGCACAGCCACGTGCTCATCATCTGGCTCTTCCTGGCCGTCTATGCCGTGGCCACCATCATGTTTTGGTGAGCACCGTGTGGCTGGCAGCGGGCTGGGAGGCAGCCTTGCTTGAGTCCTGGCAGAGTATCCCTTGCATTCACCCAGAAACCCGGACACACCCCAGGAGGGACGTCCCGGGAGGGCTTCGGGCTCTGCACCGAGGGCCGGGTGTGGCTGATGACCCGTGGCCCACCCCCCGCCCGCCCCGCCCTAGCTTCCTGGTGTCTGTGCTGTACTCCAAGGCCAAGCTGGCCTCGGCCTGTGGCGGCATCATCTACTTCCTGAGCTATGTGCCCTACATGTACGTGGCAATCCGCGAGGAGGTGGCCCACGACAAGATTACCGCCTTTGAGAAGTGCATTGCGGTGAGGGTCATGGGTGGTTGGGGTGCTGGTGGGGTGCAGCCTCCTTCCCCCACTGACACCACTGTTCCCTCAGTCCCTGATGTCCACAACAGCCTTTGGCCTGGGCTCCAAGTACTTTGCCCTGTACGAGGTGGCAGGCGTGGGCATCCAGTGGCACACATTCAGCCAGTCTCCCGTGGAAGGCGACGACTTCAACCTGCTCCTGGCTGTCACCATGCTGATGGTGGATGCGGCCGTCTACGGCGTGCTCACGTGGTACATTGAGGCCGTGCACCCAGGTACCAGCTGACTCCGTGGAGGGGGAAAGGAGAGGGTGCGTGGCTCCCTGGGGTGGGTGGCGGGCACATGGCTCGGGCTGGACAGCAACCCGGCCCTCGGTCAGCCTCCCTTGTGCTCCGCCCACCCCTAGGCATGTACGGGCTGCCCCGGCCCTGGTACTTCCCGCTGCAGAAGTCCTACTGGCTGGGCAGCGGGCGCGCGGAGGCCTGGGAGTGGAGCTGGCCGTGGGCACGTGCCCCCCGTCTCAGCGTCATGGAGGAGGACCAGGCCTGCGCTATGGAGAGCCGGCGCTTGGGTGAGGCGGGTGCCAGGGTGGTGGCTGGGGCAGTCACTGGGTTTTGGGGGCCCCGGGCAGCCGTAGCTGACCCGCGCCCTGGTGCAGAGGAGATGCGGGGCATGGAGGAGGAGCCCACCCACCTGCCGCTGGTAGTTTGCGTGGACAAGCTCACCAAGGTCTACAAGAATGATAAGAAGCTGGCTTTAAACAGGCTGAGCCTGAACCTCTACGAGAACCAGGTGGTGTCCTTCCTGGGACACAACGGGGCTGGCAAGACAACTACCATGTGAGCGTCAGGGCAGAGCCCTCACCAAGCGGGCGGCAGGGCGGGCTCCCTGCAGGAGGTGGGGGTCGTGACCCTGCACGCCCGCCCAGGTCGATCCTCACTGGCTTGTTCCCGCCAACCTCGGGGTCAGCCACCATCTATGGGCACGACATCCGCACGGAGATGGACGAGATCCGCAAAAACCTGGGCATGTGTCCACAGCACAACGTGCTCTTTGACCGGCTCACGGTGGAGGAGCACCTCTGGTTCTACTCGAGGCTCAAGAGCATGGCCCAGGAGGAGATCCGCAAGGAGATGGACAAGTGGGTGGGGTGGGGAGGGGGCCGAGGGGCTGGGGCAGGGCGGGGCCCAGAGGCGACCCCAGCGTCGCTGGCTTCCAAGGTCCAGGCCCCACACGCCCGCTCCCACCCTGTGTGGCCCTCAGGATGATCGAGGACCTAGAGCTCTCCAATAAGCGTCACTCGCTGGTGCAGACGCTGTCAGGTGGCATGAAGCGCAAGCTCTCTGTGGCCATCGCCTTTGTGGGCGGCTCCCGCGCCATCATCCTGGACGAGCCCACCGCAGGCGTGGACCCTTATGCACGCCGAGCCATCTGGGACCTCATCCTGAAGTACAAGCCGGGTGAGCAGGGCGTGGGGTGGATGTGGGTGGCCCCCACCTGGCCTACTGGCCCAGCGCCCTGACCCCGATCCTGGGCTCCCCCAGGCCGCACCATCCTGCTGTCCACCCACCACATGGATGAGGCCGACCTGCTTGGGGATCGCATCGCCATTATCTCGCATGGGAAGCTCAAGTGCTGTGGCTCCCCACTCTTCCTCAAGGGCGCCTACGGGGACGGCTACCGGCTCACTCTGGTCAAGCGGCCTGCTGAGCCTGGGGACCCCCAAGGTCTGTGCAGAGGCTGCCTGAGCCGGCCTGGGGCCCCGCCTACCCCAGGACCCCTCCTCCAAGCCCAGTGAGCTTAAGCGGTGGCCCCCGCCGCTGCCCCAGTGAGCCTAGTGCGCCTGCTCGGGCCTGGGGCTTCTCATGCCCCCTCTTGACCTGGCTGGGTCCCTGTAGAGAATCCCCCCTCCGGCAGCCCCTGAGCTGGGCTCCTCTGCATTCCCCTCCCTTCCTAGAGCCAGGGCTGCCAGCCAGCCCCCCAGGCCGCACCCAGCTGAGCAGCTGCTCAGAGCCCCAGGTCTCCCAGTTCATCCGCAAGCACGTGGCCTCCTGCCTGCTGGTCTCGGACACCAGTACAGAGCTCTCCTACATCCTGCCTAGCGAGGCCGCCAAGAAGGGGGCCTTTGAGCGTCTCTTCCAGGTGTGGGGTGGAGCGGGCTCAGGCGCGGGGTGGAGGGAGCTCAGGGGCGGGGCCTCTCCCAGGCGCGGGGTGGAGGGGGTTCAGGGGTGGGGGGCGTCCCTGCAGGGGGACGTGCTGTAGTGGGTCACGTGCAGCCGTTTCACAGCACCTGGAGCAGAGTCTGGATGCGCTGCACTTGAGCAGCTTTGGGCTGATGGACACCACGCTGGAGGAGGTATTTCTCAAGGTGTCAGAGGAGGACCAGTCTCTGGAGAACAGTGAGGCGGGTGAGAGGTCCCCGAGCTGCTCGTCAGTCCTGCCCCCACCCCCGGGGCCTGAACCTGGGCTGGGGCTGCTCACTCTTCCCCTGTTTTTGGGGACCAAGGGCTCTGGGTGGGAACAAGGTGCCACGATTCCCTGCCAGGCTGACTCGGGGGTGAGGAGCTTGGGCAGGTAGGTGCCATGGGACTTGGGGCTCCCCATGGCGAAGTGGGGCTGAGGGTGGGTGGGTGAGCGTGGGGACTGGGGTCCCAGGCAGGCCTGAGCCCCGCTTCTCCCCTCCCTGGCCCCTCGGCCACGGCAGACGTGAAGGAGTCCAAGAAGGACGCACTGCCGGGGGCGGGGGGCCCGGCCTCGCCGGGGGAGGTGCACGCTGGTGGCCTGGCCCGGTGCACGGAGCTGGCGCAGTCTCAGGTGTCCCTGCAGTCCGCGTCATCTGTGGGCTCTGCCCGTGGTGACGAGGGACCCACCTACGCGGATGGCTATGGCGACTACCGTCCCCTCTTTGACAACCTACAGGACCCTGACAACGTCAGCCTGCAAGGTGGGGGGCGGCTGGGTGGGGCCGGGCAGGGTCCCTGGAGGGTGGCGTGGGGCCGCCTGCTCAGCCCCCACTCCCCGCGCAGAAGCCGAGGCAGAGGCCCTGACGAGGGTCGGCCAGGGCAGCCGCAAGCTGGAAGGCTGGTGGCTGAAGGTGCGCCAGTTCCACGGGCTCCTGGTGAAGCGCTTCCACTGCGCCCGCCGCAACTCGAAGGCGCTCTCCTCCCAGATCCTGCTCCCCGCCTTCTTTGTCTGCGTGGCCATGACTGTGGCCCTCTCCGTCCCTGAGATTGGTACGGCTGCCGGGCCAGGCAGAGGGACATCGGGGGCCAGCGTCCCACTGTGGCGGGAATCACCCGCTCTGGGCCTGGGCACTGCATCCGAGACCGGCAGGCACTCTGCGCGGCTTGTCTGGGACTCATGTCTCCTTGGGACCCAGACCCCAAGCTTGGACCCTAAGGGTCCTGGGGAGGCGGGACCTGGGCCTGGGGGCTGCTGGTAGGCGATCAGAACCCACTCAGGCTTCCCCGTGCGCCCCTCCAGGTGACCTGCCCCCGCTGGTCCTGTCACCCTCCCAGTACCACAACTACACCCAGCCCCGCGGCAACTTCATCCCCTACGCCAACGAGGAGCGCCAGGAGTACCGGTGAGGCCGCCTGCCAGGCAGCCGCGGCGGCCCAGGGCTGGGTGAGGGCGCGGAGATGGGCAGGCACGTCCCCACCCAGACTCACACTGCGGGCTCCCCAGGTTGCGACTGTCGCCGGACGCCAGCCCCCAGCAGCTGGTGAGCACGTTCCGGCTGCCGTCGGGCGTGGGCGCCACCTGTGTGCTGAAGTCTCCGGCCAACGGCTCCCTGGGGCCCGTGCTGAACCTGAGCAGCGGCGAGTCCCGCCTGCTGGCCGCCACGTTCTTTGACAGCATGTGCCTGGAGTCCTTTACGCAGGGGCTGCCGCTGTCTAACTTCGTGCCACCCCCACCCTCCCCCGCTCCGTCTGACTCCCCTGTGTCCCCAGAGGAGGACCCGCTACAGGCCTGGAATGCGTCGCTGCCCCCCACCTCCGGGCCAGGTATGGGCCCAGCAGGCTGCCTGGGGTGGGAGGCAGGGGAAGGTGCGGGCCTAAGCTGACGGTACCTGCTACGCCCACAGACAACTGGACGTCGGCGCCGTCCTTGCCACGCCTGGTGCGGGAACCCATCCGTTGCACCTGCTCTGCCCAAGGCACCGGCTTCTCCTGCCCGGGGGGTGTGGGTGGGCGTCCACCCCAGATGCGGGTGGTCACAGGAGACATCCTGACCGACATCACCGGCCACAATGTCTCCGAGTACCTGCTCTTCACCTCTGACCGCTTCCGGCTGCATCGGTGAGCCGGGCGGGAGTTGCGTGCCGGCTGTGGGCGAGGGGGCAGCCCACCTGCTGCATGCCGGGCCTCACTGCCCCGCGCCCTGCCTGCCCAGGTATGGGGCCATCACCTTTGGCAACGTCCAGAAGTCCATCCCAGCGTCATTTGGTGCCCGGGCCCCAGTCATGGTGCGGAAGATTGCGGTGCGCAGGGCAGCCCAGGTGAGCCGTGCAGCCCGGGCCCGGGGCGCCCAGCTCTCGGCCGAGGTGGGCAGGGACCCACAGGGCTCTTAGGGCACTTCTGGGTCCCTCCAGGTTTTCTACAACAACAAGGGTTACCACAGCATGCCCACCTACCTCAATAGCCTGAACAATGCTATCCTGCGCGCCAACCTGCCCAAGGGCAAGGGCAACCCTGCGGCCTATGGTGAGCCTAGGCAGGGGGGGTGGGGGCAGGCGGGGCCATGGCCGGGTGGGCGCGGAGCAGGTCCCTGAGGCCGCCTTCCCCTGTGCCCTAGGCATCACTGTCACCAACCACCCCATGAACAAGACGAGCGCCAGCCTATCCCTGGATTACCTGTGTGTACGGGGGCAGGGAGGGCAGGGCTGCTGCTGCGGGACTCGGTGCCCGGCAGGGGCTGATGGCTGCCGTGCCCCCAGGCTGCAGGGCACGGATGTGGTCATCGCCATCTTCATCATCGTGGCCATGTCCTTCGTGCCAGCCAGCTTCGTGGTCTTCCTGGTGGCCGAGAAGTCTACCAAGGCCAAGCACCTGCAGTTTGTCAGTGGTTGTAACCCCGTCATCTACTGGCTCGCCAACTACGTGTGGGACATGGTGTGCCCCTCCCCGCGTGGCTGAGGGCGGTTCCCATTACCCCTAGACCCCTGCCGTCCCATGACCTTGTCTCCTGCCAGGCCCACCAGTTCTGGCCCCAGGCCCTCAGCCCTGCCCCTGGAGCCCTCACTCCTGCCCTGGGGCCCCTCACCCCTGCACCTGGGCCCCTTACCTGCCACTCCTGCTCTGGTAGCTTAACTACCTGGTCCCAGCCACCTGCTGCGTCATCATCCTGTTTGTGTTCGACTTGCCGGCCTACACATCACCCACCAACTTCCCTGCCGTGCTCTCTCTCTTCCTGCTCTATGGGTAAGGGGGAGCGGGCGGGGGAGTGGGCCTGGGGTGGGGGCGGGCCACCTGGTGACGCCTGCCCCCATCCACCCACAGGTGGTCTATCACCCCCATCATGTACCCGGCCTCCTTCTGGTTCGAGGTACCCAGCTCAGCCTACGTATTTCTCATTGTCATCAACCTCTTCATCGGCATCACGGCCACGGTGGCCACCTTCCTGCTGCAGCTCTTCGAGCATGACAAGGTGGGGCAGGGGGGCCGCGGGGAACAGTGGGCAGCAGGGCAGGGGGCGGCGGGGCACAGCGGGACAGCGTGGCAGCGGGATGGCGGGCACAGCGGGCGTCAGGGCAAGGGGACGGGGGAGGCAGGGCAGTGGGATGGCAGGGCACAGCGGGCAGCAGGGCAGGGGGCAGCGAGGCACGGTGGCCAGGGGGGCGGCGGGGCACAGTGGGCAGCGGGGCACGGCGGATGGCGGAGCCCAGGCTGTGCCTGTGACCCCCTGTGATACCGCAGGACTTGAAGGTGGTCAATAGTTACCTGAAAAGCTGCTTCCTCATCTTCCCCAACTACAACCTGGGCCATGGGCTCATGGAGATGGCCTACAACGAGTACATCAACGAGTACTACGCCAAGATCGGTGAGTGGGGTGCAGGTGCCGTAGAGGGTCATGTCCCCAGAGATCGGGATTTGCAGGTGTGGGGGGAGCCCCCAGGCACAGGCCCTGAGCCGGCTGCCCCACAGGCCAGTTTGACAAGATGAAGTCCCCGTTCGAGTGGGACATTGTCACCAGGGGCCTGGTGGCCATGACGGTCGAAGGCTTCGTCGGCTTCTTCCTCACCATCATGTGCCAGTACAACTTCCTGAGGCAGCCACAGTGAGTTGGGGAGTGCCAGGAGATGTGGGGGCCATAGCAAATCGGGGAGCACTGGGTGACGGATGGCACGGCCTGCCCTGTCCCCACAGGCGAATGCCAGTGTCTACCAAGCCCGTGGAGGACGATGTGGACGTGGCCAGCGAGCGGCAGCGGGTGCTGCGGGGGGACGCTGACAATGACATGGTCAAGATCGAGAACCTGACCAAGGTGGGCCAAGCCCTGGTGGGGCTCCGGGGGGCGGGGCCCAGGTGAGAGCGTGTTTCCAGGCAGGGGTGGGGCCCAAGTGGGGGCGTGTTTCCGGGGGGGGTGCAGATGGGGGCGTGATTCCAGGCAGAGGCGGGACCCGGTGAGGGCGTGTTTCCAGGGGGCGGGGCCCAAGTGGGGGCGTGTTTCCAGGTGGGTGCAGGGCGCAGATGGGGGCGTGTTTCCAGGCAGGGCTGGGGCCCAAGTGGGGGCG
>NC_138382.1:79979343-80002915 GCF_054177405.1 Leptonychotes weddellii | reverse complement strand
GCGGGGTCCAAGTGGGGGCGTTTCCAGGGGACGGGGCCCAAGTGGGGCGTGTTTCCAGGTGGGTGCAGGGCGCAGATGGGGGCGTGTTTCCAGGCCGGGGCGGGGCCCAGGTGGGGGTGCGGCCTGGCGAGTGCTTGGCCCTGCTGAATGGGCTGAGCCCTCCCCACGCCAGGTGTACAAGTCCCGCAAGATCGGCCGTATCCTGGCGGTGGATCGCCTGTGCCTGGGCGTGCGTCCTGGCGAGTGCTTTGGCCTTCTGGGCGTGAACGGCGCCGGCAAGACCAGCACCTTCAAGATGCTGACGGGTGACGAGAGCACAACGGGGGGCGAGGCCTTTGTCAACGGGCACAGGTGCAGGCGGGCGGGCGCCTGGGCGGGTGGGGTGACCGTGGCCGCTGGTGCTGATGGCACGGTGTCCGCAGCGTGCTCAAGGAGCTGCTCCAGGTGCAGCAGAGTCTGGGGTACTGCCCGCAGTTCGACGCCCTGTTCGACGAGCTCACGGCCCGGGAGCATCTGCAGCTGTACACGCGGCTCCGCGGCATCCCCTGGAAGGACGAGGCGCGGGTGAGGGGCGCCCGGGCGGGGGGGTGGGGGGCGGTTAGGGAGGGGCTGACGGGAGGGGCGGGCCCTGATGTCGGTTCTCGCCCCCAGGTGGTGAAGTGGGCCCTGGAGAAGCTGGAGTTGAGCAAGTACGCCGACAAGCCCGCGGGCACCTACAGCGGGGGCAACAAGCGGAAGCTGTCTACAGCCATTGCCCTCATCGGGTACCCCGCCTTCATCTTCCTGGTGAGCCGGGATAGGGGGTGGGCCCGTCTGCACCCTCTGGTGAGCGGGGCCCGAGGCAGCGGGTTGGGCCACCTGGGGTGGAGCGGGCTGCCATGGCTGAGCCTGGCACCGCCCCCAGGATGAGCCCACCACGGGCATGGACCCCAAGGCCCGGCGCTTTCTTTGGAACCTCATTCTGGACCTCATCAAGACGGGGCGCTCGGTGGTGCTGACGTCCCACAGGTGTGTCCCTGCCCTTACCGCCCCTCCCCACCACACACAGTGCCCCACCCCACCATCCCAGCCTGTGTGTCTGCCCGCAGCATGGAGGAGTGCGAAGCGCTGTGCACACGTCTCGCCATCATGGTGAACGGGCGCCTGCGTTGTCTAGGCAGCATCCAGCATCTGAAGAACCGGTGAGCCGGGCCAACGGTGCCAGCGTGGGGTGGCGGGCTGTGGGGTCTGTGGCAGGTGGGGGACAGGTTGCCCTGGCGGCTGGGGACTCGGGGCCACAGGCCTGTTCCACAGGTTTGGAGATGGCTACATGATCACGGTGAGGACCAAGAGCAGCCAGAACGTGAAGGATGTGGTGCGGTTCTTCAACCGGAACTTTCCAGAGGCTGTGCTCAAGGTGGGTGGGGCCCCAGGGGTAGGGCTTTGGGGCCTGCTGAGCAGCCTCTGACCCCCTTGCCCCCCCAGGAGCGTCACCACACGAAGGTGCAGTACCAGCTCCAGTCGGAGCACATCTCACTGGCTCAGGTGTTCAGCAAGATGGAACAGGTGGTGGGCGTGCTTGGCATCGAGGACTACTCCGTCAGCCAAACCACCCTGGACAACGTGAGTGCTCCAGGTCAGGGGCGTGGGGCCAGCGTGGGCTGGCCCCTGCTCACCCACCTGCCCCTGTCCGCCAGGTGTTTGTGAATTTTGCCAAGAAGCAGAGTGACAACTTGGAGCAGCAGGAAACAGAGCCACCCTCAGCCTTGCGGTCACCCTTGGGCCGCCTGCTTAGCCTCTTCCGGCCCCGCTCAGCCCCCACGGAGTTAAGGGCGCTAGTGGCTGATGAGCCTGAGGACCTGGACACAGAAGACGAGGGCCTCATCAGCTTCGAGGAGGAGCGGGTGAGCCGCCTTTGTAGGGTCAGCCTGGCCAGAGGGCTCGGGTTCTGCAAAAGGAGAGGTGTGGGGGAGGGCCGCCTGGGGACTTCTGCTGTCCTGAGCTCAAGGGGACAGAGGGATTCCTCTGATACTTAGGGCTAGGGTAAACACCAGAGGCCCCAGGCACAGGCAGATACAGACTCACTGCAGACCGCACAACACGTTGGGAACTTGGAGGGATTTCCGAGACGGGCAGAGCAGAGTAGGGGGGAGCAGAGCCTGGGGACCGGGGAGAGCTGGAAACACTGCAGCCACCTGACCTGGCCAACAGACGCCACAGGAGGCTTCACCACTGAGGGAGAACTCCAGAGGGACAGAGGAGGGGTACCCAGTCCCACACCGGGGGTGGGGGTGTTTGTGGACGCGCCCCCAAGCCCGGCCTGCCTGCCTTCTGCCCACCAGGCCCAGCTTTCCTTCAACACGGACACACTCTGCTGACCACCAGGCGCTGGCTCAAGGACATGCAGTGGGGACAGAAGTCAGGCGGTGGCCGAGGCCCCACCCCGTGCCCCCAGTGCCCACCCACAAGGCCCTGGAACGGGAGGTCCAGGACCTAGGGCTTCATGCCCCCTCCAGCCCCTCACCTGTCCTCAGCCTTGCCTGAGGCCACTGCGCTGCCCTCCCCTGATTGTGCCAAAGGTTGGCCTGGCCCTGGGCTGCGCACACCCTCACCCTGCTCTGCCTTAAAGCCTTGGGGTCTGGCCGGCCCCTCGTCTCTGCTCCTTTCCAGCTCTGCCCGCCACCCCTAGGGCCACTGGGGTGACACAGGCCACCAGGTACTACCAGACTCTCTGCTGGCCGGGCCTGATCTCCTGAATGGGCTTTTCTCTGACCCTCGGTACTGATGGGCCAGTCTGGGGCTGAGGTTGGGGACTGGGGTAGGTCCTGTCCCCAGGCCCTTATTTATTTTGCTTTAGGAAGAGGCTTCCTCATCTTGCTGTCGTGCAGGGAGGCCCCCACCTGAGGGAAGCTGGGGCGTGGGCCAGGGAGGGGCTGCCTCAAGGTGGTGGGCCGGGTGGCAGGAATGGAGAAGCTGGACCCGCTGGCCGACAAGGGGCCAGACCCCCTCCCCACCCCCTCCAGCTGCCATTGCTCTCCCTCCCAGCTTGGCCCCCTGCACACCCACCCACCCGGGAGCCGGACCTGTACATAGCGCACAGATGTTTGTTTTAAATAAATAAACAAAAAAGCCCATGCAAGCCTGCACATGTGGAGTGGGGTGTTGGGGTGAAGACGGGCCCCCTTGATGCAAGTTTATGGTCTCTGCCTCACAGGCACAAATGCAGTGTCCCTGAGCGCTGAGGCCAGAGTGAAGGGAAGGTGGCCGGGTTAACCAGGAGGAGGGGGTGGGGCCCCTCATCCCTCTAAACAGCTGTTGGGGCAGAGGCAGGGACTGTCCATCACTCCCCTCCCCTGCCCCACTCACACAGCCCGGACTCCCTGCCTGGAGGCAGGTCCTGAGTGGGCCTCTTTGTGCCATGTTGCCCACCCTGGGGGTGTGCACTCCCTGCCACCTTCTCCCCAACCCCTGGGACTCAGGGCCCACTGAGGGCCCACAGGCCGGCTGTGTGTGCTGGGCTGTGTCCATCTCATCCAGGATGGGGGGGCTTGCAGGACGAGGTGATCTCTAGGCTAAGAACCAAGTCCAGGAGGGAATATCAAAGGTTGGGGGCAGTGTGGAGGCTCCCAGGAATGGGGGGGTGGGGCGCTCCGCAGTGATGGACCTGGAGACAGGCCACAAGGAAGGGTCCCAGAATCAGCACCCCTCAAGCTTGGCCATGGTCAGTCTCCCAGCAGAGACCCGTTCAAGGGGACTGGAAGAGACACAGAAGACTCCCCAGGAGGATGAAGGGTCATGTGAAGAGCTTGTTTCTCAAAACCTTTTACCCCAGTGGGGGGTGGGCTGCAAAATGGTGGTTTTCTTTTTATTCTTTCTTGTTTTAAGATTTATTTATTTATTTATTTATTTATTTATTTAGAGTCAGGGGAGGCGCCCAATAAAGATTTTTTTTATTGTGGAAAAATACACTTAATATTTACCGTTTTAACTCTTGTAAGTGTACAATTCTATTGCTGTCATTTTTATGCTCAAACTATCCTGGATATGGCCAGTGGGACTCCTGCATGGTGACTTCCGTGTCCTTTCGACTTGTCCTGGCCATTTCTTTTGGAGACTTCCTTTCTGTTACAATGTCCAGGTCTGGGGTGCCTGGGTGGCTCAGTGGTTAAGCGTCTGCCTTCGGCTCAGGTCCTGATCCTAGTGTCCTGGGATCAAGCCCCGCATTGGGCTCCCTGCTCCACGGGAAGCCTGCCTCTCCCTCTCCCACTCCCCCTGCTTGTGTTCCCTCTCTCGCTGTGTCTCTGTCAAATAAATAAATAAAATCTTAAAAAAAGATTCGGCCATTTTCCAAGGAGCCCTGGTTCCTCTGGGCAGAATGGTATTTGGAACCCCTGTCTGGACTCCGGGTGGGCTCACCTGGCTCTCTCAGTGGGCAGAGGCAGGAAACACCTGTCCACGGTCCTGCCACGACCCCCTGCCGCCACAGGGCCCCTCCCCGTCCCCCTACAAGTCTGTGTCTCCTTTCAGAACAGACTGTTGAACACTGCCGTGAGGGGCCCCCAGCCAGGGCTCGGGAGAGAAGTGTGTCCACTGCATGGATGAAGCCAGGTCCAGCTGCTCCTGGGACTGCAGGCCGAGAATGCCCCCCACCCTCCCAACCCCCGGAAGGAAGGGAAGGGCGGCCGGGCGGCGGCAGGGAGGTTTGCTTCGGGCCCTGCGTAGGTCAGGGGCCAAAGTCGGTGACTGTGAGCTTCTGGTCTCATTCATTTAAAAACACTGCCTACGAAATCATGATAGGAAATTCAAAAGGTCTGAGGACGTCCTCTTGGCTTTTTTCAGAAGGATAGGAGCAGACCCAGACGGACACATACTGATGCAGTGTTTTTCAGCTGGGTCGGTTTTTTCTCTCACTGGTCTTGGTGTGCTATGGCTGCCGAAAAGTACCACAAACGGAGCAGCTTAAAACAACAGAAATGTAGGGGCGCCTGGGTGGCTCAGTCGGTTAAGCGGCTGCCTTCGGCCCGGGTCATGATCCCAGGGTCCTGGGATCGAGCCCCGCATCGAGCCCCGCATCGGGCTCCTTGCTCAGCAGGGGGCCTGCTTCTCTCTCTCTCTCTCTCTCTCCCTCTGCTTGTGCTCGCTCTGTCAAATAAATAAAATCTTTAAAAAAAAAAACCAAAAAACAGAAATGTATTCCCTCACAGTCTGGAGGCCAGAGGTGCAAGATCAAGGTGTGGGCAGGGCTGGTTCCTTTGGAGGCTGTGGGCAAGGGTCTGGTCCACGCTCTCCCAGCTGCTGGTGGTTTTCTGGCAACGTTCCGTGTTCCTGGCTTTGTGGACACCACCCGACCTCTGCCTCCATCCTCGCGTTGCGCCCCCCCCATGTGTGTCTGTGTCCAAATCTCCCATTTATGAGGACACAGACTGGGGTAGGGCCCCTCCTGATGACCTCATTCTAACATGATGACTTCCATAAAAACTCTGTCCTAATGTCACATTCTGAGGTGCTGGGGGCTAGGACTTCCACCGTGAAGTGGGGGGGGGGGGGCACAATTCAGCCACGACACCACCAAACCTGAGACTAGAGAGACTCACCTCCTCTGTCTTCTTCTGTGAACATATCAGGACTCTCCCACAGACGGGGTGCTTGCCACCCAGAGGACAGCACGGATCTGTGTATATGTCCCTCATGCATTTACAGGGACACTTGGGGCTGATTCCCAGGGGGCTGAACCGTCTGGACAGTCTTACCAGCCCACAGCCACCCGAGCGATGTGTGCTCACACCCTCGCTGAGCACATGGTTACCTGCCCATTGCAGCCCTAAACCCGGTCCTGTCCTAGTTTGTCTCTTGAAATAAGTGTGAAGTGAGACTCCCACACACCCTGTTGGGTGTTGGTAGATTTCCTTTTCTCTGAACCACCTGGTCACTGGTTCATTTCCGATTTTCTACATACGGGTAAGGGTATTTTTACACACACAGAAATACCCGTGGGACGGCTGGTGAGCACCTGCAGCTGTGGAGGGGCCTGGGGCCCCTCCCTGGGGCTGCGGTGCGCGCGGGGGAAGCAGATGAGCAGGCCGAGCCCCCGCCACGTCGTGGAGAAGCAGTAGAAATACTGGTGCCCCGGGAGGGCAGCCAGGTGCCCAGCTCCAGTCTGTGTCCGGGAGCCCTGAACGGTCTGCGGTCCCGGCAGAGCCCTGGGGGAGGAGGCAAAGGTGCGGGGCAGATCCCCAGCTCTGCCACTGGGCGGTGCGGAGCCTTCGTAGGCCCCTCCCTCGGGGCACGCTGCCCCCCGGAGCTGCGGGGGGTGGGCAGGGGCGGAGAAGGTTGGGGGTGTGTGCACACAATGTCCCCGCGTCGGTTCCTTCCAGCCAACGGCGGGGGCGGGTGGACCCATGGGTCAGGAGGTTGTGGCTTCTAAATGTCCCGGTGCTTCTTCTGAAAGGTTAAGAAGGGGAAAAGCCTGCCTGGAACCCCATCGGCAGGGCAGGGGGTGTGGGGTCGGCTGGCCAGGGACACCTGAGCAGGCCAGCAGCACTCCTGGAATGTGGGCAGGACTGGGGGGGCGGGGCTCTGCCTGGCCGAACTCGGTGATGGGAGGGGCGTCCCTTCCCAGGAGGTAGGCAGATTGGGAAACTGAGGCTGGGGCCAGGCTGTTCCTTTCTCCTACCCCACCCCAGCTTTCTGGGGGGGGCGACAGACAACAGGGTGTTCCCTGCAAGGAGGGTTGTGGGGTTCATGCAGGCGTGATTCTGATCCAGAGCTGCCCTCTTCCCAGACTGGCACCCTTCTCTCCCCACCTCCGAGTCCGTTGGTCTCCACCTCCATCCCACACACCCCCTTGGGGTGCTGGGGTCCCCAGCACCGCCAGCCCTGCACACTCAGTACCCCCACAGTCACACCTTCATGCTTGGACACGGAGCCCTAACCGCCTGCACGGTGACTCGTCAGGGCGGGCCCTGGGCTGGGGAGGGCGGGGCACCCCGGGAGCCTAAAAGGGCTCTCCAGGTCCCCACCCCTGCCTCGCCACCACCACAGCCCCCAGCCATGGCCGAGACTGCCAAGCTCCAGCTGTTTGTCAAGGTGCCACTGGGCCGGGAGGGCGGCCTCGGGGATGAGTGTGCTCTGGGGGGGGCTCTGCTTCTGGGGCAGGCAGTGGGTCTGCACCGTCTCCCTGGCGGTGAGCTCAGGCAGCCCTACAGAGGCTGAGGAAAGAGGGACCAGGACTGGAGGAGGGACCAGGACTGGAGGAGGGCCCAGTGAGCTGTCCCCAAGGGCATGGGGGTGCCGACTCCCAGCCTGGGCTCCGGGACCCAGCCCAACCCCCCTGGAGAAAAAGCCCCTAGGTGGGGAGGTGCCAATCCGACAGCCGGCGGCCAAGGCCCAAGTGGAGCTTGAGGTCAGTGCAGCAGCAGAGGGGGGCTGGGCCAGGTGATCCCCTGATCCTCGCATCACTGCCCAGATCTGTGGATCCCTCTGCAGGGGCTGCCAGACCCTGGCCTCCTCCCCACTGTCGGGGCGTGGGACAGAGTGTGCTGCTAGTCACTGTCCAGTTTGGCAGGTGAATTACTCAGAAAACAGCTCACTCGGCCCACCCCACCCTTGTGACCAGCCTGTAGGACCTGGAGAGCAGGAGCCTGGCCTCTGCCCAGGTGCTGATGATGAGGGTCGAGGGGCCAGGCTCCAGAGCTTGGGTCCCACCCCCGTGTCCCTAGGAGGTGGGGAGGCCCCTCCCCACCTCCCGGGGACCCAGTCAAGGGCTCTCACCCACCACTTGTCCAGGCTGTGCCCAAACAAGCTGGAGCCCTGGATCATTCCAGGCTCTTGGCAGTGGGAGGTAGGGTCCTCATTGGCAGAATTCTTAGGTCTGCTCTCTGCCCCGGCCCCCTCTACTCCACCCACCCCAGGCGAGCGAGGATGGCGAGAGCGTGGGACACTGCCCTTCTTGTCAGCGGCTCTTCATGCTCCTGCTCCTCAAGGGCGTGCCCTTCACCCTCACCACGGTGGACACTCGCAGGTGAGCCCCCTGTCTCCAGGGGAGCCACTCCCTGGTCTCTGGCCCTTCTGACCAGTGGCTTCCCCACCTGCCTCATGCCCACAGGTCCCTGGATGTGCTTAAGGACTTTGCTCCTGGCTCACAGCTGCCCATCCTTCTCTACGATGGCGATGCCAAAACGGACACACTGCAGATCGAGGAGTTTCTGGAGGAGACACTGGGGCCCCCTGAGTGAGGGCCCCGGCCTGGTGGGAGGGGCGAATATGGAGCCCCCAGGGAGGAGCCCAGGAAGAACGCTGAGGGTCGGGCAGGGCAGGGGGCGCGGCACAAGGGTCTGACCAGAGATTCCCTAATTCCCCGTAGATTCCCCAGCCTGGCACCCCGCTACAGGGAGTCCAGCACAGCGGGCAACGACGTCTTTCACAGGTTCTCCGCCTTCATCAAGAACCCGGTGCCCACGCAGGACGATGGTGAGGAGGGTCTGGAGCCACGGCGGAGGGGGGCGGGTGGAGTTGGCCCAGGCCCCGCCCTCACTGCGCTCCCCGCCCCAGCCCTGTACCAGCTGCTGCTGCGCGCCCTCACCAGGCTGGACAGCTACCTGCGCACGCCCCTGGAGCACGAGCGGGCGCAGGAACCGCAGCTTCGTGAGTCGCGCCGCCGCTTCCTGGACGGCGACCAGCTCACGCTGGCTGACTGCAGCCTGCTGCCCAAGCTGCACATCGTGGACGTGAGTGCCGGGCGCGGGGCGCGCGGGGGGGGGCCGCGCTCCACAAGGCCCTGACCGCGTCGCGCCCCTCGCCCGCAGACGGTGTGCACACACTTCCGCCAAGCGCCCATACCGGCCGAGCTGCGCGCCGTCCGCCGCTACCTGGACAGCGCGTTGCAGGTGAAGGAGTTCAAGTACACGTGTCCGTACAGTGCTGAGATCCTAGCGGCCTACCGGACTGCCGTGCGCCCCCGCTAGCCCTTCCCCCACCGTCTACGGCCACCCCCTGCCCACTCTTCTACAGCCCCATAAAGGTACCTCTGCCCCAGTGAGCGTGTCCTGACCTGCGAGGGACCAGAGGGCCCTCGATTTCTGCCACCCCCAAAGCCCCACCATGGAACGCACAGCTCCACATGATCGCCCAGAATGACAGGGGTGGAGAACCCAGTGGGTGGTTCTGCCCATCCGTCCACTCACCCTATCAGGGGTGGTGGGGGACTGGATTGGGCTCCCAAACCAGTCAGGCCAGGGTGGGGCAGCAGGATGGCCAAGGAGGGTGGGGAGCAGAGCCCAGCCTGGGCACCCAGGGGCTCTAGGCCAGTGGGTGGGGCCAGCCCACATTCCTCAGTCCTGCCCGAGGGAGCAAGCCACCGTCTGACCTCCACAGGTCCTAGTGTGTGTACAGTGCGGGATACCCACACTGTGCCCTGTCTGGTGGGGTCTGGGAGAGTGAAGTGTGTGCCTGGAACAGCTGGTAACCGAGTTCCAGCCTTGAGGAGCCCTGCCCTGCCTTCCAGGCCCTGGGCTCCTGTGAGAACCAGGCAGGAGCAGCTGGATGAGCCTGGAGAGCTTGGGGCCTCCTCCTCCCAGGGAGTGTGGGGGCTGTGCATCTGCTTACATACTCTGGCCCTGTGCCAAATCACAGGCCCCGGGAGATCCCTGACCCCTCTCCCCCAGCCAGCCCCCAGAAGTCAGAGCATGAACGATGCCTTCCTCTGAGGAAGCATTTATTTGATGGAGAAGGGGTTTGAGGAGCAGGTGTGTTCCCACCGCACAGCAGGATGGGCAGGTGGCGATTATGGGGTCTCAGAGGCTATTCCCACCTCACAGGCAGATTCCTGGCAGGGTCACACTCTGCTGCACCTTCAGGGGCTCTCAAAGTCTACACCGCTGGCTGGCTTCTTACTGGGAGAGAAAGGAAAGTGACATTGTGGTGTTATTGGGGGGGAGGCAGCGGTCCAGGGCTTGACCCTGGGCACAGGAGGGAGGGACAGGTGGGTGAGTGGGTGAGTACCTTTTTTCTTTTTAAAGATTTTATTTATTTGAGAGAGAGAGAATGAGAGACAGAGAGCATGAGAGGCAGGAGGGTCAGAGGGAGAAGCAGACTCCCTGCCGAGCAGGGAGCCCGATGCGGGACTCGATCCTGGGACTCCAGGATCATGACCTGGGCCGAAGGCAGTCGCTTAACCAACTGAGCCACCCAGGCGCCCGGTGAGTACCTCTTGAAGCCAGGGTTGATGAGGGACTCTCCTGGACACCGCCTCCTGACCCCGAGTCCAGGGCCGCCTCTCTGAGGATCCGGGTCTGAGGGAAACAGAACAGGAAGGGGGTTCCTGCGTCTGGTGCAATTCCAGGGCCACAACCCCCTCTCCACATGCATCCTCTCTCTGGAGTTTGAATCTGGTTCTGGGGAAAATGAGTTGCAGAGGGAAGAGCACAGCCCCAACCAAAGTCCTAGGTGACAGGCCTTACCTGGTAAGAAGAGCTGAGGCCCCACCAGACAAGGGCTCTTTCTGGGGCTGGCAGCTGTCACCTCCACAGCTGGGGAAGAAAGACAAGAGTGAAGGCACGAGCAGGGGGGCCCTAGTGAGGACTCAGGGCACGCCCTCCCCACCCCACCTGCCAGCTGGCTCTTCAAGGTGCACACTTGGGCGGCCAGGCTCAGTGTCAGCGCCTGCAACCTGGAAGTTGCCTCTGGGCCCGGCACCTTGGAGAGGTCAAAGTCCAGTGCTGAGGGCCCCCCGGAGAGGGTTAGGGACGCTCCGTCCTCCTGCAGGGTGAAAGTCACAGCTTGCTGCTCGCAGGCTGCCCTAGGAAAGGACCGCTGCTGAGTGCCGTGTGCAGATCCCCTTGCTCCACACCCACCCTTCCTCCCTGCTCAGGGGCTCACCTGAACCGGGGGGTGATCTCCTCAGCCGCACTCAGGCCAAAACGGGCTTTCTACAGGGCACAGGGGCTGGTCACCAGCTGCTCAAGACCCTGGAACCACCCCAGAACTGCCTGACCCAGAGCCACCCGGGACGCCGGGCCAATCAGGACTACAGCTACAAAGCTGGGGGAAGGGTGTCCAGACACCCCGCCCCCCGGGGGAATCCCAGGCCGCCCCCCTCGATCTCCTAGGTGGACTGCAGTGCAGGAAGGGGTGCTGGGGGCTTCCAGGCCCGCCCAGGAGCCCCGCTACCCACGAGGGCCGCCAGGCTGTCCGCCGTGAAGCAGGTGCTCCAAAGCTCCGCGGCGTCGGTCACACTGTGGGGGGAGCGGCTGTCAGATGGGACCGCCCGCCGAACTGTCCGCGCCCCCAGAGCCCCGCGCACCACGCCACTCACTAGAGGTTGAAGTCGCCGGGGCCCCCGTCCTCGCTTCCCTCCCCCTCGCAAAAGCACACGAAGCGCGGGGGCCCGGGGCCCGGCGGCAGCGTGCAAAGAGGCGGCGACAGCGGCGGCGGCGGCTGCCCCATGACACCACGGCGAGCGGAAACCCGGCCAGGGCGGCCGCAGGCCTAGGGCGCCTGCGCGGCAGCCGGCTCCGGAACCGGGGGCGGGGCCCGCCCCGAACTGTGCCCACGGGGCCTGCGCGGGGCGGGGCTTACGGCCCCGTCCCGGCCCCGAGGACCCTGGACCCGCGCGGGGCTGGCGGGGCGCGGCGGACCCGGCGGACCCGGCTTAGGGCGCAGGGCGGGGCTCGGTCTCGGGCGGGGCGGGGCGGGGCGGGGCGGGGCCTGCGAGCCTGCGGCGGGGCGGGGTCCCCGGGCTGTCCGCACGCCCCCGTGGAGGCCTCTGCGCGCCTCCGCCACCGACCCCCGCAGCTGCGCGCCCGCCCCCCCGCCGAGTCCGCGGTTCCCTCCGTTTGAGCTTCGCCCCCGGCTGTCCCAGCGGCCTCCTCCTGCCTTCCACACCGGCTCTCGCCCTCCCCGAGATATTTCTCAGGTTGTCTTCAGATACACAAAGGTTCCTAACGCCAAACTGTCTAACAGGTCAGAATACAAAAGTGAATAAAGTTTGGCAATTCGTCCGTTCCGCAGTATTTGCCCGGCACCTCTTTTGTGTCTCCTGGTGTCCTAGGTCTCGGGCTCACCTTCACCAGCAGACAAGGTCTCTGGTCGCCTGGAGCGCGTGAGATCTAATGGGATGGACGAATAATAAACACCGGAAACATGAAACTCTCAGGTAGCAGTTTGAGCCATGTGAGCTGTGACCTGGGCAAGAAGGGGGCCGTGCGCGCCAGGATAGGGGATCCCAGGCAGAAGGAGCAGCCATGGAGGAAGGCCCACAGTGGGCACAGCACAGTTGTGCTCAAAGCTTTGCAAGAGGGCCAGGGTGACCCCAGGGCGGCCCTAGGGAGGACGGGCTGGTGGGTTTTCAGGCAATGCTGATGTGTCCTCCACGTGCCTGCTGCCAAGCCTGGCCCCTCCCCGACCTTCCCCTGGTTGACAACCTCAGGCTCCTGCTTCAGGGCCTTTGTCTGCCACCCCATCCCCCAGACTCACATGCTTCCTTCACGTCTTCAGTCAAGGGTCACCTTCTCAGTGAGGCCTTCCCTAGTCACCTTACGTTAAAGGTCAACAGCCCGTCCAGCGTCTCACCTCCTCTCTCCTGTTTTATGTACTTGTTTTCCAGACTTGTCACTATATAAAGTACATTCTGGTTTCCTCACTGTGGCAGCGGCCTCTGAGATGGCCCCAACCATCCCGCCGCCTGTGTTCAAACGTTTACTATCCCTCCCCTGAGCGTAGGCTGCATTCGGTAACCTGCTTCCAGCCAGTAGAACGCTGCCGAAGTGATGGGCCGTCCCTTCTTCCTCCTTCTTGAATTGCTCACCACGACACGTGTGGCAGCCCTGGGGACACACCCACGTGGCCCTGGACCAGGCCCGACAAGGGCTAGTGAGGGAGCTGGTATGCAGACCCCTCCCAGCGGAGCCTTCTGAGGAGCACACAGCTCTGGCCGGTGGCTTCATGGCAGCCTCCTGAGAAGTGCCAGAGGCCCCAGAACACCCAGGACCAGGTTCCTGACCCTCAGAAACTGGGGGGATGATACAAGCTCGTTGTTTTAAGCCACTAAGTTTGGGGGTAATTTGTTATTCAGCAGTAGGCGACTAATACATTTATTTATCCTGTTTATTGCCCATTTCCCCCAGAGGTCCATAGGGCAGGCCTTTATGTCTGTTTTACTTGCCACTGCATCTTCAATGCTCAAACACTGCCTAGCACAGAGATATTCAATAAATATTGTGGATGAAGGAATGCAGAGCGGGGAGCTGCAGGAGGGTGTAAGCAGGGGTGGGGTGGGGTGTGGTACAACTGATTTATGTGTACAAAGCCCATGTCGAGTGTCACGAGGAGAGGCCACTGCAGGGGTGGAGCCTGGGGGGCAGGGAGAATAGTAGAGGGCTGCTGAGTCCCTCAGGGCAGAGCTGATGGACGCTGGGCCAGGGGCTCAGAGTGCAGGTGGAGAGAGCCGGGGTGAGGGAGGGAGGGATCATGGCTGGCCCCTGCAGGTGGGGAGTGCAGAAATGCCCTTGCCCTAGACCACTGGGCTGGGCAGGTTTGGAGATGGGCCACTCTGCTATATGCACTCTGATGGAGATGGTGGGGGTGGCTGTGTACGGACTCTAGAGGAGGACCATGTCCAGAGATGTGAGTGTGGAGTCCCCAGCCCCGAGGACCACTTTAAATATCAGTTCCTCCAGGCCCAGCGCTTGGGGCCTAGGACAGTGTTTCCAGGAAGAATGAGGCAGGCTGAACGATGACCTGTCAATGTCAGCTTGTATGGAAAAGGGGTTTTTGAAGTTGTGGGTAAGGATCTTGAGATGGGGAGGTTTTCCTGGGTTATCCGAATGCCGTCCCAGGCGTCCTCATAAGAGAGAGGCAGAGGGAGGTTTCACAAAGAAGAAGAGAGGGCAGTGTGGCCAGGGGGCCAGAGGCTGGGGTGATGCAGCCACCAGTCTGGGCTGCTGGCCGCCACCAGGAGGTAGGACAGGCAAGAAGGCTCCCCGCCTGGAGCCTTTAGCGGGAGTGTGGCCCTGCCCGCCCCGGATTTCCGGCCCAGGGAAACCGATTTTGGGCTTCTGGCCTCCAGAACCACGAGAAGGTAAATGTAATGTTTAAAGCCACCAAGTTTGTGATAATCTGTCACAGTAGCCCCAGGGAACTAGTTCAAGACCTGAGGCAAAGATTTGTTACAAAACATGGTAAGAAAACCGACAAATTGAAGTTTTAAAAAGATGACACAAATATCTAGACAATGTACGGGATGGCTGGGTCTTCAGCACCTCAGCCCTCCTGCAGGGAGCTGTCTGATGAACATGGGCGTGGGCACAAGTAGGTGGGGCCTCCAACGTGGGCAAGGAAGAGGCTAAGAAAAGCTCCAGCCACCGGGCTGGGGACTGTGGAGGGGAGGGCAGCCAGAGCTGGCCTCTCGCCCCAGGGCACGCATTGCAAGCCCCCCGAGTCGGAGGAGTCACTAGAGAGGCCAGAGGGCAGCCAGGGCTTGGGGTCCCAGAGGCCCAAGGAGGGAGCACACAGGGTGGTATTTGAGCAAAAGCTTTCAGAGGAGCAGAGCGAGCTAGCCAAGCAGAGAGCTGGATAAGAGCACCCCCAGGCAGGGCCCGCCTGCATCTCGGCCCTGAGGCCGTCGCAGGGCCAGCGTGCTCAAGGGACACGAGTTGGTCAGCAGGGCTGAAGGAAAGAGGGTAGGTGGTGGGGTCAGAGGAGGGCCGGTCAGGGAGGGCCTTCTTGGTCAGCTAAGGACTTTGGCCTTTCCTATCTGATGGGACGCTCTGGGGGCGGTGGGGAGCAGGGCAGGGAGGGCTGAGGCAGCACGCAGAGTTCCGGGGCTTCTGGGGAGAGAACTGGCTGAGGGCTGCCCCCGCGTGGTCTGAGCGGGGTGGTGCAGGACGAGATGATGAGCCCGGGGCGGATCTGCAGGCGCCTGGGGGGACAGCCCTCCTGGGACCCAGAGGGGCCCCGTGGGGCTGCCCCACCCCAGAACGGAGCCTCTCTCCGAGGAAAAGGTGTCCAGAAGGCCATGGTGGGCAGTCTGCATCTCTCCACTCCAGATCCTTCCCAGGGGCGCTGGGAAGGGTCAGTGGGGGAGGGCAGGGAGTCCAGAGCCTGGTGGGAGTGGAGAAGCTGGTGGTGAGACTTCCTGCACCACTCTCCAGGAGAGCAAGCATCCCTACCTCTCCACTTTAAATCCTTGCTGTTGCTGCCGTGGCCTCCTCCACCCCATCTTCTCTTGGTCCATATGGAAGCCAAATGATAACTAATCAATCCATCGATCGGTTGATTTATCGCCTGGAGGTCAGACAGTATCTCTCAGCAGGTGCCCCTCTAGGTGGGCAGACGGCACCCCAGGTGTCGGGAGGAAGGGTGGGTGGGTGAGCTCATAGGTCACACGTGTGGGAGGAGGCTGGCTCTCTGGGCCTTCCACACACTTGTCCCGACCCCCAGGGCTTCAGTTCCACCGGGGAACTGGTGTCAAGCTGGGGGCAGGGAGGAGACCGGGGCAGGTCCCTGCCTCAAAGTGTCCACAGGTGGGCCAGAGGGTTCAAAGGCACAGGCTGGGTGCCAGGTGTTGGGTGCAGGTGTGGAGGGGCTGTTTGGGGCCCTCAGGGGCGGCTCTTAATCTCTGTGACCTCCTAGCCCAGAAGGACCCCAGTCAAGGCAGCAAATCTGGCAGGACCTGGCTGTGGTTTTATTTTTTTAAAGATTTTATTTATTTATTTGACAGAGAGACACAGCAAGGGAGGGAACACAAGCAGGGGGAGTCGGGGGAGGGGGGGAAGCAGGCTTCCCGCTGAGCAGGGAGCATGATGCGGGGCTCGATCCCAGGACCCCGGGATCATGACCTGAGCCCAGGGCAGAGGCTTCACAGACTGAGCCACCCAGGCGCCCCCTGCAGGACGTGTCTTTAAAGAAGGGTGATAATGACAGGGCAGAACAGAGCTTCGCACACACCCCCTTTCCTCTGGCTCTGGCTGGGGAGTGAACTGCGGGTACTTAGGGGCCAGAGATCAGGGGCGAAGTGGGGGGATGGAAGTGGCCCAGATCCCTGCTCTGTGCTGTGGTTCGGGAGGACCCCAAAGGCCCAGGAGGCCCGCTGTGCCCGTGGGAGCTCTGGGCTGCTGAGCAAGGGCAACACCCCCAGTCCAGTGCCCTGGTGGGGGGCAGAGTGGTGGGGAGGGCCCTGCAACCCCCCTGTTTGTCTGGATAAGCTTGCTTCCCTCGGAGCAGAGCCTCCGCTCCTCCCAGGCTAAGCACCTGCCAGGCCGGCTGAGCAAGGGGTCCCGCCCTGGTCCCAGAAGCCCGTGGAAGAAATGCACCGCAGCCGTGGCCTTTAGGAGATGATTTATTGTGCTGGGGGAGGGGTGGCAGAGAGGAGTGGTGCACGCTCTTTGGGGAAGGCCCAGTACGTGGAGCATGGGCCCCCCCACCACTGGCACTCCTGGGCGGGATCCTTCCTTGCAAACAAGAGGGCAGGTATAGTGGGGTGAGCACCGTCTTCTGGCCTCTTCCTGCCCTCCCTGGGCCCAGCCCCTGGGCCCCACTCTGTTCCTCCCCGCCGCAGCCTGCCGGCCCACCTTGATTCTGTGCTATCACCCCACCCTGCTCCCAGGATGAGGACCCCACCGGACAGCCTTCTGGCCAAGAGGGGCCTCCAGGGGCCAGCAAGGCACGGGGCACTGCGTGGTCTGGGCAGTGGCGTCCACGCCTGCCCCCGAGTACTCACCTAGGAGAAGGCACCTTGCACTGGTCTGCGGGAGAGAGTGGGGCCTGAGGAACCACCCGGGGCCCCCTTCCCGAGGGGTGGAGGCCCCCAACCCTCCCTGAATAACCAAGCCCCCCAGCCTGCGAGCCATCCGCTCCTGGGGGGCCACGGCCAGGGCACCGTCCGGCCCTCCTCTGGCCCAGATAGGCCAGGGCTGCCCCTGGAGCTGCCGCCCCGTCCCTGGGGGGGAGCCTTGGGGCCTGGCCCTCCCAGTCTGGGTCTGGGGTCTGCCGTAACCCTGAGCCGGTGTGGGGATAGCACTCACCTGACCGGGGCAGCAGGGTGCCCTGGCTGGGGTTCAGGCCTACTTGGGGCACCAGCTGTTGCATCTTCTGGGCCCCTTCAGGAAACAGCTCTGGGGCACGGGCTGAGGGCAGGGCCGACTGGTGAGCAGAGGGGCAGGGGGGCGGCAGGGGGAGGGGCAGGGCGGGGCAGAGGGGCTGGGAGGGGCTGGGTGCGGAGGGGTCCCAAGGAGACCCTGGGGGATAGTGGATCCCCCTGCCATGGAGTTGGAACTTGCTGGAATGTGCCCAACAGTCCAGACCAGGCTTGGGCGCGGGGCTCCTAGAGGAGAGGCCGTGCCCGGTGACTAGTGGGGGCACAGGGGTGCCGGGAGCGCCACCGGGCAGGGCTGCCCACCGTAGAGCTGCAGCCAGACGTTCCTGACGCCCCCCTTCTGCGTCTCCATGTACAGCACTGTGAAATGCTTGTAGTCGGTGGACGCCACGCGGATCTCGGTCTGCGCCATGGCTGAAGGGCGAGAGCCGGCTGAAGCTGCCGGCTTGGCCGGGCCCCCACCCCCACCTGGCTCGGGAGCCCTCCCTGCCCTGCCCCCTCTCACCCTCGTTGCTGAACTGCCCGTCCACAGCACCCTTAGTGAAGGTTGTGTCCGTCTTCTGGCACCCGCCATCGGGCCTGGGGAAGAAGACCCACAGCATCCTGAGCGTCCAGCACACGCCGCCCGGCCACGTCGCAAAGGGCCACCCCTTGGGCACTGCTGACCACGTAGGGTGGGCCGGTGCTCAGGCTGCCCAGCACCCCTGGGCCCCCCTCACTCTGTGCTCAGAGCTGAGAGACGCTCTCAGGGGCGGGGGGCAGGTGTTGCTCAAGGACACACAGAGCCAGGAGACATGGGGTCTCCCCGGCAGACTCCCACAGGCAGACACAGGGACGAGACTCCTCCATGGCCAGGCCACAGGCAAGCCCCTCAGCCTGACCACGGGGGGCCTGGGTCTGACTCCCTACGGTGCCAGGGACGCCTCTGGTTCTCGGTGGTTCACCTCTGGCCTCACACTGGCCGGGTCTAAGGCCCAGTCTGAGGTGGGGTTCATGGGGTCACTTACGTGGAGTACCCAAACTTGAGGGCCAGGTCACCATTGGCCAAGGGGGTCACCAAGACCACGGGCATCTTCAGGTTGTCCTTGGAGTCCAGGAAGCCCTGGTCATCCGATACCACCCCGACCACATACCAGATGCCCTGGAACTACAGGGAGGGTGCAGGGAGAGCTGGGGGGACAGCATGACGGTGGGTGGCTGCAACTCGTCCAGATCTGAGGACCTGGGGAGTGGTGGTAGGCACAGGCCACACACCAGCCTAAGGAGCCCGCTGTCCTCCCCACACAGCCCACCCTCCAGCTGATGGCTGGCCCCTGGGATCTGGATGGAGAAGCAAGGGGGTCATCCATGAGGAGGACAGGATGGGTCTGGCATGGGGGTGCCTGGGCCCACCTGGCTGGCATCAAAGTTGGCCTGGATGGGGACCTGGGCCTGGCCTAGGGACACCCTGAGCAAGGCAAAGACCCAACTGATCAGCAGCATCTGCAGCATCGTGGAGGATGGTTCTTAGCAGGAGAGCTGGGGTGGCCTCTCCTGCCCAGCCTTTATGACCCCCCAAATGCCCTGGGGTGGCTGGCCTGCTGGCCTGGGACCAAGCCTACTGAGATCAGGCTGGGATCTGGCTGCACCCTGCAGTGCAGGGGCTCAGCTGTATCCACGGAACCCTGCCCATCCCCGGTGGCGTTTCCTCCTGAGACTTCAGATCCTTCAACGCAGGGGGAGAACTTCTGGCAGGCTTTCTGGGATGTCTGCCCCCAGCTCTCAGCTCAGACATAGCCCCCAGACCCCCTCCTCCAGGAAGCCTGCCAAGAAGCTCACCCTCACCTCTGAGCCTCACAACTCTTGGTGCCTCTATAGGGCCTTGTTGAAGTTTGCCGGGGTGGGGGCCTGGTGGGCAGGATGCTGTGGGTGCTGCCCACTGTGAGCCAGGAGGGCTCAGGGCAGGGCCTGGAACCTGGTGGACAGCGGGAGACGTGGGGCAGGGCTGGTCAGGGAGATCGTGCTCCAGGGCCCAGGGTGGCTTTGGTGCCAGGGGTCTGGTGAAAGGGTGGGGCCGGAGTCACCACAGTACCCAGAGGGATGAGGGTGTCCGGTCGTCAGCCCACTCAGTCTGTCCGTCCCAGTGTGGGGGGCATGGACAGGGCAGCCCCTTCCTCCTTGTCCTCTGGGACCCTGATCTCTGGCCTGAGTCTAGTCTAGTCTGAGTGTACTAACCCCACACCTTCCAAGACCCAGTGGAGGCAAAGCTTCCCTGGGCCTCAGGCCTCTCTAGACTTGGGGTGAGGGGGCAGGCCCCAGGCACCTGCCTAGGGATTAGGAGGTGACTGGGCCCCAGCCCAGAACCTGCCGGCTGGAGGGGCAGCTTGCAGGAGTGTGGCTGGAGGGGGTGCGGTGAGGTCAGAGCCCGGCGTGCGTTGGGGAAGGGCCGTGATAGTACTTCTCCTCAGCGGTCCTGATTCGGACCCGCCCCACCAGGAGCAAACACGAGTGGGCCCTTGCCCACCCCTAGGCGACATCACGGAGAGCCAGCCTCAGAGACTTTCCAGAGGGGAAGGGGAAACTGAGGCCCAAAGTTAGTGGGGTGTGGTCAGGTCCCCAGGGAGCAGGCCAGAGCCAGGCCGTGGGCAGCGAGGACGGCAGGACAGACGGGCAGGAGCTGGACGGCTGATTTGCTTCCGGAGTTTATTCTCAGAGCCAGGAGAAAGCCAGAGGGCGCAGAGGTGGGGGCAGGGAGGAGCCAGGGCTGGGGCCTTGGGGGTCTTGGAGGGAAGAGCAGAGCAGGGCAGGATGGCCAGGTCCTGGGGGCCGGGGTCTCCTGGCAGAGAGAGCGGGACCAGTGGGTGGGGCAGGCAACACGGCCCCTCCCAGCCACAGGGGAGCGAGCGCCTCCAGACCCTCCCTTCCCATCGACCCCACGGGTTCCTATCCCAGCCTCCAGTTCCTCTTACCCCCAGGAATCTCGTGAACCCCAGTGGAGTCCCTCCCCCTTGGACAACCCCCGTGTGCCTGGGACCACCCTTGCATGGTGGGGTAGTGTTAGCAGGTGTGAGGGGGGACTGCCAGGTGAAGCCAGCCCACAGCCCACAACACTCACCTACTTGTGCTCCTCCATGCATTTATCTGCCAAGAAAGACCCCCGGGGACCGTGGTCAGCGCCCCAGGCTGGGGCCACTTTCCCCACCGGGGCTGTCTGCCCCCTCCCGACAGCCCTGGAGAGCTGGTCGCGTTGAGCCCCCCAAAACTGCTGAGTCCATCACACTCCGTCACTCTCTCCCCTCCTCCAAACAAAGAGGGGGTTCTGTCCCCACCTGGGCCCGGAGCAGGCTGCCTGCCTTAGGGAAGGAAGCCCTGGGCCCTGAGCCCTCATGTGTTCCTGAAGCACCCCACCCCCACCCCGCTGGGTCTGTTTCTAGTGCCTGCCCCGCACCAGGCTGGGGACCCTGTGTCCTGAGGGCTCATCAAGGGCCTGGAACACCGGCTGCTTGGTGAAACTGGGGAG
Source organism: Leptonychotes weddellii (assembly GCF_054177405.1). NCBI lineage: Eukaryota > Metazoa > Chordata > Mammalia > Carnivora > Phocidae > Leptonychotes > Leptonychotes weddellii. Next base: position 79,982,348 of record NC_138382.1, on the reverse strand, counting down.
GCGGTGGGCGGGGGGGATGTTCCTGCAGAAGGAGTACCTTCCTGTGCCCCACCCAGCGGCTGCAGGCCAAGGTCTCTGGGTGAGGACAGACTGCCCCCCACTCCGGAGGCCACAGTGTGCTGGTCAGTGGTCAGTGGGCGGTCTGGCCGGATGCACCGCACCCCTCAGCCTCCCCTGAATCAGGACACTGTCTGCCTCAAATCCGACCTTAATCCCCTCCCCATCAGATTAGCAGCACCCCCTCACCGGTCTGTGGCAGGAAGACAATGGCATCCTCTGTGAAGCCCTGGGTCTTGGCAAAGGTGGTGAATTTCTCCTTGATGTCGGCCCTCGGGGTCTGGGTGCGGCCTGGGGCAAGAGGGAGAAGCTGCTGGCCTCAGTTGGGAAAGGTCTCTGCTGCCCCCACGCCCGCAGCTTGGGGAGCCCCCCCGGGAGACACCCATCTCAGGCCAGACTGTGAGTCCCTGGTGCGGGGTGCGTACTGTAGAGAGTGGCCATGTGGAAGTCCTGGCCGAGGCCTTTGGTGCCCGCGGTGTAGAGAAGCGCGTACTCGTCGTAGTTGGTCGCCACCACCCACACGTCGTGGGTACTGCCCCAGTCTGGGAATCCATGAGAGAAGCCCGGTTGGGGACCCTGGCCCTAGACCTCCGGCCCACCTCTGCCTGGGAAGGGGTGTGCTCTCCCCGGGCCGGCTGTGGGAAGGAGCCAGGGATGATGCCCTCCCCCAGTGAGACAGGCAGCTGTCCCAGCTTCCTGCTGCACAGCCCCTGAACTCTGCAGGGGCCGGGCTCCTCAGACCAGAAGTCCTGGGGGGCAGCAGACACACAGGATCAGAACATCAGGGGCTCATGGTGCAGCCACAAACCCCTCGGCCGAAAGGAAGAGGAAAGATTTCCCAGTGGGAAGCCGGCCCCAAGGAAGGGGGTAAATGGTGGGCTGGGGCGTGAAGAGGCCCTTGGCCCTGCTCCTGGGGTGGAAAACCGTGGAGAGGAGTGAGGGGGGCTGGGGGACTGCCCATGTGTGCTCCGCCTGAGGAAATATCATTATGGGGGGGCAGGAAGGGGCTTGGAGTTCAGCTCCAAAGGGGATCCAGTGCCCGAGAGAGGGTTCGTGGTCCCCCCACACCTGAGCCTGGGCCAGGTCCAGGCTAGACCGTGGACTAGCTGACCCTGGTGGAGTGGCCACCAGCCCACCCCATGTACTGCTGGGGCAGGCGGGTCTCCCTGGCCCAGGGCTGGGCCCAGGGGTCCCTAGAGGGGGCCCCACTCACGGGGACTGCTGTAGCTGTAGCAGCCGGGGGCTCCCGCCGGCCGCAGCAGCAGGGTCCGCGTCTCACACTGCTCTTTCCTGTGGGCAGGTCACCGAAGGGGTCAGGGGTCAGGCCAGGGGCTGTCCCTAGACCGTGGTCATGGGGCGGGGTGCTCTGGGCCCCAGAAGCCCCGTGTCCCACCTGAGGAAGGTGGAGGTGAGGTTGAGGCCTCCGTCTGCGGTAGGGGCCACGACGGACATGCACATGGACAGCACATTCTTCTTCTCCCGGAACCAGCTCGAGTTGGAGGCGAGGCCCGAGGTGAACCAGCGCCCCAGGAACTGCGGCGAACGGACCCCGCCCGGGTCGGCCAGGACCCTCCCGGGCGGACCTGGATGGGGAGCGCCCCCGCCCCTCCCCTCCTGCCTCCAGCCGCGCCCCGCCCCGCGCCCCGCCCCGCGCCCCGGAGGGCGGTCACGCGGCGCGCAGTCCCCTCCGCCCCGGCCCGGCTGGTTCGGTGGCGGGAGCGGGCAGCAGAGGGCGCCCGGGCCGTCCCTAGAGCGGTTGGGGCGGGCTCGGCTGCCCGGGGCCGGCCGCTGGGCGCCCGCGACGCGCGGGAAGGGGCGCGGGGCTGGGCGCGCGGGCCGGAGGACCGACTGAGCGTGTGCGGGGCGCGTCCCTGCGCGCACTCGGGTGTCTGGGGCCATCCCCGTGGGCCATCCCCGTGGGCCCTCCCCGACGGCGTGCTCGCGCACCAGGTGTCCTGGGACCCAGGTGTGGAGCGTGTGCCTGTTTTCCTCTGGGCGTCGTGAGCTTAGCGGGGTGACCGTGTTTGGATGGCGGGGGCACGCGTTCCGCCCCGGGGTCCCCATGTGCCGCGTGTCCCCTCACGGACGCAGGTGCTTCCCTGCCGGTCCGGGAACAGTGGCTCTGCTCTCTTGGTTGGCGAATTGCCGCAGGCCCAGGGACGGGGGTGGTTCTGGTCAGCCTCCTCCTTCTGCTCAGCTCCCCTCTTCCCAGGAAGACAACGGGGCCCCAGAGAGCGCCCCCCTCCCCTGACGGGGCCCTGTGCCGCCTGGGGGACCGGGCCGGCGAGCCCCTCACCTTGTCTTGTTGGAAGTTGGGCTGCAGGGAGACGGGGGCCTGGGCCTGCGTCTGCAGGACTCCCAGGACCCCCAGCAGGACCAGCCCCATCCACAGCGCGTGCAGAGCGGTCATTGTCCTGGAGCCGAGTGTGTGACCAGGGCCGGGATGCCAGCAGTGCAGGCAGAGGGAGGGAGGCCGGCAGGGGGAGTAGAGGCCGCTAGAGAGACCCCTATTTATGGGCCTGGCTTGGCCTCCGCCCAGGGCTCAAGGACAGCCCACTGGAGGCTCGTGATGCTGGGGGAGGACAGAGTGGAGGAGCCCAGCTGCAGCCTCGCCCCCCACAGGGCTGCTTATGTGAGAGGCTCTGACTGGGTGCCTGGGCCCTGCCCCCTGTGGCTGAGTGAGGGCGGAGGCCGGGCAGAGGCTCCTGCAAGGCTGGTCCCGTCTCCAGTCCCAGATGCAGCCCAGTAGCCTGGATGGGGATAGGGAGTGTGTGCCTTGGCACTGCCTTGCCTGGGACCCCTGGTCACTTCTTTTTTTTTTTAATTTATTTATTTGAGACAGAGAGAATGAGAGAGAGAGAGCACATGAGAGGGGGGAGGGTCAGAGGCAGAAGCAGGCTCCCCGCCCAGCAGGGAGCCCGATGCGGGACTCGATCCCGGGACTCCAG
>NC_138382.1:79966665-79979243 GCF_054177405.1 Leptonychotes weddellii | reverse complement strand
TGAGCCACCCAGGCGCCCCCCCCCCCGGTCACTTCTTATCTGGGGCTGGGACCCCTCACACAAGCCCTACCCTCATTCTCTCTCCAAGCCCAGTGACCCTGGGAGGGGCTTTGCACCGCGTGAGTTTGGTCCTGAAAGGCCCAGCGGGCTGGATGGTGATGGCGGACTTGGGCCCAAATAACCAAGGTAACCGGATCTGCCCCCGAAATCGGGCCCGAAGGCCAGGCGTGCTGGGCACACCTTCCCCACCCAGCCAGCTGCTGGGACTCTGGCCGGTGGCCCCCTGGGTACCCTTCTCAGCCTGGGGCCCCCCTCGCCTCAGGCACAGGCCCACCTTTGTGTGTGGTTGCAGCCACACTGGTCCTGCCCAGCGGTCTGGCCCAGGGGCACCATGTGGACTCGGGCTGTCACCTGGCATTGACACTGAGATGGGGACTGCTCCCAGCCCCAGCGTCTCCCTGCCAGCACAGGACTCAGGCACACCCCCACCTTCGGAGGCCTCCCTGGGTGGATGGGCTGTGTCTGAGGTCCTGGGCCCTGTTCACATCTCACGGGGTGTCACCTGTCCCTCTGCTTCAGCCCGAGGCCATCGCAGGCCGGCGGGGCCCCAGCTCAGGGCTGAGTGGGGTCCACAGCTCTGACCACTGTGAGCGGGAGAGGTGTGCTATCCTGTGGGAGGCGGGGAGCCTGGGAGGGAAAATGAAGCAGGGGAGAGCTCCTATGTGGGGTGCAGACAGCGGGGCTCTAGCTGAGGTCAGTGGGGGGGCAGGGGCCGCCCGTCCCAGACACAGGCCTAGCCCATTTGGGGGGTGCAGGCTCCTGTCCCAGGGCTTCACCCAGAAGCTGGATTCTTGGCAGCCCTGGCCTCTGGCTTTGGAACGGCCCCAAAGCTGTTCAGAAGTGATCAAGGGGGAGGCATAGGGTCAGGTCAGCTCCCTGAATGGGACCAGCATGGGCACTGCCACCCACCTCGTGAGCGCAGGAGGGCGGTACCAGGTCCACAGGGGCCCTGGCAAGGTGGGGACATCTGCACCTCAGCCCCCACGGGCTTCCTGGCCCTGGCTAGGCCCTGGGCCATTGCAGGTGGCTGAACCTATTCTGGCGGGACTGGCCCCTGTCTCCCCTTCTGAGACTGGGGTCTCAGAAACCCTGGAAAAACAGGTGTGGCAGTTCTGTGGGAAGGGTTGAGAGGGCTGCTGGGAGGGGCTGGGCACCCGCGGGCCTGGAGCCTACCCCTTCTTCCCCTGGCACCTTTGCTCTGCAGTCCTGATATCCAGGCCGGGGACGTGAGGCCCCCTCCCCAGTGGCCCGGGGGTGGGGGAGCGCAGACTGGAGCACTGTGGGGCTCCATCAGCAGGGCAGCCTGGGGGAGCTGCCGACTGCACGGTGCCACGTGGAGGATCTCCTGCTTCTTCACGGGGGCCCGGGCTGGCAGGGGGCTGTTGGCTTCCCGGGCAGAGGCCAATGTGAGGGGGTGGGGTAGAGAGAGACAGGAGACACCTGAGAGGGAGGTGGGAGTAAGGAGGGGAGGGGGGCGGTGGTGCGGGGCAGGGGGCAGAGGCAGGCCTGAGACCCCCAGCCTCCGCCCTGGCCTCCTGTCAGCCTGGCTCCTCAGTGCCATCCACGTATGGGCCATAGGATGACAGTCCACTAGAACAGGCAGGAGTTGGGGGCACTGACCCCAGGACCCTGCACGGACCCTGGGCTGCCCCAGGCCCAGCCTGGCCCAGGAATCGATCTGGGAGTTCCTTTCAGGATGGGACAGGGGCAGGAAGAGGACTGTGGAGGAAGGCCTGGGGGACTCGGCTGCACCTCCATGGGGGCACTGGGCTTCCTGGCCATTCGCCGGCTGGCAGCCCTCTGGCTTTAGGGAGGCCTGAGGCTCTCTGAGTGGCTGGGCTGCAGGTCCCTTATCAGGCCAGGCCGCCCCGAGACAAGGACACCTCTACCAGTGGTGAGCACACCCCAGGGCAAGGCAGTAAGGTGACCCAGGACAGTGGGACCAAGACTGTGGGGGGAGACCCAGGACGGCAGGACCCTGGAGATATGGGCCTGAACAGCTCTCGTCTGGGCAGGCTGGGCTAACCTGCCAGGAGGGGCACTTGCTGCCGGACCCCCGGGGGTCCCACAGATCCTGGTGGAACGAGGTCTTCCTGAGGACAGAGTGGCTCTTGGGGACCCCAGTGTCTGGCCCTCAGACCCAGCGCCAGGGACCGAGTCCCTCCTCCTCCATTTCCCCACTGGACAGCAGGCCAGATGGTCCCCATGTCCCTTCTCCCCCAGGTGGCCGCCAGCAGCGGGGCGCGGAAGATGCTGCAGTGGTGGGTGAGGTTTGGGACTCAGCTGCTCGGGGCCCCTACGGCCCAGGTGGCCTTCCATAGATGCTGTGGAGTACTGGGCCTTCTAATGGAGGGCCCTGGGTCTGGGCGGGGTGGCCACTCTTATCTTGGGTTCCTGCGGGTGGGGTCAGGACTCCTGGAGGGGTCTCTCCCAGTGCCTGGTCTCCCTGCCTGCCTGGATGCTGCCCCTCCAGGCCCCCCAACACCTCCCGCTGGGGCAGCCACACGAATGGCTGTAGGAGCAGCTCCCTCTGACCAGGGTGACCTGGTTGGGCAGGGACAGGGTGGTCCTGGATAGTGGCCGGCCTTCCTGAGCCTCAGCTTCCCCATCTGTGCAGAGGGCCCCGGGTCCCTCCCTCCCCTCTGCTCCAGACCCTCTCAGGCCCTCCAAGGGGTGCCCCTACAGGCCCTTACTCATTCCTTCCTCAATGGGACCCTGAGCAGAGGTGGGGTGGGTGGGGGCCTGAGGCACAATTTCGGGGCTCAGGAAATAGGTGCTCCGGGATCTGTTGGGCCGGCAGGTAGAGGAGGAGGCGCGGTGAGCGGTGACTCATCTGTTGCGGGGTCCAGGTAGGGTCTGGCTGTTGCCCCACCCCCTCCACCGTGCAGGACAGAGGCCTGGGGAGGAGGGAGGGCACGTCCAGGAGCCGTCCCTCCCTCCCTCCCTCCCTCCCTCCCGCAGTCACAGGACTCCCCCTGCACTCTCTGTGTCCCCCCGCCGCCATTCACTGCTCTGAGCTGGGCCCTGTGTGGTCAGCAGCTCTGAGCTGGGCCATCTCCGCCGCGGGGCCCCTGCTCAGCTGATGTGGGGATGGGGGATGGGGGGGTGCGTCCGTGCTGGATGCTGGCGGTGATGAGGCCCCTCCTGGCCCCCCCACCCCGCGGGCAGACCACGTGCTGCTTCGCGGCTCTCAGAGGGACGGGTGGGTGGGGCTGACCCGTGAGGGCGGGGCGCCTGCTCTGAGCCCATGGCACAAGTGGTGGTCACTCAGGAGCCCCAGGCCAGGACCTTAGGTCAGGCCGGCCCCCCTCCAGGCCCCCCGCAGCACCCAGATAGCTCTGGATGCAGAGCCGAGGCTGAGACCCCCCGGGCCCTGCAGCCCGGGCGTGAGGCTGACGATGGGCATCTGCCTGAGGACGGCTGGGGCAGGAAGGTGCTGTGGATGCCAGTTGCCTTGGGCCGCGGGGATGTCAAGAGTCGGCCTCATCTTTGAGAGGTCATCGGGGCCATTCCCCTGCCTCTAGCCTGCCCGGTCAGATACAAGCCTGGGGCCCAGGGCTAGGCTTGATCTCCGCCTCGGGGCTGGGGGGCCGGCAGTGTGCCCCAGGGATGGCTCTCCAGGGCTGAGGCTGTCCAGGGGCCTGGTGGCTTCTCACTGGCCTGCAGCTGACAGTGTCCTCCAGCCTCAGACAAGGGACTCGCAGGGCCCTGTGGGCCCCACCCACCTTCTGCTTGGCAATCAGCTCCCCCCAGTGTGTGGGAAGGGGCTTTGAGGGGGCCCTGAGCTGCTGGGCAGGGGCAGCCCCACTGGACCCCACCCCACCCCCTCAGGCCCTGCCACCTGCCCCGGGGCTCACCTCACCCCAAGATGCTCCTCCCTTGGAAGGTGTTGAGGAGACTGGCTGGTGGGTCCCCAAAGGATTTAAGTCGGGAAAAGGCGGTGCCCTGGGTCAAGGAGAAGCTGCTAGACAAAATATTCTGGAACATCCCTGAAGGCCTCATCCCCTTCCCCTGAGCCCTCCCCAGACCCGGATCAGCCGCATCTCCGGGCCGTACTGGGACAGAAGGCCTCCTTGGGCAGGTGGCCAGGGGCCAGCACCTGCCTAGAGCAGAGGGTTGGGGGCAGCATGGTTAATGCCCCTGAGTGGGACACTGGGACCCAAAGAGAGAGTGGGGGTGCCGGGTCTGCAGCCTGACAACACCAGGCAGGTGCAGCAGGGGCCAGCTCAGAGCTCCTCCCCCTGCCAGAAACTCTCTATGCCCCTCCCCTCCCTGAGTCCTAGGCCAGCCCAACCTCCAGGGCCCCGCTGGGAAAAACAGCCACCAGATTGCCAGGTGTCAGCAGAGAGAGGACAGAGGCAGGTCCCATGCAGGGGAGCCGTGGGAAGTGAGTCTTGCATGGTCTGGGCAGAAATCCAGAGACAGCCTCGTGTGGGAGCACCTGAGTCCTGCTGCCTCCTTACCTTGAGGGGCAGATCCCAGGGCTGGGGGCTGCCCCGGGAAGGATGGAGGGCCTGCAGCAGGTCTGCCTCAGGAAGGGGTCTGTCAGGGCATTGAGGAGAGCGGCCCAGCCCCCACCATGCTCCCACACGCCCTGCCACCTCCCATAGCTGTGACACTCAGCATCAGGGTGACCAGGGCAGATGGCTTCTGGAAGGTTCCAGCCAGGCAGTGGGTGGTGGGGGCTAGAGCCTATCCAGTCACCCATTTGGGGGCTGGGGGAGATGGTCTCTCTCTGGGAGAGATCAACAGATGGGCCCTCCTGGGTCACCATCGGCTGACCTGGGCGTCCCTCCCCTCAAAGACCCGGAAGCCAGAAGGACAGTTTTGGGTAGAGGCTTGCTCATTCAGGGCCCTAGTGGAGTGTCCTGATTCTGGAAGTTTTCTTGGCTCTATGACCTGGCCATGTCAGGCTGGCCCAGGCGTCTACAGGATCTCCTGGCCCCAGCAGAGGAAAGCAAGGCTGCCACTGGGGCCTAGGCCCTGAGTCCTTGGTCCTTGGCCTAAGCTTGCCCCTGAGGTGGGTGCTCCTGCCTTTCCCTGGGGGCCCAAGGTGACTCCAAGGAGATGGGGTCCATAGCTCTGAGCAGGGCCGGCAACAGGGTGGGCACCTAGCAGGGCTGGGGGGGGGGGCTCTGGGCCCCGTGGGGCTGGACCCTGGTCACAGGCCCCCATCTTGGCACCCCAGGAAGCCCTCCGGGTGACTGCATGACCCTGCGCCCCAGGCTCCCAGCTAGCCTCTGCTAGATGCCATCAAAGATGGGACGTGTGTGAAGGTGGCTCTGTTGGTCCTGAGAACCCAGGACAGTGCCTAGCCCTCAGGGTGAAGGCCCTGGAGGGTTATGTGAGAGGAGAGGACATCCCACTCCCGCCCGGGGCTAGAGCTGGGTGTTTTGGGAGCCACCCGCAGCCTGGCCTGCAGCCCTCACCCGCCCCGTGGGTCATCTGGCGGTCATGCTGGCTCCTCCTGGCACCGAGTGTTTATTTCTGATGGGGGAGGAGTATGGGGACAGATGTGCCTCGGGGGACAGGGCACCACGAGACCTTGATGGGTGGTGGGAGCAGCCTCTCTGGAGGGAAAGGAGCTGCCTGGTCTGACAGCCACTGGTCCTGGAGCCTGGAAGTCACTCCGGCCACTGTCTCCCACGGCTGCCTTCCCCAGGTCACCCACAGCCCAGCACCACGCGAGCCTGGAGGCCTAGCCAGGCCGTCGCTAGAGATGACCCCTCCTCCCCTCCCATGCACCTGCCCTCCAAGGGTGCACCCTGGCCTCTGGCTAGTCCCTGCTGGAGATCTTGAAGCTGTGCGCCCTTGCCCTGTCCACGGGCCAGCTGGGCTCCCACCCTGGGTGGAGGTGGGCCTGGGGTTGTGACTGGCTGTTGTGGAGGGCACCTGGGAAGGGACGGCAGTGGGCCAGGAGACCCAGGTCGGGCCTGCTCCAGCAGTAAAGAGACGGGACAGTGGGGCCCCCCGCCCCCAGGGTTGGAGAGGGCCGGTTAGTGGGTCTGCAGGGGCCGGGGGGTCAGGAGGCTGGGAATGCCCGCTTTCTTGGCTGAGCAGCCGTGGGAAGGGAGTGTGAGGTGGGAAGGAGGCAGCGGGGTTTTGCCTGCACGGGGTGGGGCCCCAGGGGTGGCTGTGCACCCGGGCCAGGAGCCAGGAGAGCTGAGGTCACAGATGGTGACAGAATCAGGACAGGGAAGGGGCGACTGGAGCCATGGTGGGGCCCAGGGGAGGCTGGTCCCTGGGGTCAGAGGCCGAGGGAGGTCACAGATGTCATGGCCTGGAATCGGGCTTCTGGACTAGCAGGATACAGGCTGTGCCCACTCCCAGACAGAGGCTTGTCCTTTCCTGTGTGGGAACGCTGGTCACAGAGCCCAGATGTCCCAGAGCAAGCGGGACAGCCGTGCCTGGGACTTCACCTGGCCATGGGGGAGGGAGGTTCAGCCCCAGATGAGCCCGGGCCAGAAGAGGGGTTGGGATGGGTTGGGAGGGGTGAGACTGGGAGGTGAGCGGGAATAGGGCCGCACTGCCCAGATGGGCCCGGGACTCCAAGTGGGCCTGGGTTTGCATGGCTGAGATCTGGGTGGGGGGCTCTGTCCAGCTCAGCCACAGCTGGGCCCCTCAGCCCCAAGGTCCCCTGGGCATCAGGCAGGGCTGCGCTTGGTAGGGCCACTGACTGTTGGGGTTTCTGGCTGGAAGGATTCGGGAAGAAGCAGTGTGGACACCCCGGGGGTGTGTGTAGGGCAATCATCCTGCCTGAGCCTGGCCAGACGCGGGGGAAGAGCTCTGGTAGGAGGTGAGGGGCTGGGTCATTGGGCTTCTCCCTTGATTTGGCAAGGGGTGATCACCCTGTGCTGGGTGGTCAGCTGTTGAGTGGCTCATGAGTAGGGTTCTACAAGGTGGCAGCCTCACGTGCCTCCACAGGCTCGGCGATGGGTGCCCTGCGGGTGGGGCTGAGGCTCTGAAGGCCCAGACACAGGCTTGTGACAAAGCCCTTGAACTGTCTCCCACAGCAGCCAGACTTGGAGAAGGATGGGGTGGGGGGGACCCGGGCAGGGGTGGGGCAGGGGCTCCTCAGCCTGGGCCCCCCAAGGCAAGGTGGGCTCTGTCCATCCCCAGCGCCCTGTGGTTTAGGCCTGGTGGGCAGTACCCAGGGGAAGGCAAACGGGAAAGTCACGGTGTCCTTCCAGCGCTTAGGAGCTGAATGCAGACCATGGCTTCAAGGTCATGGTCTCCATGTGCGGACAGCCGCAGCGGCTGTTGGGGGCTGGCGTCTCTCCGAGCCCAGGTGGAGGGAGACTTTCATCTCCCTTCCCTTCTCCTGGGCTCAATCCCCAGCCTCTACTTTGTGTGGGGGTGCTGTGCCCCCCTTCCTCACTGTGCCCCCCTCCCCATCCCCAGAAGTAAACAGGTCTGCCAGGGGTCAGGGCTCTGAGCATCTTAATCTGCAAACCAGCACCCCGGGGTAAGGGAAAGGGCTGCATCCTCCCCTCCCATTCCTGTGCCCACACTGCCCACACTCTGTCCTGGCCTCTTCCCCCCCTCCCTCCAGCTCAGCTCCGCCGCAGCCCTGAGTGGGCACAGACTTGGCCATCCCCAGATGGCTTTAGGCAGAGCCCTCTTGGGTGCCCTTGGCCCCAGGGCAGGGGCAGCTCCCTGCACCTGGAGGAAGGGCCGGGCCAGGCCAGGCCAGTGGGGCCCTGCGAGTGGTGGACGCCATGCCCGAGGGTCCCATTCGCGAGGTGCCCCTCAGCCCCTGAGGGCTTTCTGGGAGGTGAGGCCCAAAGCAGGCCCCAGAGATGCAGGGGAAGCTGTATGTGTGGAAGAGACAAGAGACAGGGCCATCGTACCCCCTGCCCCGAACCCGAAGAGTGGAGTCCACTTCCAGGGACCCAGGCCTCCCGCCAGCTTCCCAGCCACCAGCCCCAGGAGCAGCTTATGGCCCTCCCCAGTGGGGACAGAGCCAGGGGACCCTGCTGACGTGCACAGATGCTCCGGGGACATCTGCTGTCCAGGGTCTCAGAGGGCCAGCAACTGATAGGGTGGAATAAACCCAACTCCCAGTTAATCCACACAAACCCAAGAAATAAAATAACTTCCTTCAAAACAAAATAGCTTTCTGCCAGAGCATTCCTGCCTGATACAGGCCATGCATCCCACAGGGAGAACTTTTGGAGGAAAAACAAAAGAGACAGTGTGTTTCAGAACAGAGTGATGGAGCATGCACCTGCGTGTGCACGCGCGCGTGCGTGTGTGTGAATGTGCACGTGTGTGCGTGTGTGTGCGTGTGTGCCTGTGTGCATGAGTGTGCATGCATGCAGTAGAAACGGTGTTTCAGTGCCCCCCCAATAGCATAGGAACCTTAGCTTCCTCACCAGGGAAGGGAGGTGGGTGGTCAGACCCCCCCATGGTCCTTGGGTCATAGTGCCCAGGCCTGTCTGTCCCCAGGCTGGTCCCATGGTGGCAGAACCAACAGCCTCCCTCCCCAAGCCCCACTCTTGTTTCCAGTCTGTCTGGAGGACATCAGAAGTGGTTTCCAGACGGCCACCTAGAGAGGAGCCCCTGGGTGAGCCCTGGCCTCCCAGGAGACCGTGGGTAGTGGGTGATGCTTGACACCCTGACATCCAGCCCTGGGACAGTGCAGACTGAGCTCTGGCCGCGGGGCACCCTGGCTTCGAAAGCCTTCTCTGGTGAGCTCAGCAGCTAGGAAGGAAGGGGTGCGATCACTCTGGGGTGCTCTGGGGTGCTGGGCAGGGAAGGCTGGTGAGACTCTTCACACTCCCAGGGTCTGTGCATTCTCCCAGCTCCCAGTCAGCTCACATGGGGGCGGGCTGGGGGAGCATGGCCTGTCAGCACCGAATTTCCCCTCCGTGCTGGGGCCTAACCCTTTCAGCCCCACTGCCTGGCATGTCAGAGGGCCCTGTGGACAGGGCAGCTCGGTCCTGGAGGCCTCATTCAGCCCCTGTTCCCAGGAACTTGCCCCGTCACAGAGCAAGCCCCACACAAGCTTAACCCCCTTCTCTTCCCAGCAGAGGGGTCTCAGACACACAGAAACATGGACACCCAGGAAGGAGGTCCCAGTCCTTCCCCACATCCCAGGATGAACAAAGGGACTTCTCCCAAAGGCCCACTTCCCCACTGTCATCCTATCACACCCAGACTGGGGTGGCCCAAGCAACACTCACAATCCCCAGTCTGTGGCACCATCTCCTTCAGGGTCCCTGGATCTTCACTATGTGTACGCTCATGGGCGAACCCATGAGGTGACACAGGGAATAAGCAACCAGGCCCAAGTCACTCACAGTGTGGGGCGTGCTGGGAAAAGATGCTTCCCCAGGGCCCAGAGCGGGCACAAGACCTCAGGGCCTAGACATAGGTGCAGGCGAGTGGCGGGGTGGGATGGACTCCAGCCAGCTCTGCATCCACAGGTCCGATCCCCCAGGCTGCCCACTCAGACCCCTACACTGTGCATGGACCTTCCCCCCGCCCACCTGCTCCCTCCCTTCCTCCTCCAGGAAACAAGCAGGGTCAGCTCTGGAAGCCCCCAGGGGGCTGCTCCCGACCTAGCAGGCCCAGATGGTACTAGGGCTCCTGAGCAGGATAAAGAGACTTGCCCCAGCAGGCACAGGGCCCAGAGCGGGGGCCAGCTGCCTAGTCCAGCCAGCAACCCTACCAGGCCCCACTCCCTGAGGCATCTGAAAATGTCCTGTCCCTGCTGCCCGGCTCCCAGGCTCTCTCCTCAGTGATGCCCCTCCACCCTTCCCTGCATTTGGGCCTGTGCCCCCATGCCCGCCCCCTCTCCAGTGCCCCCAGCGTGGACTGCTATTTACTGAGGGAGGTGTATGAAATTCTCCTGCAACAATGGCAGCTTTGTCTCTCTCCTTGTGGTGGTTTCGTTTTTGCTTTGGTTATTCTGAGGCCATATTATTAGTTGCATACAAATTTAAAATTCTTCTGTGTTCTTGATGGATTGAATCTACTATCATGAAATAACCTAGCATTTCTGTATTCTCATGTCTTAAATGTTTCTGTTCTAAAATAGCATATGATAAATTCTTTTTTTTAAAAAAAGATTTTGTTTATTTTTTGACAGAGAGGGACGCAGCGAGAGAGGGAGCACAAGTGGGGGGAGTGGGAGAGGGAGAAGCAGGCTTCCCGTGGAGCTGGGAGCCCGATGGGGGGCTTGATCCCAGAACCTTGGGATCACGACCTGAGCCGAAGGCAGACGCTTAACGACTGAGCCACCCAGGTGCCCCAGCATATGATAAATTCTTTAAAAAATCCTGTCTGACCAGCTTTTTCTTTTAAGACGTGAATTTAATTAACTTTATTTAATGTAATCATATATTGGGGTTTCAACGTACCATCTTATTTTGTGCTTTTTATTTTTCCCACCTGTTCTCACCTTCTTTTTTTTTTTTTTAAAGATTTTATTTATTTATCTGACAGAGAGACAGCGAGAGAAGGAACACAAGCAGGGGGAGGGGGAGAGGGAGAAGCAGGCTTCCCGCTGAACAGGGAGCCCGATGCAGGACTCGATCCCAGGACCCTGGATGAGACCCGAGCCGAAGGCAGACGCTTAACGACTGAGCCACGCAGGCGCCCTGTTCTCACCTTCTTGACACTTCTTTTGGATTATTTTTTCATCAATTCATTATTTCATTTCTATTAATGTAGGATATTTTGTGTGTGTGTACATATATGTGTATGTGTGTATGGATGTTTATATGTGTGTATATATGTACATATATATTCTTCCGTGGTTACAGCCAACATTACAGTGCACAGCTTTAGTTTGACAAAGTCACAGAGATACTTTTCCCTCCTTCCAAACAATGCCATTTTCGTCATGTTTTAGAATTCATACATTTAACCCCCTAAACATTATTGCTGTTGTTTTGTGTGGCCAAGATTGAGTTTCAAATGATCCACCTGCTTACTGCCTTCTGTGCTCTTGGTTCCCACTGGAACTCTGGCCTCAGACCTGGAACACTTTATTCTCTCTTGAAGCACTTCCTTTAGGGTTTTCTTTATGGAACATCTTTTTTTTTTTTTTTTTAAGATTTTATTTATTCATTTGAGAAGAGAGAGAAAGAGAGCACAAGCTGTGGGGGAGGAACAGAGGAGAAGCAGACTCCCCGCTGAGCAGGGAGTCTGATGCAAGGCTTGATTCCACGATTCCACGACCCTGGGATCATGACCCGAGCTGAATCCAAGAGTCGGCACTTGACCAACCGAGCCACCCAGGAGCCCCATTTACGGAGCATCTCTTGGTAACATATTCTCTCTGTTCTGTCAGAACCACTCCAGGCTGGAGGCTTTACCTGCAGTGGGGCAGTGTGGGCCAAGGAGTGAATGGGGGCGCCTGGGTGGCTCAGTCAGTTGAGTGTCTGACTTTGATCTCAGCTCAGGTCTTGATCTCGGGGTTGTGAGTTCAAGCCCCATGTTGCGCTCTGTGCTGAGCCTACTAAAAAAAAAAAAAAAAAAAAGTGGATGCAGGCATCCCTTGACCTGAGAGTGACCTGGGGCGGGGTGGCCCCGGGCCTGTGTGAGAGACGAGAGGCTACATGCTGTGCAATCCCAAATCAGGCCAAACTCCTCTACGGAGATGGAATTCCATCTGTGGCTGCCGGGGCAGAGGGTGGTGAGGACCAGTTGTGAATGGTCACCAGTGAGCTCTCTGGGATGATGGAATGTTCTGCATCTGGATTGAGTTGTGTTTACACAGGTGTCTACATTTATCCCAACTCATCAAAGCAGGCAATGAAATTGTGTCCATTTTAGTGCATGTCAAATCTAAGCTCATATTTTATTTTTATTTTTTTAAAGATTATTTATTTATTTGGGAGAGAGAGTACACACTGAGGGGGAGGAACAAAGGGAGAAGCAGACTCCCCACTGAGCAGGGAGCCCGACACGGGACTCGATCCCAGGACCCCGAGACCACGACCTGAGCTGAAGGCAGACACTTCACCGAATGAGCCACCCAGGCGCCCCCTAAGTTCATATTTTATTTTATTTTTTTTTTTAAAGATTTTATTTATTTATTTGACAGAGAGAGACACAGTGAGAGAGGGAACACAAGCAGGGGGAGAGGGAGAGGGAGAAGCAGGCTTCCCGCCGAGCAGGGAGCCCGATGCGGGGCTCGATCCCAGGACCCTGGGATCATGACCTGGGCCGAAGGCAGACGCTTAACGACTGAGCCACCCAGGCGCCCCGTTCATATTTTAGAAATAAAGACTAAATAAGGACTTTCCAGACAAATGAAACCCAAAAGAATTAATCACCAATGGATCTGCAATTAAACAAAGATATGAAAGGACGCCTTCAGCCAGAAGAAAAACGCTGCTGATGGGAGCCGGACGGTGAAGGAGGGATGACAGAGCAGAGCAAAGGCCCTGGGGACCGCGGCCTTGATCACCCTCAATACGTCTTGCAGGGTGTAAAACATAGTTAGAATTAAAATACATGACAAAAATAGAACAAAATCTCAGAGGGCATAAGGGACGCCTGGGTAG
>NC_138382.1:79909050-79966165 GCF_054177405.1 Leptonychotes weddellii | reverse complement strand
GCAGGCCACGTTCCCCTGCGGGCTCCCATAGGGCTTTCGAGGCCCATGGGCGGGCCCCGTGCTGGGTGCAGGCCCCTGCCACGGCCTGGGGGCCCGTTACCTGCCAGGTCTGGGAAGACGATGTTGTTATCCGACAGGCCCAGAGCTCTGACCAGGCAGACAAATTTGTCCAGCACCTGGGTCTGGATCATCCACATCCTGCCTGGGGCCCAATGAACACAGCATGGCCCTTAGCCACGGAGGGTGAGTGGGCAGTGCTGGGCACCCTGCCCTCCCTCCCCCTCCTGCTCCCACCAGCTCGACCATGGCCACTGGGCCGGGGACTCACATAGCAGGTTGACCCTGAGAATACTCTGGCCACCTGACTGTCTTCGGAAGAGCATCAGCGCGAACACGCTGTAGTCCGTGTCGTACACCTGGACCTCCTCGGGCTCTGCCCCGGACACAAGGGGGGTACCGCCGCAGCATGAGGGCTGTTCCCCCCCGGCGCCCTCCGCAGGCTGCCCCCCGCCTCCCGCCGGTCACCCTCTCACCCTCTCTGCTGTCCACCCAGAATCTCCCAGGCCGTGCCGCCGGAACCAGCACATAAGACCAGGTGACGCAGCGGTGGCCCCTGTGGGAGAGAAGGTTCTGGAACCTGGCCAGACCTCGGGTTTCCTTCTCTGTCTCAGGGGCTGGCCCCGAAGTGCCCCCCCGCCCCCGAGAGAGAGAGAATTCAGCTGTTTGTTCGGAGGAGGCGTCTGTCAGAAGCCAGGGGCACGGCCCAGCACACAGGAGGCTTTGCTGCCCTCCCCCAGGGAGCAGTGTCCCTCCTGGAGGAACGAGGCAGGAGCTCTCCGCCATCTGTGCGCATCCCCTTGAAGCCCCTGGCCAGCCCACCCACTGGCTGCTCCTCGTCGCCTGGACTAGGACCTCCAAAGTGTGTGTATGTGCGATGCTGAGAAACAGGCGTTTCTGGCCACAGAGTCCCCTCTGGAGTCTTGAGTGGGCCCAGCTGGGCATGGTGGCCGGTGCCCCCAGCCAGCAGCCCTGGACTTCGCTGAGCCAGGCCAGATGGGGAGAAGTGGGGGCCGTGGGCGGCTGCTGCTGGGCCGGGCCTGGAAGCCCTCCCGGCTCAGGCCCCAGGGAGCCCTCCCGCAGTGCAGGGGCCTCTCCAGGTGGGTGCACTTGTTTTGAGAAGCAACCAAGTGCAGTCTGGCCTGCAGGTGGGGGAGAGGTGAGGCCGCCCAGAAGGCTTCTTGGTCCAGCTGCATTGGCACTGGGTTCTCTGTCCCCCACTCCCCCCATTAATCAACCTCCGGCCGGAGCCAGGCCAGTCAGATGCTCCCAGGAATCTGAGACACTCCAAAGGCGGGTTCTGGGGTGGCTGAACCCATGCAGGTGGCTTTGATGGTGCTCGCTGAGGCTGGGGCAGGGGCCAGTGGAGACCCTCAGGGGGAGGCTCTCAGCTTCTAGGATCTACTCCTGGTCGGCATGACAAACCCGCCTTGCTTAAGGTCCCTATTTTATATTACCTGGAGCCAAAGAGTCCTAACCAGAGGTTCCCAGGCCCTCTCTCCCCCACAGCCAGGCAGAGGGGCAAGGAAGGCTCCAGGCCTGCTGGAGACGTGGTAAGGGTAAAGAAGCCCTCATGGCATCGGTGTCCCCCAAAGGGGGGACAGCACCACCCTCACCTCATTCCAGGGGGTTAGCCATCAAGACTCCCGACTTCTTCCCATCCAGGCGGACCAACCAGAGCACCTGTCACCCTGGATGCAGCAACGGGTCCAACAGGATCACGTGACTCAAGGAAACCCGGTCAGAGGCCATTGCCAGGCTGACCAGGATGCTCTCTCTTTTCTGGAATTGGAACCCTGAGAAGGACATCAGCCTAGGCTAATGTTTTACCCCTGCGAAGTGAGAACTTTCTGGAACAGAGGTCTGGGGCAGACAGAGATGAGAGAGGAAGAGGGAAGGGGTGATGGGGCCCTGATCACACTGTTTGAGCTCCTGGATCCAGCTGTACCTGAAATCCATAAGCCCCCAAAGCTCTTCTGAGTCTGTGATCCAGTGTGTGCCCCTCTTTTGTGTGTGCTCCCAGAGCGGGCTTAGGTCACCAGCAGCCTGTGCTGAACTTTGAATTAGGAGGAGGGCCCTGGGAGAACCGGGGCACTGGGGCCCATGCTGGACCTGAGCCATGAAGCCATTAGCTTCTAGGATTACAGGCCAGGGATCCTCACTCACCGGGTCATGGCATATGACACTTCAAGGCGACTGTTTTCATTTTGCTCGAACGTTGCAATGAATGGGTTCAACAGGAACCTGTCCGTCTTCCTGTGGGTGCTGCCCGCTAAGCCGACAACAAACCATTCCCCCTGGAACTGTGGGAACCTGAGGTAGGCAGAGCCCAGGACAGCCCCAAGGGCCCTCACCAGGCAGTGGCTCCCAGCCTGAGCCTGCACCAATGACGCTGGCAGGAGCCGGGGGGCTGCCCTGGGCCTGGCAGGGCCAGGGTGACCTTGCCCAGTGGCTGGCCTTTGTGAGCTTCAGTTGACAGAGATGTTCCCACCGCACGGGGACTGGCAGGGGTTACTGCTGACCCAGGACGGCCTGTCCAGAGTCCTTTTCTGATGGACGTCAGGACTCTCTCTCTGGGGGGATCTGAGACCAGGCTGGCCAGGCTGGGCTCCCTGGGTGGTGTCTCCCCCCGGCCACCTTGGCCCTCCTTTCTCCCTGCACTTGGACCCTGGCTGACTTTCTCCCCCGCCCTCCAAGCCCCCAGACCTGGTCTTCTTGGAAGCTCTGTAACACGGAGGTAATGCCTGGCGGGGTGTTTGGGGTCTGGCCCTTCAGGCCTTTCAGCAGGGTGAGCACCACCCACAGGGCACAGCAAGGTCCCATCCCAGTAGGGACGGAGAGAAAGCAAGTGGCCATGTCACTGCTGACTCAGATACTCCCCACTTTATGGGCCCACCTGCAGGTGTCCCTCCCCAGGGGTGTGCCCCTTTCACCTTCCTCCTCAGAACTGGCAGAAGAGGTGGGCCCGGAGGAGGGCTTAGAGGTGGACTGGGCAGGGGCAGGGCCCTCTTGAGATCCTGCCCACCAAAGATGGGGGCATCTGGGTCCCACCCCAGGAAGGGAGACGGGCAGAAAATGGAGGGGCTGGGGGTGCTTGCTGGGCCCACTAGTTCCCAAGGATGTCTCTGCACCTTGCTTCCTGAGTCCTGAGAGCCCCAGCTCCACCCCTCTTTGGAACCCCTTCCCAGTGCCCCATGCCAGTGGCGGTGACCAGGGGCCTGAGGTGTCTCCCCGGCCGAGCCCTACCCCGGTAGCTTTCCTGCCACCAGGTGGAGGGCAGAATGTTCCATCCCACACAGGGAGCTTAACCTTTTCTTAGTACCGAAGGTCAGGGGCACAGCGTTCTTGCAGAACACCGAGTGCAAAGCCCAGGCCCGCCACCCCCGCACCGTTCCACACGTCCCTAAACCCAAAGCGTGGAGCAAGAACAGGGCCAAGGGGCCCTATCGTCACGAAGGTGCAGGGGTCGCGGCCAGTCAGAGTGAGGCCAGACAAGGGGGTGGTGGGGCAGGCAGCCAGAGCACCCAGATCAGAATGACTGAGGGGTGATTGCAGGGGCCCCTTTGCAGAGGGAGGGCAGGGGGCAGGCAGCCCAGCCTAGTGGGGTGGGGCACCCACACACTGGGCCGGGGGACAGGAGGGCCCAGGCTCTGGGCATGTAGCCCGCCCCGCCACCCCCCGAGAAACGGCCTGGTAGTCAAATGCGTAGGTGCTGGGCTCTAGGAGACATCCTGGAAGGATATGTACCTGACCTATGAGCCCCCTGTCCCGGCCACCTCCTTCCCCACCTGGGTCCCCATGTCCCAGGCCACCTCCTGCCCCACCTGGGTCCCCATGTCCCAGGCCACCTCCTTCCCCACCTGGGTCCCCCTGTCCCAGGCACCTCCTGCCCCACCTGGGTCCCCCTGTGTCCTGAGCCACCTCTTCCTCACATCCAGGTCCGCCTGCCCTGGGCCACCTCCTGCCCCTCCCCAGGTCCCCATGTCCTGGGTCATTTCCCCCCCCACTGCATGGGGTCCCCCTTCCCTCCCCCCAGGTCTCCATATCCTGGGCCATCTCCTTCCCTTCCCCACCCTGGCCTCCAGCAACCTGTCCTGAGGAGGGGCCCTAACCGGGACACTCAGAAAGCACCCGTCCCCCGACAAGGAGCTTCAGGGCTTGGCTCCGTCCCAGCCCTCACTCTGCGTGGAAGGGCATGGGCCCTGGTCCTTCCGCCTCCGGGAGCGTTTCCCATTGCCAGGTGGACCATCGAGGCCTCTCTGGGGGGCTGCAGGCCCCAGGACAGGGGAGGGTCCGGGGTCGGGAGGGCCACCACCATCTCCCCGAGAACCGAGCCCGCAGGGCAGCGCCCCGATCTCTTGAGCTCGCGGTGCCCGCCGCTCGATAGGCCCTACTACTTCAGGACACTCTGGCCCCCACAAGAAGAGAGGTTGCAGAGAGCCGTTTGTTGCCCCGAACTTCCCAGAGGAGCCATCACTCTCCACCAGAAGCTGCGGTGGCAGTTCCGACCGCAGACGCTGCGAACGCCTGGCCTCCCCCTCCCACCCCGCAGGCACCAAGCTGCCCCTGGTGATCCCAACCCAGTCCCAAGCCCACTCAAAAACTGAAAGCGGCCCCCTTTGCGCCTGCGCTCTGGGGAGACGGGGGCGGGGCAGAGCAGGGACACCACCCCCTCCCGACCTAGGCGGGGACGCAGCTCCGGGCGCCTCTGGCGGCGCTTAGTGACTCTGGCGCCCCCTACAGCCCGCCAGGCGGCTCGCAGGCTGGGCGGTGGATTTAGGAGCCGCGCTCCTCACGCCCGGGGCCGCGGCAGGCGTGGCTCCTCCCACCGTCAACGCGATTGGTCGAGGGCGGGCACGTGACGCTGGCCGCGCGCTTGGGCCAGGTGTGCGAAGACCACCGGAGTCCAGGCCTCGGGCCGGCAGCGGCGCCCGCGTCACCCCAGAAGGGCGGCAGGGTCCGCGGGTACCGCCGGTCAGGGTGGCTGCGGGGAGGGCCAGGGCGCAGGCTGGACCCTCCCGGGAGCCGGGCCTGGCCCTCCCCGCAGCCCTTTCCCCACCGGCTGCCCGGTGTCCCCCCCGGCCTCTGCAGGACCCTCTGCCCGCTCGCTCCCCGGGCCAGGGCCGTCCCCGGCCCTCCCTCTCTTCCACCCAGACAGCAACAGCAGGAGCCCCCCACCCGCCCTCCGCGCAGCTACTCCCCAGGTCTTTCCTCTCGCCCCAAAGCTCGGACGCCGTGCTCTGGGCTGGCTCTTCCCGACGGTGGGCAGGGACCAGCTGGCACCAGGGAGGCGAGGGGAGGAGGAAGGCAGGCTGGATTCAGGGATCCCCGCGGGGCCGTCCCAGCCGCTGAAGCCCTCAGCTCGCGGGGGGGGGGGGCGCGGGGGCGCGAGGAGGGGGGAGCAGTGCTGTCAGGAGCAGGACGTGCGGAGCGACCCGGTGTGAAGGCCCTGCCACGTGCCGGAGGGAGCTGGTGGGCCCCCTCCACGGCGGGCTATGTCCAGCCCTGTCCCCCAGGCAGGAGTCCTGGCCCACCTGTCCACTGAGGGGCTGTGTGGGCAGGGAGGGCGGGCACCCCGCAAGAAGGGCCAACGACGTACCTGCCTGTGGGACCACCGGCGCTGGGGGCCTGGGACACAGCACCCTCGCATCCTGGCAAGGCCCGTGGGCTCCCAGGACAGTGCTCCTCTGGCCTTCCCTGGGGGCCCCCAACCGCCACTGCCAATTAGAGGTAAGTTTGTATACATTTTTAAAAGGTATTTTTCTTGGGGCGCCTGGGTGGCTCAGTTGGCTAGGTTTCGGCTGAGATCATGATCTCAGGGTTGTGGGATTGACCCTGCCTTGGGATCCGTGCTGGGTGTGGAGCCTGCTTAAGATTCTCTCTCTGACCCTCTGCCCCCCAACCCTCGCTCTCTCGAGCTCCCTCTCGCAAATAAAATAATATTTTTTCCTTCTAAAGTATTAAAAATCACTTATTACAGTTAAAAGGCAAAATACAAATTATAATTAACATCTTTACCTAAAAACAGTTCACTTAGAACTACAGTTATTTCACCTAGTTTGTGACAATGAGAGTTCAGTAAATATTTTTGTGGAAATAAAATGCATGACAGCTGCCCCCCCCCCCAGACCTGCTGTTGGGGACCCAGAGGGACAGGCCTGGGCTGCTGTGGGGTCTCAGCCCTGTGGTCACGTGGGAGGGTCTCTGGTGCCGCCCTTTGGACCTGCAGTCCTTTTGAAGCATCCTTCCCCGGAATCCCTGAGAGGGGGATATGTTTGAACTCTCCCACACCCCAGAGCAGAGGCCCTCATTTTCTATTTGGGGGCTGTGGAGCCAGGCATGCAGGGGGCTCTCTGAGCTACGGCCCCACTTGATACAAGTGTGCGGAGACTCCAGCAGGTGACTAGTGGGTCTCTGGGTCGTAGGGCCCATGGGGAGGCTACAGTTTCCTTTGCCCTTCTCCTTCAAAGCCCTGGGGGCCAAGGCCCCCTGCCTTCCCCTCTTCTCCTCAGCCCTGTATGTCTGCCTTTCTGGGAGGCCAGTTCCAAGGGACATAGGGTGGGCACTGCCCAGTCTGTGGGGTCAGGCATGGTCCCCACCCACTGGAGACATTGGAGCCCATACAAGGCTGCTGGCTCTTCCTAGCAACCACCCACCCCAGTCCTCCTGGTCTGGGCTGAGCCAGTCGGCCAAGTGGACATGCAGCAGTGGGACCAGATAGTGGTCCCTACAGCTCACCTGGGATGGCCTGGTGCTCACCCCTACTCCCTGGCAGCCCAGGGAGGAAATGGGGGCTGGTGGGGGTCCAGCTCCCAGGTGCCCCCTCAGCCTCACCAGCAGTCAGTGGTGAGCTCTGGACCTCGAAATTCCAGGAACAGGGAGCCACCCCACCGGGGTGCCCAGGATTGAGAAACGCTCATCAGATGGATGCCCAGGGCCCCAAGACAGCGTGGCTTGGGGCCAGTTCCAGGCCCAGCTTTGGCCAAGCTAATGCACATTTCCCTGAATGGACCTTCCAGCTCCAGTCTGGACCCAGCCTAGGGCTGCCATTTGCCCTCAGATCCTCCCCAAGTTCTCCTGAAGGGAGGCCACCCCCCAACCCCCGTCCTGGTTCCCAAGGGGACAGTGGGAGGGCTGAAGGTGAGGCGTGCACATTTCTCCAGGATGGGCAAGTGTGTGCCAGGCATGTTTGTCCAGAAGCACCCCAGGGTGCTGACTCACAGCCATGTGGGCCTGGATCTTGCCCAGCAAGGCTTGGGGAGGCCGAGGAGGGGAGTAAAGGGAGAAAGCTGGCCCCCCACACCGCCCCGGAGCAGGGCACCTCCAGGCCCCTCAGGGCACCGGGTGGGCATGTATGGGGGCACAGTATGTGCCCCAAGTCATCAGAGCTGTTGAAATTGGCCAGTGCCCTCCAGCAAATGGAGGAGATGGCTTAACAAATGGGGAGTGGGGGGTGTTGGCAGAATCTGAAGAATGTTCTCACCAGCAGGGTCCGAGCGGAGTCCAGGCCCTGCCCACTGGGCTCCTGGTGCAGGGTGAGGGCCATGGCTCCCTCCCCTAGCCCCAGGGCAGCTGTCCACCCTGTGGGACCCCCCTGGGCAGACCCTGACCTTGGAGAGGAATGCTGCATGTTGGGTGACTCAAAATTGTTTCAAGTGCCCTTTGCCCTCTTGGAGTAGCTCTGTTTCCTCTAGGGTCAGTCTCCCAGTCCTGATTCTTCTCTTGCAGTGATTTCCCCAGTGTCTGGGACCCCCGGTGAGGGTCAGGCAGGTCGGCCAGGCCCCAGGCTGTGGGAAGCATGTGCAGTCTACCCTGGGGGGCAGTGGGGATCCCCCGGAGACGGACCTTCCCCAGCAGTCCACATCTCCCCAACAGGCTGGCATCACTTGTCCCTCCAGGCAGCCATTGCCCTGGGGGGGGACACCGTTACCCCATTTTCAGCTCCTCTCCCCCTGCCTCCATCTCCCATGGGCCTTGGAGTTCCCACATTCCAGAAGGTTCTCTACAGAGAGCAAAGCACACACTCGCCTTCCTCATAGCTGGTGACCTTGGTCAGATCCTGGGTGTGGACTCCCCCACTTGTGCACCAAGCTCCTGTGCTCACCCCACTCCTAGCGCCTGAATTAGGCTGGCCTGCTTCCTCCATTTTGGGATAGACCCTTCCCCCTCCCCCCTCCCCCTCCCCCCCTTCCCCGGCACACACACACACACCCCTTATTCTCCCTGCCTGGGTAGTTTCGCCATCTACCCCAAGGGGCACCTGGCTGCCTGATGCCAGGACTGGACTCAGCCCCAGCTGGTCAGTCCTGCTCCCAGGCCCGTCCTGTGTCCCTTCTGCCCCTGCCAGCCCTTGGGGCAGCCATAGGGACAGCCCAGCCTCCTGTCTTTCTAAGACCGTTGCCAACTCACTGCAGACCCAGGCACCACATCCAGGAACGGGGAGGGGGTCTGCCTGCCCCCTCCCCAGTAGCCTGTCCTGTCCTGCCTCAGGCCAGAGGGCCACTGGGACTCTGGACCCGTGCCTCCCAGGAGGAGCTCAGGGTCAGCAGCAGACCAGAAGAACCTGTGGGGAGGGCTCCTCATCCCTCTAGGAAAGGCCCCCCACCATCTGGGCAGGGGGCAGGCTCCGGTCCTGGGCCTACACACGGCGGCCCAGCAAGGCCAGCAGGGCACGTGTGCTCACAGACTGGGAGCAGGGAAGGGCAGCTGGGACCACAGAGCAGGGGCCCAACTGAGAAGCCGAGACCGGGGCACAGGGACAGCAGGGCAGTGGACGCTTCCAGACCTTTAAAAAGAGCCATTTCCACCCTGCCTCTCCGGGGCAGAGGGTTTTGACCAGGGGAGGAGCCCCTTCCCTCTCCAGCCCCCCCGGGGGGAGCAGTCCCACATGCTCATGAGAAGACGGGCTGGCAGAGGCCCCCGTCCGGGCCCAACACAGAAAGGAAGGAGTCAGGGGCCAAGCTGGACAGCATTTAATGAAGGTAATGCTCCTGAGGCTCTGTGGGTGACGGGCAGCTTCGGGGCACACACGGGAGAGCGTCCCCCCACGGGGTGGCCCTGACCCCGTGCGGCCCCGGGGCTCTGAGTGGGGTAGCAGGTGCCACCCCCTTCAGGGTCTTCACTCCTTCTAAGGTCAGGGCTGCCGCCTGGACTCACCTTCTTGTTTCTGGGGCACAGAGACGAGACTCAGCCAGTGAAGGAGCTGAGGGGTGCCCTCCTCACTGCACCACCCGGCCAGCACTGCCCACTCACCATCTAGGATGTGGAACTGGTCTGTGGCCTCGCAGAAACCTGAAGGCCCAAGCAGGGGTCAGGAGTGGCTGGGGCAGGGCACACAGGGGGAGGACAAGGCCGGCCACTGGGGGAGGCTTACCATACTTGGGGAAGAACAAGATATGGTCCTCGGTCAGGTTGGCCCTCTGGGTCCCCTGCTCAAATGCACTCAGGGCCGAGTCACTTGCCGGGAACGAGCGGGCTGTGGGGCACACGGGGCTCCTGGGCACGCGGTGAGGGAGCAGGTGGGGCGTGCTGGGCGTAGGGTCTGTGTGTGCTTGTGACACACCCATCCCCTCCCTGTCCCCTCTGTCCCCACACCCGGGCCTATCGGCAGGGGCTCCTCCCCGGACCCCTGCTCAGCTGAGGAGGGTCAGAATGCAGGGAGGGAAGGGCAGGGAGGGTCCGTGTGTCCCTCCGGGCTCGCCCCACATGGATGGCTCTGAGTGTGTGCAAAGCGTGGGCTCCCGCGTGGACGCACTGTACAGCTTCACCGACAGCCGCCGCTTCTGCTCCAGGTACAGGACGGCGAAGCCCTGGTAGTCTGTCTCCCCGACGACCACGTCCACTGCCCTGCGGGCACCTCGGGCTGGGCAGAGCTGAGTCAGCCGAGTCAGCTTCTGGCCCCTGAGCCCTGCACCCCAGCCCCCGATGCCCTTGCCTCACCTCGGAGCAGGAAGCGGCCGGGGACTCCCGTGTCTGAGTAGAGCTGCCGCACCTGCCAGCATATCCCATCCCTGGGGGGGGATGGGGGGAGCACAGCAGGCTTAGGGACCCCAACCCAGGCAGGGCCTCACAGGACTCCGGTCCAGGCCACAACAAGGTGGGGGCAGGGGTCTGTACGGGGGACTCACAGCTTCTGGAAGGTGCTGACAGCCATAGCTGCGCCCTGGGCAGCAACACGCAGTAGGGTGGCCTCAGCCCGGTGGCCTTGCTCCTGCAGGAAGCGGCACGAGGAGGCCACGGCCACAAGGAGCCACGTCCCTGCAAACTAGGAGCAGGCCATGTGAGGGCACAAGGGGATGAGGGGCTGCCCGGCCCTGCCCACCCACCTGTCCCCCCTCTACCTGCTGAGCATCGAAGTTGGCCTTCGGCTGGATGGTGCTGATGGGGGACGCTGGCTGAGGGGGTCTCCGAGCCCTCTGGCTCAGGGAGCCCCCAGCCAAGAGCAGAGTCAAGAAGAGTGCAGTCCTGGGGGTCAGCATGGTGGCGGCAGTAACAGTGCGGGTCTGGGGGAGGCAGAGGGCAGGACGGCCAAGTCCTGGGTCAGAGTCCACTGTCCAGTGCCGCCCAGAAGCCTGGCACCGGAAGTAGGCGCCAGCCCACTTCCAGCCCACGAAGTCCCGGTTGGTCCTCCTGCCTTACCAAGCACCCTGCCCCCCACGAGTCTACCCCCAGCCTCCTCGACTCTGCACCTCCCGGCAGGGCCCTGGCGCCATATCCTGTTTACAAAGTCCGAGTTGACCTCTGGTTCCTTGTCCACGACCCCCTAAACCAAAGGCCCCAGCAGCTGGGAGCGGCGGGGCGGGGTCTCGAACCCCAAGGTGAGTGAGCCTTGCCCTCAGCCCGGCCCACTGGCCTCGGTGCAAGGCCGCCGCCCCTCCCGGCCGCCGGGGGCGCTGTTAGGAGCGAGCTCGAGTGCGCGCAGGCGCAGCAACAGCCGAGACGGGCTGCCGGGTGCGCGACACTCTGCGGCCATCGATGCCTCAGGGCTCGAGGCGTCAGCCTGGCGGGCTCCATCATAGAGACGCGGCGGCAGGAGCGGCGGGGTGGAAGCGGGTCGGCCGGCTGAGGCTGGGCGCGGGGCAGGGGCAGCACAGCCGGGCGGAGGCGGCCGCGGTGAGTGCGCCCGGCCCCGGGGGAAGTCGTCGTTCGGCCCCGGCCCCCGGCCCCCGGCCCCCGATCCCCGGCTCCCCGGCCCGGAAGAGCGTCGCAAACCGGCCGTGTCCGGTCCCCGGCTCCCTGCCGCCCGCTCCCCACCCCGCCCCCCGCCCCCCCCACCCCGCCTCTGGCCCCTCGGCCTCGGCCGCGCCCTCTGCCGATGAATGAGTCGCCGAGGACGCCCCGCCGGGCCCGGGGACCGAGCCGAGGCCCCGCCCCCCGCAGCCCCTCGGAGGGAAGGTGGGAGGGGACGTTGGGCAGCCCCCGCCCCGCCCCCAGCTCGCCTGGCGGTGGCCGCGCTGGCCCGCTGACCGCCTGGCGGGGCTTCCCTAGGCCACAGGGCCGAGGCCAAGGGCCGGCTGGTGCCCCTGGCGGCGTCTGGGGCAGGCGGGCAGGCGCTCGTCCCGCCGGCCCCAAGCCTCTTCTCGGAAGGACCTCTGTCCCACGCTGACAGCTCTGAAGCCTTGGGGCTACAAGGTCAGAGTGACAGGCGTGCGTGGGGGGCACCGGTTTCTCGGGCTCGGAGCAGTCACCAACCCAGGCATCCAGATGTGTCTCTCGGCCCGTGAGCGGGAGGAGGTCAGAGGGGCCCACCCCCGCGACCGGGCCTCTACTGGGCTGAGAGCACATCTGGAGTCCAGCTCAGGCTGGACCAGGCCGGGAGGTGCCGAGCGCCGTCTGCTGCCCGCCCAAAGCTGCCTGTTCCAGCGCACCCCCGGGACGGGCAGGGGCGCCGGTCAGGAGGATGGGGTCCAGGAGCATGGCTGTCCAGGGGGCCTGGAGAAGCTGTCGGACGCCTAGCCGGGTGGGAGTGCCAGCTGGCCCTCCGCACTCAGCCCCCCGCCAGTGCACCTGCAACTAAGGGGACCACGTGTGGGTTTCAGGGCTGCCCGGGCAGAATGTCACAATGGACGAGGGGGGCACGCCCCTGCTCCCGGACAGCCTCATCTACCAGATCTTCCTGAGCTTGGGCCCAGCGGACGTGCTGGCTGCCGGTCTGGTGTGTCGCCGGTGGCAGGCCGTGTCCCGGGACGAGTTCCTGTGGAGGGAGCAGTTCTACCGCTACTACCAGGTGGCCCGAGACGTGCCCCGGCACCCAGGTCAGGGCCTGCACGTGGCCCCACAGTCCGCCAGGCTGGCCGGGAGGGCGGGAGGCGGGGCCGTTCACATGCTGCCCGCTCAAGCCGCAGCACTGGTCCCCGAGGCACCGTGCGGCCCTCATGCTGATGGGGAGCAACGAGGCCTGGCAGGGAGGCGGGGGTGCCGGGGGCAGCCCTGCAGCTGAGGTGACGTCCTCCAGGGGCAGGGCCGGCCCCTCCGCTGTCAGGGTGCTGGCCTCTGTGGGGAAGGAGGCTCAGGGCCCCGGCGGTGACCACCCCCCACCCCTAGCGGCCACGTCCTGGTATGAAGAGTTTCGGCGGCTCTATGACACGGTGCCTTGCGTGGAGGTGCAGACGCTCAAGGAGCACACCGATCAGGTGCTGCATCTCAGCTTCTCCCACTCGGGTTACCAGTTTGCTTCCTGCTCCAAGGATTGCACTGTGAAGGTGAGCCCAGCCCACGGCAGCTGGGGCCGGGGAAGGGCGGTGGCCCTCACTGCTGATGGGGGAAAGCGGGTTCTGCTCCAGAGCCAGGAGCCAGCCACGTGGACCCGCACCCCTCGGGTCAGCGGGCAGCCAGGGGCAAGGAGCACCAGCCTGGTGGTGGTTTCTGGGCATGGGCCCTGGGGTCCCGTGCAGGGCGGGCTCATGGTGCCCCCAGATGACTCCGCCCCCACGCAGATCTGGAGCAACGACCTGACTATCTCGCTGCTGCACAGCGCGGACATGCGGCCCTATAACTGGAGCTACACCCAGTTCTCCCAGTTCAACCAGGATGACTCACTGCTGCTGGCATCTGGGGTGTTCCTAGGGCCCCACAACTCCTCGTCGGGTGAGATCGCGGTCATCAGCCTCGGTGAGAGCGGGCCTGGGGCAGGCTGGCTGTCCTGGCCAACCCCAGCCCTCCTCCTACAAAGCCCCTCCCAGCCCCTTCCCACAGCCCTGTCCCCACCCTCCCCAGATAACTTCGCCCTGCTGTCCCGAGTGCGCAACAAGCCCTATGACGTGTTTGGCTGCTGGCTCACGGAGACCAGCCTGATCTCGGGGAACCTGCACCGCATCGGAGACATTACATCCTGCTCAGTGCTCTGGCTCAACAATGCGTTCCAGGTGCGGGCGCGCGTGCCCCCTGCGGCCGCTCCCTCCTTGGCCTGGTGCCCACCTGCTGTCTCCCACCCCCAGGACGTGGAGTCAGAGAACGTCAATGTGGTGAAGCGGCTCTTCAAGATTCAGAACCTTAACGCCAGCACCATCCGCACGGTGATGGTGGCCGACTGCAGCCGCTTTGACAGCCCGGACCTCCTGCTGGATGCCAGTGGGCCCCCCGGCCGCGTCTTTGACCTGGGCAGCGACAGTGAGGACGAGGCGGCAGGCCTGGGACCAGGGCCGGCTCCGGCCCGCACCAAGGAGGGCTTGCGGCGATTCTTGGATGGGCTCCTGGACGGGCGGGCGCAGTCCCAGCTGTCAGAGCACGCGCTGGAGACCAGGGTGGCTGAGCTGCTGGCCCAGGGCCGCACCAAACCCCCAGAGCACAGCATGGCCGACGCCCGCAAGCTCCTCATCTTCACCACGGGCTGCCTCACTTACTCACCACACCAGATCGGTAGGGGAGCAGGCCCTCCTCCGTCCCTAGGGCCTGGGGGGTGAGGCTTCCCTGCAGCTGGGGTGGGGTCCTGTGGTCAAGGGCAGGCCCTAAGTCTCTGGGCAGAGTCGGCTTCCTCTGTTTGTCCTGGGGGCCCTGCCCTGGGCCAGCCTCCTGGAGTGCGTGTTCCGTGGGGGCCTCTGGTTCCTGCAGGCATCAAGCAGATCCTGCCACACCAGATGACCACAGCCGGGCCTGTGCTGGGCGAGGGGCGGGGCTCAGATGCCTTCTTTGACGCCCTGGACCACGTCATCGATGTGCACGGACACATAATCGGCATGGGCTTGTCCCCGGACAACAGGTGGGTCTCCAAGAGTGTCCTGGGCTTGGGGCGGGGGCTCTGCAGGCTGCTGAGACCAAGCAGGGTGCCCCTTGCCCAGGTACTTGTATGTAAACAGCCGTGCCTGGCCCAGCGGCTCTGTGGTGGCTGACCCCATGCAGCCACCGCCCATCGCAGAGGAGATCGACCTGCTGGTGTTCGACCTCAAGACCATGCGGGAGGTGAAGCGGGCTCTGCGGGCCCACCGTGCCTACACGCCCAATGACGAGTGCTTCTTCATCTTCCTGGACGTCAGCAGGGACTTCGTGGCCAGGTAGATGCGCAGGGCAGGGCCGGGCCGGGTCCAGGTGTGGTGGGCAGGGTCTCACCCGAGGCTCTCCCGCAGCGGAGCAGAGGACCGGCACGGCTACATCTGGGACCGGCACTATAATATCTGCTTGGCCAAGCTGCGGCACCAGGACGTGGTCAACTCAGTGGTCTTCAGCCCCCAAGAGCAGGAGCTTCTGCTGACCGCCAGTGACGACGCCACCATCAAAGCCTGGCGTTCACCACGCACCGTGCGCATCCACCAGGCCCCGCGCCCACGTCCCCATCCCTTTCTCTCCTGGTTTGCCAGCCAGAGGCGCTGAGAGGGGTGCTGGCCGACAGGAGCGTCCTGGGTGTCCTGGGGCCGCTGGGACCCATTGAAGATGCCACAGAGGCCTGCAGCCCTTTCCCAGGGGCCCAGGCGCTGCCCAGACCACGTGGTAGGCAGAGACACTTGTGACAGTCATGCCTTAGGAAGGGGGTCCAGCAGGACTGCAGGGAGGGGACGGCCTGCCCCCCACCACGCTCACACCACACACCACCTCCCACAGCTGTGACCTTCAGCAGCAGGGCAGCCCCCTGGCTGGCTTGGGATGCACTGGACACTGGGGCCCCACTCCTCCCCCACCCTCTTCCCCCAGGGCCTGTGCCCTGGGACAGTCAGCAGCACACATACCCTTTGGCCGGCCCTTCGGGCCCCGGGGGGCCCCTCCTCTGGGAACGCGTTTGCTCACCAGCAGGGCCGGCAGCGCAGGTCAGTCTGCCGTGGGCCCAGGCAGACTGCATGTCACTGGTCACCTGTTTGGGGCCTGAATAAACAGCTGGCAATAGCACTGCGCTGTCTGATCTTTGTGGGCAGGGAGGGGCCCAGTGGTATCTGCGTGGACTCTTGTGCCCGACCGACAGATGGCAGGGCGCTTGAGGCTGTGTCCCCCGTCGCTGTCCCTGGAACCCCTGAGCAGACGAGGTCACCGGTGCGCAGAAAGTGCCAGAGCACGTCCACCATGACGTGTGCTTGCCACCAGCAGGGAGGCGTAAAGGGGCGCACCTGACCTGGGGAGGTGCTGCAGAAGACGGCCGCACACACAGGGCGGGGGGCTGGGGACGTGGGGGGGCAGGAAGCAGCCCCAGCCACATTCTCAAGGCTTGACCCACGTCTGTCCTGGGGGCTCACCTGCACCCCCTCATTTTGATGGGTGCTGGGTGCCGGGTGGGGGTGCTGATGGGGCAGCAGGCCTGATTTCCGTGCCTGGCTACACACGGAGCTCATCGTGTCGAACAGTCTTCCATGCACGCGGTGACCATCACCACAGTTGGGGGACAAACGCGGCTGACACGGACGTGTCCACGGGAACGAGGACAGAGGCAGTGCCTAGCAGAGGCTGCTGGCCTTGGAACCGCACTGGCTATGGGGGGAGGGCTGGGCAGGGGCTGTGAGGGGCTCGGCCGGGAAGGCACAGGGCCCAGAGGAGCTGCTCATGGCCAAGTGTCCAGCAGCGTGGGCTGCGCACCCAGAGGTCGCCCCAGCCCACAGTAACAACAGGGAAGCCCAGGGCTGCTGGGGTTCACGTCCAAACCCCCAGACACAAGGACAAGGAGGGGAACTTGGAGACAAGGACACAACAGCAACGGAAGCCAACACGTCCCATACGCAGCACACCTGAGACCACCCAGAGCCACGAGCAGCCAGCAAGCTCCGCAAGGGCAAACACGCTCCTGACAGGTGGCAAAAATGGAACAATTTTCTGAAGAGATCTTAAAATCATCAAGAACTAAATCTGTAAAACAAAAGCAGGAAAGAAGAATAAAAAACACCCAGACTTTCAAAAAGAAACCAGTGGAACACAACAGGTAGAGTGACTGAAATGGAAAAAAGTTTGGAGCAGACCCACCTGGCATGAGAATTGGCAAGCAGAAGATGGAGAAGAAGAGATGCAACCGAACATGACCCAAGGAAGAGTCGGGAGCATGGGGAGGGACGAGGCAGCACGGATGGGGCAGGAGGCGCTCCAGGTCACGCCTGCAGCGGGGACAGTGGGGCAGAAAGCGGCCCAAGGGCACGAAGACAAAAGTCCTCAGAGCACGTGAGGAGCAGCAGTGCCCACGAGACGCGGCACCGTGAGGCCACGGCCGGCGAGGGCCCCGTCCCTCCCACAGTGCAGCTAGAGGAGCTAAGCACTCACTCGAAATAGGGCACACAGCGGGCAGACGGGGAGCAGCAGACCTCCGTGTCCGTGCCCGGCCTGAGCTCAGAACAGCCTCGGCCCAGAAGTGAGCGCCCAGAGAGCAGCCTGCCAGGAAGACGGAGTGCTGGCCACAGAAGCCCACAGCGGTGGGTGCGGCTGTAGCTCCGAGAGCCCGTTACTGTGGTGCGCTCTGCACTGCCCCTGGGTGGGCCCAGAAGCAGCCTTGTGACCCAGGAAGGGCGTGGCAGAGTGGCCGGCAAGAGCCCCATGTCTCTGGCTGAAGGGGCAGGCGGTGCTGCACCCAGGCCAGAGGGAGCAGCTTGGGAAGCAGCCCCGGGAGGTGGCTGTGACCGCTAAGGCTGACCGTCGGGCTGCAGATGCGTGCATCAGACCCAGACCGCAAGAGCATGCAAACCAGCGCCCAATCCCAGCCCAAGAACTGGCCCACAGGCCGTGGTGGGCATGGGCCCAACCCCAATAAGAGCTGGTGCCCGTGAAGCAGACCCTGACAGTCGTCCAGGAGCCAGACAAGACCCAGAGCCGGTCAAGTGATGTCCAGAATGTCCAGAATGTAACCCGCAAGTACTTGGCACACAAAGAATCCTCAAAATGTCAACTCAGAGGAAAAGACATTCAGCGGGTGCCAAGGATGAAAAGACGCAGATGTCGAGATTATCGGACAGAGACTCTGAAGTAGCAATCATAAGAACGCTTGAACAAGCAATCACAAACACTTCAATAGATGTAAAGATACAAAAGTCTCAGCAAAGAAACAGAAGATTTAAGAGGAGCCAAAGGGAAATGTTAGGACTGAAAAGCAAAATTTTAAAACTCACTGGACAGACAGACCAACAGAATGGACGTGACAGAAGAGTCCATGAACATGACTAAGACAGGTGGACAGAAATTGTCCAACCTGAACAAAGGGGAGAAAACCATTTGGGGGAGAAATCAGGCCCCAGGGGCCTGTGGGACAAACACTAAAGGTCTAATGTTTGTATCACTGGGAGCCCAAAAGGAAAAGAAAATGAGCTGCAGAAACGACAGCTGAAATTCACCACCCATGTGGTGAAAGATACACACCCACAGATTCAAGAAGCCGAGTAAATCCGAATAGGATAAAGCCAAAGGCATCCACACCCAGACACATCTAATCAAACTGCCAAAACCCAAAACAGAAGAACCCTGACAGCAGTTGGGAAAGCTCACGCCCACCCAGCGAGCTGCAGGCCCCTCACCGGCAGCCACGGTTAAAGCCGGAACGGCTGTCAGCCCAGAATGCCACAGCAGCGAAAACATCCTTCATGAATACAGGTGAAATAAACTCTCAAATGAAAGAAAAAGAAGAGACTCTGTAGCCAGCAATGGAAGGTCTTCTGACAAGAGGTAAATACCATCAGAATGAGGCTGGGACACCAACGAGGGGACAGAAACTCAGACTCCTGTCCTCCTGAGTTCTTCAAAACATGTTTGACAGTCGAAAGAAAGGCAGTGATAATGTTTTCTGATGGAGTTTTCAGTCTAGTTATGGGGGGGACGATAAAGGGACCCTTGGGGGTAAGGTGCCTACATCCTGGTTAAAGTGCAAAACACCAACTCCATCGTAAGCTGTTAAAAGTTGAGTGTGTTGCGGGGCGCCTGGGTGGCTCTGTCGGTTGGGCGTCCAACTCTTGATCTCAACTCGGGTCGTGATCTCAGGGTCATGAGTTCAAGCCTCGTGTTGGGCACCACGCTGGGCATGGAGCCTACTTAAAAAAAAAAAAAAAAGTACAACAATAAAAGTTAAGTGTGTTGTGATCCTTAGAAGAACCACTAAAAATACTACACAGAGAGAGACAAAATCACAATAGATGGACTAAAACAGATTAGCAAAAAACGTTCAACTAATTCCGTCCTTCTAGGCAGCCGAGAGGAGATGGAGGTACAAATACAGAGGACCAACAGAAAACAAACAACAAAATGGTAAACGTCTACCTCAGCGCAGCAACAACTGCATTACTGTCAAAGTGAAACCAACAAAAACAGAAGCCCTACAACCCCACTCCATCATCGCTAACAAAGCACTTCAAATAGGACATCAGGGAGGGAAACAGCAAAAGGATGGAAAAACACATTCCACAAAAACACTCCTAAAAGGAACCTCGACTGGCTGCACTAACCTCCAAGTCGAGTGTGCCTCAGAAAGGAAGAGCCTTGCCGGGGAGAAGAGTGATGCTGCCCACGGGCAAAAGGCAACATCCGCCGAGAAGCTAAAGCATTGCCCAACGTGTGCACAGCTCACAAAAGAGCCCAAAACAGCCGAAGTGAAGTGGCAGAACGAGAGGAGAGCGCATTCGCAGCCGGAGATGGCGTGCCCGCCCTCAGGGCAGAACCTAACACAGCACTGTGCGCGTTTCCCGGGCTGTGGGAACCAAGAACCACAAACTGGGGAGTCTCTTGTCTGACGGCCCTAGAGGTCACAAGTCCGCGCGCTCGCTGTGGGGGACCCTTCCTTGCCTCTTCTGGCTGCTGGTGGGGCTGGCCATCCTTGGTGTCCTCATGTGTTGACCCATCAGTCCAACCTTCTGTCTTCACATGGCCTCCCCCCCTGGGCCCCTTAAATCATCGTCCCTCTGCAGGTCTGTGTCCAAACCTCCCCTTTTTATAAGGCTCCCGGTCCTACTGGACTGGGCCCACTCTATGCCTCATTTTAACTTGATTACCACTATACAGACCCTATTTCCAAATAAGGTCACATTCTGAGTTACTGGGGATTAGGATGTCAACGCATCTTTTTTTGGGAAATATGATTCAACGTGTAAGAACTACCAACCAACTGGATTTAACTGAGCTGTATACAACACTGCACTCAACAAGAGCAGAATACACATTCTCTTCAAGCGGACAGGAGCATCCACCAAGAGAGACCACAGCCTGCACCACAGGACAAACCTCAACAGACGTCAGCACTTCCAAACTCCTTTTCCATAGGACCGCCAGAAGCCAGATACCGAAACCAGAGACTACAAAAAGGACAATTATAGACCAATATCCCTGGCAAATATAGGTGCAAAATCCTCAAGAGATAATTAAATCAAATCCAGAAATAATATAAAATGAATCGTATGCCACGACCCAGTGGGATTTAATCCAGGAATGCAAGACTGGTTCTATATTTAGAGAAAAATCAATGTAAGCCACCATAGGAACAATACAGAAGAACCACTTGGACGTATCACTTGATGCAGGAAAAGCATCCAAGTCATGATAAAGCCCTCAGCACACTAGACGTAGAAGGGAGCTTGCTCAGCCTGGTAAAGGCATCGGCACAATCTGGAGGTAGCATCATACTTGGTGAGAGGGAACCTTCCCAAGACAAGGAACAAAGCCAAGAGCTCCTCCTTCCACTCCTGTTCCACTCGCAGCGGGAAACTCAGCAGGTGGGATAAAGTGAGCAAGAGGAATGAAGGGCATACAGACGGGAGAGGAATGGAATTGTCACTCACAGATGACATGATTGTTTATGTGGAAAATCCCCAAAAAGCTACAAAAACAAACAATTCAACAACCTCCTAGAACCAGTGAGTTTTGTCAAGGTTACAAAATATAAAGAGAACACACAAAAAACAACTGTTTCTAAACACTAGGAATACACAATTGGGAACCAAACTATTTATTTATTTGTTTGTTTGTTAGAGAGAGATAGAGAACAAGCAGGGGGAGCAGCAGAGGGAGAGGGAGAAGCAAGCTCCCCACTGAGCAGGGAGCCCCATGCGGGGACTTGATCCCAGGACCCTGGGATCATGACCTGAGCCAAAGGCAGATGCTTCACCAACTGAGCCACCCAGGCGCCCCTGGAAACCAAAATTTAAAAAATACCTTTTACGGGACACCTGGGTGGCTCGGTTGAGCATCCAACTCCGGATTTGGGCTCAGGTCATGACCTCAGGATTGTGGGATTGAGCCCTACATTGGGCTCCATGCTCAGCGGGGATTCTGCTTGAGATTCTCCCTCTGCTCCTTACTCCCTTGCTTTCTCTCTCTAAATAAATAAATAAAATCTTTAAAGAAATAATACCTTTTACAATAGTTCAAGAACAAAAGAAATGCTTAGGCACTGACCTAAGAAAGCATGTGTTTATGCTGAATACTACAGAATGATGACTAAAAAAAAAAAAAGCAAAGACACAAATAGAGACAAATTATGTTCCTGGACTGGAAGACAACATAGATGTCAATTCTCTCCAACCTGACCTGTAGATTTAATGCAACTCCAGTCAAATCCCAGCAGGGCTTTTTGTAGCTATAGACCAGGGGATTCTAAACCTTATCCGTACTGGCAAAGGAACAAGAAGAGCTCAAGTAATTCTGAAAAACAAGAATAAAATTGGAGGAATCACCCCACTTGAGCTAATGCGCATTAGGACGTAGGCTATCAAGACAGACTGGCGTTGGTGCAGACACAACAGATCACACGTACAAGGCAAGTTAACTGGACAAAAGCAAAAGCCCCTGGGCAGAGGAGAGGCAAACGATGGACGTTCGTTTCCATAAATGGTGCTGGAACAACTGGCCATCCAGATGCAGGAAAATTCACCTAAACTTCATGCCTTGTATAAAAATCAACTCAAAATTTTTGGATCAAAGGTGTAAATGTAACATGTCACAATATATTTCTAGAAGAAAGCACAGAAAAACCTTCATTATCTGGTGGAAGGCAAAGAATTCTCCGACATGACATTGAATGCACAATCCGCGTCACAAAAAGTCGGTAAGCAGTACTTTACCAGAACTTAAAATTTTATTCTAAAAAGCAGCTAAGCAGATGAAAAAATAAGCTACAAACTGGAAGAAAACATTTACAAGTCACATACCAGACAAAGAACTTGTCCCTAGAACATGCAAACTCTCGAAACTCAACAGTAAGCAAACAACAAACCCAACTGAAAAATGGGCAAAAACAACAAGCAGACACGTCTCCAGAGAAGATGCTCATCTTAGACGTTAGGGGGACGCAAACTAAAACAGAATACCAGTGCACACCTTTGTAACAAGGGCTAAGACGGGGTGTGGAGCACGGGAACCCTACCTGCACCGCTGGGAACACAGAGGGTGCAGCTGGCGGTCTGTCAGCTTGGGCCGCGGAACGAGACGCCACAAGACTGGGTGGCTTATCAGCAACACACATCTATTTCTCACAGTTGTGCAGGCCCAAGGCCGAGACCAGGGTACCCGCATGGGGCCCTCTGGGCTGCAGACTGCTCGCTATGTCCCCACACAGCGGGAGGGGCAAGGCAGCTCTCTGGGGACCCTCTCCTGAGGCCCCACCCTGTGACCTATTATTCCCCTCCCAAAGGCTCCGTGACCTAACACCTCCATCTCGGGGTTAGGTTTCAACCCATGACTTGGGCAGGGGGTGGGGGTGCGGCACACATATTCAGACCATAGCAGCTACTCTGGAAAATGGTTGGCGGTTTCTTATGAACTTAAACTACACTTACTGTGTGACCCAGCAACGCCACTCCTCAGGGAGAACGGAAATGTGCTCCCTAGCAGCGTGTATGCAAACATTCAGAGTAGCTCTACGCATGACTGCAAAAATCTGGAAATCACCCAAATGCCCTTCAACAGGTGTATACTCAGACAAACTGGCCCATCTGAGCAGCTGAATGCTTCTCAGTCCAAAACGAAAGGACGAATCTCTGGTTTGCAGAACATCTTCAATCTCCAAGGCATTCTGCTGAGTGGAAGAACCAGTCTCAGAAGGTTGCACACTGTACGATTCCATCACAACATCCCTGAACAAACAGTAATGACGGAGAACGGGGCTCTGGCTGTGGGCTCACAGGCTGGGGGAGGGGGGGCACAACGGGGCAGCGTCTGCAGAGATGAAGGAGCTGTTCTGTGTTCAGACCAGGGTGGTGCTCACATCAATCTGTACATGTGGTGAGATGTACAGAGCTGCACCCGAAACACATGATAAATCAACTTTCCTACAACAAATTAAAAGCGCTATTAGAGAGAAAGTGCAGCGGACTCACTCGCCATGGGCCCGGGCGAGACTGCAGCTGTGGCCTCCAAACGCAGGGAGAGAATAACATCGACCCAGAATTCTAAACCCAGTCAACATCTAAACCAAGGGTAGAATTGGGGCGCCTGGGGGGGTGCTCAGTCAGCTGGGCATCCAACTCTGGATTTCGGCTCAGGTCGTGATCTCAGGGTTGTGAGATGGAGCCCCGCGCCGGGCTCCAGCTGGGTATGGAGTCTGCTCAAGATTCTCTCCCTCTGCCCCTCACCACCGCACACTCTCAAACACAAAACAAAAACACACCTGCGGACTTGTGAAGCAGAGGCCCTGCAGGACAGCGCGGCAGCCGACATCTCAAGTCGGGGACACAGGGACAGGCACAAAGCAGCAGACCTGGTGCCGTGGCGCTGTTGATGGTTTTTAATAAGTACTTTTTTAAAAGATTTTATTATTTATTTGAGAGAGAGAGACAAAATAGCGACAGAGATAGCGAGAGAGCGCACGAGCGGGGAGGAAGGGGAGAAGCGGGCTCCCTGCGCGACACTCGATCCCAGGACTCTGGGATCGTGACCTGAGCAGACGCTTCACCGACTGAGCCCCCCAGGTGCCCCTTAGTAAGTACTTTTTGTGTTGAAAACTAATATGGACTCGAAATTCTGGGGAACATGCAGAGGGAGCAGGAGGTCAAATGAAGGCCTAAGTGGAAATCACACTGTGCAGAACGTCGGATGGCACGGCTGTCACTGAAAATGAACCTGGCAGCTCCTCAAACATGCCAACACGCGGCCTATCGCCTCCCCTGGCGGGCACCGTCCCAAGGGTGAGGGAACCAGGCCACACACAAACCGCACACGCCTCTCCCAGCAGCACGGCCCGTGACGATGTGGGGACAGCCTGTAAGTCCGTTCGTGGACAAATCCATAAATGTGGCCTGTCTGTAACTGGAGTCTCGTCCAGCCCTCAAAGAAAAGGAGTCCTGAAACCTCCCGCTCAAGCCGGGCGTGAAGGCCATGCTGCACGATGGCACGCGGGTGTGCGTCCAGAACAGGGAGCCATGGGGATGGAGCGCGGGCCGTGCTTGCCAGTGGCGGGGCCTGCTGCCTTCTGGGAGCCGACAAGGGACTGGAACAGACCTCTCACAGGGTCTGCCTGTAGACCCCGTGCTGAGGGGACCCCAGCCTCCCGGTGGGAGAGGCTCCCCATAGCAGGCAGCACTCGGCAAGGGCGGGGGGCTGGTGCTCTCGGCTCTGCTGTAGACTTCCACCTGCTTCTTCTGGAGCCTGACCGTCCCCCTCTACACTGCAGGACTTCTCCAGCAAGTTCTCTGGACCCAGACCCCTGGCCCGCTGCGGGCCGGCGGGGATGAAGCTGCCCTGGAGAGCAAGGGAGGACTGGCAGGCAGCCTCGCCGGGGCCCTCCTCAGCTCGCCGGCCACCCCCCAACCCACCTTCCCCCTTCTAAAATGGGTTTACATCTTTCTGCCCTTGCCTTCCCCGCCCCCCCCCCTCTGTCCCCATGGGTAAAAACCTTTCTAATCCTCTCATTTTACTGCTCTGTTTTCAGGAAAAGGAAGTAAATTCACTAATGTACTTGGTTTACCCCGACTGACCTAATGCACGCACACACACACACGCATCATATACAAATTCCAAAAGTAAAAACCCAATGTGTTGAAAATAAAGCTTTAAAACCATCAGAAAAAAACACAGAAGTATTTTCTTGGGGAGACTTAGGACTTCCTGAATTAGTCAACGGCACAATCCACAGGAAAATACTACCCAACTCATCATATTTATGTTTTAGGTTCCCATACGCTACCACAGTTCAAAGACACAACCAAGGACCAGTCTTGCCAACAGTAAGAAAACAAGACCGACAACCCAGGAGACAGGTGGACAAGGGCGGCAGGCGAGTCTCTGGACTCTGCAGCCCACCAGGCCCCTGTGCTCCCAGGTCAGGAGCCTGACGCGGGCAGTCTGTGCCCTGCAGCTCGGAGGCAGGGCTGACAAGCGGGTGCGGTCAATTTGGCACCAGCTCAGCGCAAGGTTTCCCGCTGGAGAAGACTCTGTGGTCTCGTTTGTGGAAACGCAGGAAAGAAGCAACTCATGAGGATGGCGCTCTGGAGAGCTGGCAGGGAAGGGCCCGGAAGGGCTTCACTTTTCTGCTGCGTTTCTCTTAGCACGACAGCCCATGTCCTAGGCTCGTTTCTTTCTTCTCAGTGCTTTTCTGTCACATCAACTCTCGACACAGAGAAGTGAGTCACGGTGTCAGGGGAAGTCAAACGTGTCGCGGGTTCTCTACAAAGACGCCTGGGCAGCCCCCCGCCTGGCCCTCTGGAACCAGGCAGTTCTGAGAACAAACGAGGGGCCACCAGCAGCGTGGTGCAGACGGCCACCGGCCAGGACCCCCGAGTCTGCCCCAGTCCCTCCCGCACCGCCCAGGGCTGAGGCCCCGACCCAGGTCTCACGGAGGTTCAGGCCTGTGGTCAGGGTGCCAGAACTACCGGCCACCAGTGGGAGGAAATGCCTGGCGCCTGGACAAGTCCTGGTTCAGGGTAGGCAAACGCAGAAGGATCTACTGGCCACCCTCCCAGCACCAGAGGTCCCTGCGGGGAACGGCAGGGACACACGTGGACCTGCTCTCGAGGCAGCCCCTGGGGAGGCCTGAGGGAGGAAGAGCTAGCTGGCAAAGAACAGCCCAGAAAAAAGAATAGCAGGAGCGAGCCTGCAGCGTCAGGGAACCCCCGTAACTGCTCGGGGACCTGGTGACTTGTGGGGAGGGGGCCATGGGAGGGCAGAGAGCCAGGAGGCCCCATGAGGGTCACCGCCACCAAGGCCAGAGGCAAATGGACACCACTCTCCCCGAGATTTAACAGTTTAATAACGACTTCTCCACAGCCCGACGGGGCAGCTAACCCACCCCATCTCGCAGCAGGGCCCACTGTGCACCCCACACTCACCACAGGGGCAGCCGACAGGATGTCCGGAGGACACAGAGCGCCCTCCCTGCCCGTGGCCTGGCTGGGCCTGCACAGCAGGGCCTCTCCTCAGAGTAGTGGCCAGGCCTGAGAACGTCCCTCCTGTCCAGGCCAGAGGACGGGCCAAGGTACCAGCTCACCCTGCCCCTCTGCTCACCTTGCCCCGAGCGCCTACACAGACGGCCCACCGGCAGGTACCAACAGGCCTGCAGCCCACCCCACGTGGCCTGGGCTGAGCGGCCTCTCCCAGGAGGCGGCCCCTTCCCAGCGGGACATGAACGCAGCAGGTGCCCACCCTCCGCGAGGCCCAGGCCCAGGGTGGTGGCTCCTCACCAAGCCATCAGGCCCAGCTATTCCTGACCCCCAACCCCCGACCCTGGTGGGAGGCGGCTAGAGCCCCGTCAGGTCCACAATGGCCTTGATGAAGAGGGCATCATCGCGCACGTAGGAATTCTTGGCCTCCATCTTGGAGACGGGGCAGAAGAGAGGGCAGCCGCTGGCGATGTTCATGTCACTGACTGGCCTCTGGAAAGAGGATGAGGTCACGTCGGGTCTAAAGGCATCAATCACGTGTTCCCGGTTGTTCTGGTCAAGCAGCATTAAGGTCACCTGGAGGGAGAGCGGCCGGGGAGGGACAGCACTCTGAGTCACGGCCCCGCCCAGCTCCAGCTCCCTGTCCAGGTGATCGGTGCCCATTCCGGCACTTTCCGTCCATCAGTCCCTGGGGTCTGAGGCTGCAGTTAACACTACGGAGCTGCACCGCTTGGTGCCTCGCTTGCTCACGTTCACGTGACGGAGGTTCTTGTGCCAAAGAGCTCGCAGGGCCCCCACTGCCCTCCCGAAGGAACAGCACCCTGTGCCGCCACGTCCACCAGAAGCCCACAGAGCCGGCCCAGCGTGGTGGAGGGCAAGGACGATGGCGCTGGCACCTTCAAGCCCTCCACCAAGGGCAGGTTCCGGTTCTGTGTCCCGTAACACCTGCACGCGCGGGCTCCCCAGCCGCACCCCTTCCTTGGGAACTGACCCCGAGGCGGCATCTTTAACCGCTGGCCCCGAGGAGCCGTGAGGCCAAGGAGTCGACT
The DNA here is from genome assembly GCF_054177405.1 of Leptonychotes weddellii. Taxonomy (NCBI): domain Eukaryota; kingdom Metazoa; phylum Chordata; class Mammalia; order Carnivora; family Phocidae; genus Leptonychotes; species Leptonychotes weddellii. The sequence goes on along the minus strand of NC_138382.1, from coordinate 79,939,374 downwards.
GGGCGGTGCCCGAGCTCCACTGCAGGGACAGACGCATCGGCAGCCCAAGGGCCCGTCCTGACAAGCTCCCCGCCCCACGGGGCCCCCGGGACAGCCGCTGGGACAGCCTCACGCACCTTTTGGTTGAAGGGCCACCGCAGGAGGGCGTCATTGGGGCCCTTCATCACCACAAAGAAGAGAGACAGGTGTGTCCCGCGCCCGGTGCCGTCTCCGTTCAGGTAGATGCGCAAACACATCTTGTAGCCGTACCTGCTCGTGTAGAAGGCTGCGGGGGGGGGGGGGAGGGCGCTGGTGAACCCACGCCGAGGGCTCCCCCAAGAAACACAAACACAGAGAGAACGCCCAGGTTTGGGGGCACATACTTTTTCTCCAAGCATGCAGACTTAGTTCCTAGTGAAGACAAGGGCCCCGAAGGAAAAATAATTCATCAGGGAAAGCCCTCCTAAGAACCCTGAGTGCAAGCCCGAAGCGGCCACACGCGAACCAGCCATGAAGCTCGGGGGTGGCTCGGGCTGTGGTCAGACCTGAGCCCGGCCTGGAGGGGCAACAGTGGGTGACGACCCGGGACAAGCTAGAGGTGACACTCTGCCAACACCCAGCAGGGTGCAGGGAGACCCGGTGAGAGCCAGGCCATGCCTAGGGGCAGACCTCCCTGCCTTCCTGCTCGAGCCCCCAGGAGCCACTGTCCCTCAGCTCCCCGGACACGGCCCTGCTCCAGCGGGGGGGCTCCAGCTGGGGCGCACGCCTGAGCCCCGGCCTGCACCCCCTTCTCAGTCAGGTTTTGTCAGAGCTAAACTCAGAACAAGTTCCCATCAGCAGGGATGCCCCCGCTCCTAGGAGAACGTACTAGCAAGGAGGCATCTGCTCGAGTCCAGGGCAGAGAGGACGGTGCCCCGAACAGACGGCTGCTCCCCACCCAGGAAGCCGGAGCGTGGGCTCCGTCCACGACCGCCCCAGGAGACACGGCAAGATCACACAGCAGCTCTGCCTACGGGCCGCACTCCCCTTCCTGCCCCGTAACCTGCAGCAGGACAGGGACCTACACCCTCTCAGCCCACGCCCTGGACGCACCATGGCAGTAGCCTCACCAAGGGCACACGCGGCACTCTCCACCAGGGGGAGGCCCGGGCAGGGGCAAGGCGGCCGCGCAGCTAGGGCCCCCCCAGGAAGGGCTGCAGGGCGACCGCGGCCAAGGCATTGCATAGGACTCTACTCCGGGTCCCCGCTTGCGGTTCCGTCCCTGAAGACCCAGCGGAGAGGCAGCGGGCGTGGGGACTCCTCCCCCGTCAGGGAGGCGTGGCAGCCGCTAGTACTGACAGGGGCTCCAGCCTGGGGGGCATGAGCATGTCAGACAACCGCAGCTCCGAGGGCACATCCCAAACAGCACCTGGGGAGAAGATGGCGGGCGTGCGGCCAGCCACGGCTTCCTGACGCTTCCTGGCGAAGTCGGAGATCTTCCAGACGAACACGCCGTCGAAGGTGGTCGCCTGCATCTCGTGGACCTTCTGCTCCAGCTCGGCCATCGCCAGGTCCTTCAGACCGATGCTCCTCTCCAACTGCTGCACCTGCGGGGCACAGGGAGCCCCGTGAGGGTGCGCGCCTCCTGGGTGCCGGTGGGAGGGGCCGTGAGCCTCCACCCAGTGCGCTTCTGAGCCACCTTGCATTTCGCAGGTGCTCATCAAAGTGCCCCCACGCCCATCTTCCCACCAGTTTCGGGCAGGACGGCATCTTCCAGTGCCCCCGAGGCTTCCCTGGGCTCCGCAGGCCTCGAGTAGGCTCCATCCCCACAAGACTCCCAACCCCACCTATGGCCGGGGTTCAAGAGCTCCGTGCAGGCCATACACTCACAGAGCCCACCTCAATCGTGAGGCCCGTCCCCCCACAGGCCAGAGAGAACAGGCTACCTCGGAGCGACCACTAGGACCCCCGCATCAGGCAGTCAGTGAGCAGGGCTCAGAAAGGGGCTCTGTGCTAGAAATCAAGGTGCCGTCCTTAAAATCCCAGCTCTGAGGCCCCGTGATGCCCTGGGACCTGTGTGCCCCAGGCCCAGACCTTGTTACTCAGGGCCTCGATCCTGTCCTGGTCCAGCCGGTGCTGCCGGCCGCAGGCCTCAGCGGTCATGGCCACCCTCTCCACCTCCCGGTTCAGGACGCAGACGATGTTCTCAAAGGTGGCCGTCTTCCTCTCCAGGGCCTCACACCGCTGCCGCAGCTCCGCGGCCTTGGAGAGCTCCAGCTCGGGGTGCAGCGTGCTGGCTTCCCAGCCCCCCACCTCGCTCTGGCCCAGGAAGGGGCCACCTGCTCCTGAGAGGTGCTTGGCCTCCAGGAGGCTGCCCAGCAGCATGGCCAAGTGCTCTCGGAGCCAATGGGCCTCGTGCTGCTGCTGCTTCTCACTCTCCACCTGCAGACAGGAGACGGGGGCTCAGCCTGACCCAGGGCCCTGCGGACCTGCTGCAAGGCGGGTCAGGGCTGTGACACCTCCCTGTCATTCACTTGCCGGCATGTCCCGTCACTACCTGGAGTCAGTATCTTCCAAACATACAAGCCTTCCTAGTGACTTCTCTGGTTGTATTTGAAATGACAGGGAAGAACATTTAAAAGTTGCCCAAGGAGGGTGGGGGAGACCACCCTCCCCTAAAGCTAACCTTCTTCAAATATTCTTTATCATACAATTCTGACTTTGTAGCCAAGTTTCTTCTAAAACTTCACAACAAATAAAAATAAGTTTTTTTAAGATTTTATTTATTTGTTTAAAAGAGAGACACGGAGAGAGGGAGGGAGGGAGGGAGGGATGGAGAGCACAGAGGCAGAGGGAGAGGGAGAAGCAGGCTCCCTGCGCAGCAGGGAGCCCGATGCGGAACGCGATCCCAGGACCCTGGGATCATGACCTGAGCCGAAGGCAGACGCTTAACCGACTGAGCCACCCAGGTGCCCCCAAATTTTAAAATGTTACACACTCTCAGGGGTGTCTGGGTGGCTCAAGTGGTCAAGGTCTGACTCTTGGTTTCGGCTCAGGTCAAGATCTTAGGGTCATGAGATCGAGTCCTGCGTCGGGCTCTGTGCTCAGCTTGGAGTCTGCTTGAGAGTCTCTCCCTCTGCCCCTCGCCACTGACCCATGCCCGCACACTGTTTTCTCTCTCTCTCTCTCAAATAAACAAATAAATAATTTAAAAAATAGAAATAAAAATGTTAGTTTCAAAATATCAAAAACAGAAACAAACAAACCCCACGAGGCACAGTGCCCAGAGAGCAGCTCCCCAGCGGTGCTGGGACGAGGCCCCTTGCCAGTCCAGGGGGTGGGCGTGGGGGCAGTGTGCGCGTAATGTGGGGCTGGGGGCCCGAGGTCAGAGTCAACGTCAGGCCTCATGTGGAACCACCCTCGGGACGCGTCGGACACTGACCGCTGAAAGGCCGCGGCTGCCGCAGCCCGGGCCCAAACACAGAGGCGCAAAGGTGGAAGGAGCCATCCCTGTGGACAGCACCTGAGACCAGGTGACAGCTCCGCCGGGATTACCGCCATCGAAGTGCTGCCAGGGTGTTTGCAAGCGGCGGGGCGCCAGCCGTGCCCCAGGGCTCAAAGAGCCAGGGGGCTGCACACTCCCACCCCCCAGGGCACAGAACAGAGTCGGGAAAGAAGGGTAGAGGCCACATGGACAGAGGCCTGGACGAGCTGTACAGAAGCCCACAGGTCAAGGTCCTGAGGTGGGAACAGGTCAGCGTGCGCAAGGACAGCCGGGCCGGTGACCAGCCCCGAGATGAGGTCAGGGCGGTCAGGGCCACACAGGCCACGGAGGCAGGGGAGGCAGGTGGGATCCGGCCCCGTCTGCAGCAGCATGGATCTCTGGGTGGACTGGACACGGTACCGGAGACAAGGGGAGGGCCCACAGTGCCTGCTGGGCTTTGGCTGGAACAGCCGGGCAACATGAGGTGCTCATTTCGGGCAGGTGGGAGGACTGGGTAGAGGGGGGCCCGGTGTGCAGCTGAGGCCTGAGACGCCCACTAGGTATCAGGGAGGTACAAGGCACTGGGCACTTTCAGCGGAGAGAGGTGGTCAGAGGCGGGGCCCCATGGGAGCACCAGGAGGACGGGTGGGCGGAGCAGAGCCCGGACTGAGGCGGGGACCCCTGTGGGCCGAGGAAGCAGCAGGGGAAGTGGGAGGGAAACCAGGAGGCCAGGCTGGAGGCCGAGCAAGGACTGCATTCAGGAAGAGGGTGCACGGCACGCTTCTGTGGGCCCCCCTCTCAGGAAACAGGGAGCTCCCACGAGGACCAGCCCCAGCGGACCCATGGCCGGTGGGACTCACCATCTCGGGGCAGCCGACGACGTGGAACCTGCACGGGACTCGGCACTTGCCGCACGCCCTGACGTGGTCCTGGAACTAGAAGGACAGACGCTCTAAGTGCCTTTACTTTCTCTTCCCCACCTGTGCACGCTTTAGTCTCCCGCTGACGAAACCTGACAAGCCCGTTCCAGAGCCAAAGGTGCACAAGCACGCACACACACACGCACGCGCAGCTGTCGACAAAGGGAGGTGGGTGCAGGCCGAGGGCCTCACACTGTGGGCCAATGTCTCAGAACACCTGCAGACACCCTGTCCCGTGCTCGGGCCTCTGCGCCCCGGACTCTCTGCCACAGCTCCTAAGACACGTGGTGTCCGAGGCCCCAGGGCCTTGGGAGCAAGGAGGGGCCGGCCTGACCAGGGGTCGGACACCCACCACTGACCCAGCGTGGCGCTGGCACACGACCACACAGAGCCCCACAGAAGAGACGCAGAACCCAGAAAGAGAGAAACTACACATGCGCTGGGCGCTGACCCAGCAGCCCCTCCTGCCAGCAGACAAAGGTGGATGACGGCTCTCCGAAGGGGGCGAGGGCAAGGGGCAGCCACGGGACCACTTAAGAGAGGTCCCTCTGCCTCCATGCACCAGGGCCCTGGAACGACAATCAGAGCTACTAACGCCAAATGGAAACACAGACAAAACATTAAACTAAGTAAAAGGACAAGGGACTGTGACGCAAGCTACCCAACACCTAGAGTTCCGAAAACAGAGAAAAGAAGGACTAAGATTCTCTCCCCACTGCAAGAAATGGGCAGGAGTCCCCAGTGGTCCCCGGGCCCCAATAAGAGAAACACAGGTGAGCCCTAAGCAAAAAGCCCCAATGGATTCATGATTTGAGACGCAAACTGAACCTCCTGGGACAGTCTTTCTCCGTCATCACATGGCGAGCCCCCAAGGGTGTCACCACACCTGCTGGTGGGGCAGGGACCAGCACTCTGACCTGCCAGCACACTGTCCCTGGTTTTCACCCTGGATCCACACAACCGTTTTACAAAACTACAAGACAATTTGCTCCGAAAGGGCAATTTTCAGAGACTCGAAAGCAGAGAGACGAAGGGCAGCCAGCTTACCACCGAGAGACTGCCTCCCAGGACCGCCAGACGCAGCAGCCCGACCGCACGTTCCGCAAGAGCAGAAGGAGCCAGAGACAGGCCACCAGCCCACGATCAAGGACTGGCGTGGGCAGCGGTGGGGCTGCGTCTGGCAGGGACACAGCACCTACAAGCCCCCAGGCTGAGATTAGCAGGACCACGATGCCCTGCAGCAAGAGGAGCTACAAACCCGGACGCCAGGCAGAAATCATAACCACAACTACCAGTACGAGCCACGACGCGGTTTCTCTTAAAATGGAACGTGAGGGCGCCTGGGGTCTCGATGACTCTTGGTTTCAGCTCAGGTCATGATCTCAGGGTCGTGAGATCGAGCCCCACCTCGGGCTCCCCGCTCGGCGTGCAGTCTGCTTGTCCCTCTCCCCGTCCCTCACCCCATCTGCTCGTGGGCTCACACTCTCTCCCAAACAAAATTAAGAAAAAAAGGAGCACAGAGTCCCACTGCCACCACCAAAGTGTTCTGGATGAAAGGCAGTGCGTGGGCAGGCTCTGGGCCGGGGTCTCAGGCGTGTGTGACTTCAGGCTGGGTCATTTCCACCTCCCGGAGTGTCGCAAAAAAGCGACGCACAGGTGACCCAACCCTCTCGCCACAAGCCGTCGCTTCTCCTTCGGGCACCGGGTCGGAGCCCCGCACCACGGGCACGAGCTCCTCCCCGCCCCCCCGCCACCGCCCCCACCCACCTGTCCCCGCAGGCGCCAGCAAACAACTTACTTTCTCCCGTGAGATCTTCTTCTTGCCGCAGCCATCGCAAGTCAAGGGGAACTTGGGGCAGACCTCGTGGTGTGCCTGAAAGACACGGTCAGGGGCCGGGGTGTGTGGCGAGGTCACCGTGCCGTCTCACGGCCTCGTTCTGGGGCAGCAGTTCCCCTGGGACCTCCAATGGGGTGGGTCCTGCAGGAGGCGCTCGGAGGCATCAGAGAACCGCCTCTTCACCTGGCAGCTCCAGGGCAACACGAGAAGGACGAGCCAGCAGCGGTGACTCGGGGAGAACACTGCTGCAGGTCACCCTAACTGAAACCGGGCCACTCTGGCCCCGAGGAGCAAGGCTGGCGGGACGGACCACGGCCCTGCGAGGGGATGGAACGCCTCCGGGCGACACCCTGGCGCCCCGATGCACCCTGGCCCTCAGCAGGCCTCTGCACCGAACGGCTCACGGACGAGGGGACTGAGGAACGCAGCACTGGCTCCTTGGGGACGCCATCGGCCAACCGTGCAGCCCAGCTTCTTCAATGAATAGCAGCAAAGGAAAAGAAAGACACCCGCGGAGCACCATTAAACATAAAGAGACCCTGCAGACACGTCATCGAGAGGCAGCGTGGGGACAGATGCTCACAGACGTCAACAAACGTGTGCAGCGAGTGAGTCAGGGACAGCAGGGAGTCGCCTCAGAAGTAACAGTAACACATACGGCTCTCTAGGAACAAACATGCCCAGAAACGGTCTCAAGGGTTTTCAGAGAGAACGACACAAAGCCTGGGACCCACGCACTAGGCGTGCGGAGCCCGAAGCAGCCCGGTGAGTGCTGACACGGACACGCGCAAGCGAGGGTGGCATGTACGCGCGCTACTCTGTGTGTGCACATTTTTCTAAAATGACAACTCAGCTTTGCCTTCATACCCAACGCAGTTCCCCACCCAGAACCTTCTACGCAAGTGGCTGCGAGGAAAGGGCCGGAGGCATGCAGCGAAAACACCAAACCAGCCGCGACGGCAGCAGTCAGCTCCGTGCCGCGGTGCCAGCCCACAGGGCCAGGCTGGGAGCACGACCGGGCGCCCTCACCTTCATGTCCGCCCAGCAGCAGGGCGCCCGGCAGTGCCTGCAGCTGAGGCTTCTCTCCGGGCACTCGTGCTCCGAGTGGCGCTCCTTCTCCCCCAGGCGAACCAGGCCTTTGCACGCTGGGCACTCGGTCAGCATGAACGGGCAGTGTCCTTCATGGCAGCTCTGGCAACAAAGGGAGCAAAGTGTCGACAAAGCGCACAGGGGAGCCTGCAGGCTGCCACCCCTGGGCTCCGCGTGCGCAGAGATGGCCGCCCCGCTGAGGGCCACTGGGACCCTGCACCAACCCCAGAGTGCCAGATGAGGGGTGCCGCTCCACGTGCCAAGAATCTCATTCACTGCAATACCTGTGCTCCGGGTCAGAGACGGGTAGGGCTCAATTCGAGCTGGCTGCACCCCACCCACGTGACACCCCAAAACATCCCTCCCTGGGGATGCTCCAGAGTGACATTCAGGGACAATAGGACCACTGTCCAGACAGTGAGGGGGCCGCAGAGGGCAGGGACAGCGTGGGGTACGGAGAGGCAAGAGCAGAGGGAGGGCACTCCAAGGGGCGACAGAGCCCAGGCCCCAGGCGGAGGGCCTAGAGCAGGGCCGCTTCTAAGTGGACAAAAGGCCCAGGGGTGACAAGAGTCTGTGTGCTGGGAGGACAGGCCACAGCAGCCAGACTGGGAGCCCACCTACTTGTGCCAACACCCTCGCTGACGGCCCACACCGGTGGCGTGGCCAGGGAGGGTGTGGTGACCTAGGGAGGCAGGGCCCAGCCCAGGGCCCTCCAGCTGACAGCACCGAGGACGAAGGTGCAGGGAGGAGGGCGGGCATGCGCTGCCCCTTCTGGAGCCACAGAACCACATGCGGGTGGAAGTGGGAACCCAGCCGAACCCCGGCTGGTGGCTTTCCTGAGCGTGAGGAGGACGCTGTGGGAGGGGGCTCAGCGGCAAACGAGGGGAAGGTGGTGGAAGAAAAGATGGGGAAGGGCAGCAGGAAGGACCCGGAGCCCACAGCCCAACACAGCCTGCAGGCCCGTGGCAAGTTTGCCAGGAAGGGGAACTGCAAAGGGGCGCAGGGTGGAGGACAGGGAGCTCAAGGTTTGTCTGCTGTTAAGTGTTTTTTATTGTGGTAAAACATACACGACAAACTTTACCATTTTCACTGCTTTTAAGGGCGTCCGTGCGTTCACACTGCTGTGCACCATCCCCCCCGTCCGTCCCCAGAACACGGTCATCTTCCCACACTGGACTCTGTCCTGTTAAACCCTGTCCCCCCGCCCCACCTCCCACCCCCGCATCTGTGGGGCCGACTCCTCCGGCCTCCTGGGAGTTTCCACTCACACACGGGATTGGTCCTTCTGTGCCGGGCTGACCTCACTCGGCACCATGTTAAGTTTTAGGCAGGACACGCTAGGGCACACTGGGGACGACGTGGAGCCTGCTGCAGAAGGAGGGGGAGGTCACTGTGAGAGAAGTTCTGGACTGGCCCAGAGCAGGAGGAGGCCCTCACCGTGGGCTCAGCACCTCCACAGAGGTCTGGGCGGGGGCAGCCGGGCCGCGATGCCCTCCTGAGGGACCGGGTCTTCAGGGCTCCCCCGGAGAGCCTGGTCGTGGCACACTTGAGAGGAGCAGGGAGGGCCTCAGACGTGCTGTTCCCGAGCGGGGGACACGCTGGCCGTGTCTCCATCCCGTGCCACAGGCTTGGCTGTTGGTGCCAAAGCCCAGCACTTCCAGAGGGAGCAGAAGCAACGGGTGAACTCCAGAGACGCAGCGCACGTGCGGCGCCCTTCCCGCCAGTCTTCCCGCGTGCAGACCGCGGAGTCATGGCAGGTGGGGCCCACACCTCCTCACGGGACCCCACACCACGAGCTCCCAGAGCAGGCACCCCTGCCCTCCGACCTCCCACGGGCTCACACCCCAGACCAAATGCCACACTCCCAGCAAGCCTCCCCGGGGACCCCACGGCAGCCCCGCAGAGCACCCCACAGGCTGCCACGCGAGGTCCGCTGTCGGAAGGACGCACACCAGGCAGGCCGTCGCCGCACGACGCCCCGGACACTGTGGCCCAGCAGAGGAGCACCCCCACACTGTTACTGCAGTCTGCTGGGCTCCCTGCCGACACGGCATGGCCCCCCACAATCCGCCTGCACTGCAGCAGAGCATAACCTCCCGGAACCCCCAGGGGCTGTGGCAGAGGGACCGCACAGCTCACCATGACCCAACGGTAGGCCGCGCCTGGGCCACACCGAGTACGTGATGAACAGTCACAGTGAACCAAGGAGGAGTCTCAGAAATGATCACAGCTCACAAAATGGAAAAGATCCAGCACCCACAGTTAAGGTGCTGGGTTTAATTAAGACTGCTGTTTAACGCACGATAAAACACTCGCAGGAGCGACGTGGGGGCGCCCAAAGCAGCACAGAGCGGGCAAGGGTGCACAGCGCTCTGTGACCGCCCCCCCGGCGGCGTGTCTGACATCGGAGACCCGCACGCCTGTCACCCCAGGGCCGCCTCTGAGCAGACACACAGCACCTCCTCACGGGCTCAGAGGGACCACGCTCGCGTCGGCTCCAAGAGAAGCACACACTTTGGAGAAATCAGTATTTATTCAACCAGAATTCACACCAAGTGTCCCCGCGCACAGAGCTGTGCTGACTCTGAACTCACTGGGACGTGTGGGATGACCGAGCATGCCTGGCTCGGCCTTGCCTTTCAACTGCGGCCTCCGGGCACCTAGGTCTCCCCTCCGGGCCCTTCTCTGGAGAGCCTCCCCCCGCTCTGCCGCCAGCCACAGGCTCTAGGCCCGGTCCCAGAGCAGCAGCCGGGGGCCGTGCCCTGGGGCACCTTCAGCACTTGGCAGGCGCTCCACAAATGTCTTTGACCTGACCTGGAGTTCTAAGTCACTGCATTCTTAGAAAATACTAGACATTGTCGCAAAGGAAAATCACACTCAAAGGCTAACCAGGACTTTCCAAACAGCTCAGCCACAGCACAGCATTTCACAAGGCCACCAGGAGCTCGAGCACCGCAAAGGGCAGCCGTGTTGGCTCGGAGTGGAGGGTGGGCGTGCTCGGAGGCCTTGGTCTCGCCCAAGCCCGTGACGTTCACAGCCAGGGAGAGGTTTTACCAAAGGGCAGGCCTAGTGTCCCAGAGCAGCGCCCGCCCTCCCACATGACCAAACCCACCCTCTCAGGGACTTTCCGGGGCTCTCCGGGCCAGCCAGGGACTTTCCAGCCTGCATGCCTGCAGGGCCATGGCCGAGCCGACAGGCTGGCTGCGGTCCCTGGCCCTCAGCTGGAGGCCCATGCAGCCACCGCCTGCCCGCACCACGGGCCTGGGGGCAGCAGAAACCAGTCTCCCAGGGTGGAAGGTGGGGGTTATCCCGCCTGTCCCCAGGGGGGTCTCTGGGTCCCTGCAGAAGGCAGCACAGCTCCCCGTGCCTACTCCCTGTGCCCCACATGGTCTCCTACACCCACCCAACCCCCAGAGCCTGCTGGGGCTCTCCACCCTCCCAGGAGAGACCCCAAACCCAAGGCCTACTCTCTGGACAGCCCCAGGCAGCAACAGCTGTAACAGCTGCAAAGCAGAACCTCCCACCTGCATGTCTGCAGCCCAGGGGCCTCTGGGTCTCACTCCTAGGAAGGCATCAGAAAGGGCGTGGGGAGCCCAAAGGTGCTTCACTTCTAGGCCTCAGGTGCCCACTGGAAAGAAAGTGCCTCTCCTAGCCTACCCCACCAGAGGCTCCTCCCTAGACACGGCCAAGCTGCTCCTCTGGAAACACAGCTTACAGCCTGAAGACCAGAAGTCTGGTTGGTCAAGAGAACGAGGGAAGTTCGGCACACAGGCTGGGAGCAGGAAGGGAGAAGGCTGCTAGGAGCTCAGGTCCCACTCCCAGCCCCGACGGGCCCTCCGCCACTATCACGACTCAGTGCCCAGCGCCTACCTCATGGCAGGGGCTATCCCGGGGTTGGGGCAGGAGCGTGCCTGAGCTTAGGAGAGCCAGGGTTCCATACCAACAGCCCCTCCAGCCTCACCAACAGGGCTGTCCACTGTGAGAGGCCAACCTGCTACTCTGCACCACTCCCACCCTCCCGCCCGGGCAGCCACCCTGCCCCTTCCTGCCTCGCTGGCCCTCACAGGAGTGCACTCCCACAGGACGTGTCCTCGAGGACGGGCTCACTTCACTGAGCACAGTGGCCTCAAAGTCCACCCACATGTCTGGACTTCCTTCCTTCCTTCCTTTTTATGGCTGAATACTATTCCGTGGTGTGTGGACAGACCACATCTGGTTTGTCTCTTCATCTGCTGGTGGACACCTGGCTACCAGGACGTTTGTATGCCATAACCGTCTGAGGTGTGCTAGTTAAGAAGAGGGGATGGCCAAATGCGTGAGCTATGGAGGCCGCCCGCTGTAGGCCTGGCCTCTAGCTGCCAATCATGCAGAAGCCCCCCCCCGCAAGGCTGACACGCCTCGGCAACATGGGCACACCGGCCCCTGCCCTGTCGCTGGCCAGGTGACTTTCTGTGACCACAGACCAAACGTGCAGCTTACTTCCGCAATTTCCAACGTCTGTACAATTCAAAATGAGAAAGCCCTTGTCTGAAAACACACGGAAAGATCCCACCGAGCAAAGAAGCTCCTTTCCTGCACATTCCGGGGATGCTGCAGCAGCGCCCTCAGAGCGAGCACGGGGTCTGCCCCCCGCCACGGCACTCTGCCGAGCAGCAAACTGGGCCCAGCGAGGTAACTCCCCCTTCTGAGGCACGATCCCCCTAAGTCTGCGCACACCTATGGGGAGCAGCTAGGCGCTCCCTGGCGGGCTCGTGGACACTCCGTGTGATCATTTTGGGGGTGGGGTTCAGGCTCGGGAGGCCGTGCCAGCGCAGGGGGCCCCTACCTCATACTCTTTAAGAGTCCCCTTCCAGGTGCAACCGTCGCTGGGACAGACGGCCGGCAGGCTCTCCACCTCCCTGCGTGCAGCGTTGTCTGGGAAAGCCTGAGGAAAGCATTCCTAGGGTTAGGCCGCCTCCTCCCAGCTGCCCGCCACCCTGCCCGGCCACCAGTGCTGCAAGTCTTCCAGACTGAGGCCCAGGACCAAGACGCTCTCTCCCAGCGCTCCAAGCTCTCGGCATGACCGTGGCAGGGAGGGGCGCATCCTAGTGCTCAAGCTCCACACAGCCATCGGTGTTGTTAAAAGAAACATTTTCCGTTCACTGTGACATTTTTTGCTTGAAGACTTTTCACTTACCGAACCACTTTCCAAAATGGAAATGCCTTCTTCATATATGCCCTCGTGAACACAGGCAGCGCAGTTCTGAGGCCCGGAGCTAGTGAGGAAAGGGGGAAAGGCCCACCATCAAACCCGCTGCAAAGAACGCTGTGTGCAACTCTCCACCCGAGTTCTGCGCCTTCCGGACCGACACCGCATCACTCGGGAGCACGCATCGACGTACCACGGTGAAAACCTTTAAAATGAGGGATATGATCCAAACCCTCTAATCATGACGATCCCTTCCACTGTGAACAGAGGTGCTCTCTGATGGCCCACCACTCGGGGCCAGGTCCCCAGGAAGGAGCTGCTGGCTCCCTGCGCCCACCCCGGCCCTCCATGTGCCACAGGGCCCCGCCCTCAGACTAGAGGCTGCGGGCTCTTGAGAACGTGTTCATCATCTGGAGTAGCACATCCAATGCAAATGGTCTTGGGCCCACGTGACAAACTAGGAACAGCCGGGCACGGACTGTAATGTGTTTATTTCAGCCCCCCACGTCCAACCCATCCTCTTCCGTTACTAACTTCACGCTCTTGTTTGCAGCGAACCTCTGCCATCAGGGAGCACCACCTGGAGCACAGCCCCTGCGGACGCGTGCGTGCCTGGAGCCGCCTCCCTGGACAGCAGAGCCCCGAGGCGAGCCCCACTGCCTTCCACCCGCGCGCAGTACCTCAGGATGCTGGTCAGACAGTAGGAGCAGTAGCGGTGGCCACACTGTGCTTGGAAAGGCCTGCGCAGGACGTTCCTGCAGGCCGAGCACAGGTACTTGTCCTCCGGCTTGGTCCCCAGGAGGGTCTTCGAGAAGCCAGGCTGCAACAAGTCTAGGGAGCCCGGAGGGGTCACGCTGGCTGCAGCCATGAGAGCCGCAAACCGCCACGGCCTAAGGAAGAACACAGAGCACGTCCTGGAGAGTCCTAAGAGGTGCCTCAACTCCAGGGTCCTCCTCTAGGGAAAACAGCCCTTGCCCGGCGGTGAGCTGTCTGGGTTGTCAAGCTAACGGTGGTCAAGAATCTGAGAAGCAAGATTTTAGTGCTCTGGAGAACTTGGAGACAATCTAATCCGAGTTCCCACGACACGCGTGGAAGCCAAGGCTTAGCCAGGGGTTGCACGAGCACACCTTCCCAAAGCCTCTAGACCAACCGGCTGTTCTCAAGGTCACCCAGCCTACCATGGACACAGCGTGTGCCGGCATCGGAGGATGCCACCTTCCCACCAACACTGGCCATCCGCAGTCCTTGATCCTTGTGCCTTCCTGTCTAGCCCAAGCTTCCTACAAATCAGCCGGCAGGAAATTCTGACCAGCTGTGCTCGGTCTGAGGCAGTAGCCAGGAGGTGGCCACCCTACACATCGGCCTCTCCAATGTCACCCCTGAGAGGAAGCACGTAGCCCGCTTGGCACCACTGCTCTGCTCCCCGGCCACCGTCACCAGGGTCCCTCTCACTTGAGAGCTGCCCTCTGCTATCCTCCAGGCCTTGGCAAGGCCCCGGAGGCAAGGTAACCAGGACGCACAGCTGGATGGGGGAGAGGCTTCCACAGCGTTCTGAGACCTGGAATGGAACACACTGTTCAATGTACAGCATCTCAAAAGCAACCGTACCTGCTAACCCTTAAAAAAGGACAAGCACCCAACAGCCCCTGAACAGGAAGCACTATTAACTCAGAGCCACCCTGGCCCCTTTGCAAATGCTCCGAAGAGCTTCCTTCCCCAAATGCCCCGGGAAACACATCCCTGGGTCTTCTCCTGGATGTGCATGGGGAGCACACCAACTTCCAAACCAGGACATTCTGAAATGATGTGCCTCTTTCCTATGTCTGTAAGGCGCTCTTCCGTGTCCTGAGCCGCAGAAAGCAGCGACAGTGTGTCCCTGTTTCCTATCTACTGGGCAAAGCCACTTTCAATCAAGGCTCTGGATTTGTAATCTGTGAGGCCCTGCTTGGGCTGGCGTGCCAGAGCACACAGGTTATATTCTTATAACCTGCAATTACTCCTCCAACCACCGGACAGACGGAGGGTCGTGCCCACGGCCACTCAGCAGGACGGCACGAGTCCCACTCGCTGGTCCACACACTGTCAGCACGTGTGGGTGTGTCTGGGCCCCTGGACCATCCATCTGTCCCTCTGACAACTGGGGGATTTCATTCTTTCGAGCCCTCATGACACAGACATGTAAGCCCCAGAAAGTGCCACTTAATAAAGCCTTTGGTGGAAAAATTAACCCAAAAGTTGGAGAGCTCACGGATGCGCTAACAGTGCTGGCCAGGGCAACCGAGGAGGGAGGACGCCCTCAGCCCACATTTTTCAAGGCCATGTTCGTGCTACACACACGTACTGACTAGAACAAAGGACCCGTGAAAGTCTGCTCACTCTCAGGCATTCTGCACATTCTGTCTTTTTTCTGGTCACGCTACTAAATTGATTTCACGAACCATCAATGATTTGAAAATCACTGCTCTATAAACTACATTAGACAGACTTTTACCCTTAAATGATACTAGAAAAAAAAAGGCACACTCTTTAGATCTCTATCTTATGCTCAATTCATTAAGTAAAAAAGAGCATCACATATAAAGGACGCGAAATTTAGTCATGTTTTATACGGACAAGGAAATAAAGTAAAATAAGAAGCAAACACCATCATGACAGGGTACAAGGGTTATGGGGATGCTTTTCTCATTTTAAAACCTCACCGAACAGCTTCCCTCAGCATCTGTGAGACAAGGCTTTATTCTGTGGCATCGATGTTCCATCTACTTGAAGCCAGGCCCAGCTTTTTGGCCAACTGATCACTCCTGTGGCAGACTGAACTCATTTTACTAAGCCATCAACATGTACTCCCCTTAGATATAAAAGAACCACACAAATGGTCTCTGTTTCCGAGGGATGAAAAAGGTGAAAGGCCACAACACACAGCCAGGCCTCGATGACCTCACCAACACAACCTACTCAGCGGTCACAACTACCTGACAGCCGGACGGTGGGGGTCTGTATTTCTGTTCTGAATGTGGGGAAGTGGCCCTGGAGAGCCCAAGGAGCCCCCCACACCACACACCGGCCCATAGGTCCCACCGCTGCCCATGCTGTGCTTTCGAGTTCCCAGCTTACGTCCTTAAACGTGTTGTTCAAATCTCATTCATACACATTTGACCTTCTGAAAACTAATGAAAAGACATCATAAAGACTCAAAAGTGTTGTGCCAAAATGTAACACTTTGAGGGACATCTGGGCGGCTCAGTCGTTAAGCATCTGCCTTCAGCTCAGGTCATGAGCCCAGGGTCCTGGGATCGAGTCCCATGTCGGGCTCTCTACTCAGGGGGGAGCCTGCTTCTCCCTCTCCCTCTGCCTGCCGCCCCCCCTGCTTGTGCTGTCAAATAAATTTAAAAAGTTAAAAAAAAAAAAAGTAACACTTTGAAGGCCATCAACACTAAGTCCTGCTGCTGCGTTGTGGTGCTTGCCCCAAGCCTAGGAGAAAACTTCCCTGTCTCTGGCCCTGAACTTCTGAACTTCTAGGTGGTCTGCACATGTCCACCCGTCCGAAACTACATGGGGCCTGGGGGCCTCCCTGGATGACGGGCGCAGCCAGCAGCACCAGACGCCAAGGACACGGGTGGGCCAGCCCGCTACCGCATGTAGGAGAACAGGAGTCAGGAGTTATGAGCACCCCAACCTAGAACCAAAACGCCCTACTGGTCCTGTCAAGCTTCCAGATCCTCTCGTGGGTAAGTTGGTTATAAACATTTGCAATGATTCGTGGGAACGTGTGAACAAGCATTCCCATTCAGCCTGTCCTGGATTTCATATTCATTCCCCAAAATCAAGCTTCAGACACAAATGCATGAACTTCGTACAACCAAGAGATTTGTGTTTTGTTAAAACGGCATTTCTACCAGACAGAAAACAGTATGTCCAGAATGGTTCCAGTTATCTGAAGTTTGAGGACAGACAAAACTAGCCTGTGATAATAGAAGCTGGGAAGCAATCCCCTTTGGCGGCATGGGGCTGTGACACACTGGAGACTCGCTCTTCTTCCCTGTTCCTGGAACAAAGCTCCTAAAACCCCTGGGACTTCCCGAGCCACGGGGACAGGGGAGCCTGTTTTTCATAAGCCCCTTCCACATCTGCCCCCCACGGCCAGGGAGGGGGGTGGGACTGGAGATTGACCTAATCACCAATGACCAATAATTTAATCAACCACGCTTTCATGACGGAGCCCCCATAACCTCCTGAAGAATGAGGCTCAGAGAGCTCCACAGTGCCGAAAGGAGGGTGTGCTGGAGGGCATGGAAGCTCCGCGTCCCTGTCCCACACCTTGCCCTGTGCATCTCTGCCATCGGGCTGTTTCATGGAATTGGTGTTTGCTGGAGTTCTGTGAGACACTCTAGAAATCACTGAACCCAAGGAGAGGGTCCCAGGAACCACATATTTGGTGTCAGACGTACCGTGAGTAGAGAAACACAGCCATTTTCCATTCAGGGGGTCAATGCTTGCAAGAGGCAGGAGGGGGCCTTTTGGGGTGCTGGAAATGACCGTATACGTAGACAAAAGTGCATCTAGCTGTATTCTTAGGATTTGCACATTTTGCTGGATGTATGCCTCAACTTCAAAAAAAAAAAAAGATGGAATTTCTATTCCCAAAGAGTCAAAAAAGGCCTTTAAATCCCTAATTATGGTACACCCATGCATGTTTATCCAAAATAACCCTGTCTCATGACATTAGAAATGGCAGAGCAACCTGAAAACCAGTTCTGACATGGAAGGGTTAGGGTTAGAGTGGGGGCATCCAGCCCCTTGACAAGCCCAGGTCCTGCGTCGGTGCGAAGCACGAGGACCCAGGGAAAGGGGCGTCCCTGCGAGGAACCACTGGCTGAGCTGGAGGCCACAGGGCAGCTGGCACCACCGTCCCCAGCCTGGGGCATGAGATGGGGTAGTGGTGTAAGTCCCCAAACTAACATCAAATGAGACATGGGAGCACCTGGCTGCCGGGGTGGGCATCACCAAGCCGCCAGCAGGCACAGGGGTTCAACCCTCAGCCTGTGATACCCCAAACGCCAGGGACTCAACTTCCCAAATTCATGTCCTCACTGACAGCCAGTTCTGTTTTGTCCAATACTGGGATGCCATGTCCGATTTTACCTGGTTCCACCCAGTTCCAACACACCTGCCTAACAAGCCCACTGAAGCAATATTCGAGAAGGCCAACCAACATGCAGCTGGGAGCACAAGACAACCCCCCCCCCCCCGCCACAGGACTAGAAATCCACTTTAAAATTACAATTTTATACTTCAGTTCATCTTTTTCCAAGCTCAGCATAATGCCAAATAGTAGCCTGGTACCAACTTCACGCCCAACAACTGTTTCCATCGTGAGCAGATACTCTGGGGGAGCGTCTCTAGTCCGAACTGCTGGCTCACATGTCTTCACACGATCTACACGCTGATACTGAGTGTCTATGATTCAAAACTGGGGCTCTCAACAGGGACAGGGTGATCCGTCAGTCATGATGCAGCAACTCTGTCCCTTCTTCCGCCTGACCCAAGTGACCGCCCTGCCCCCCCCGCCCCTCTCCCTGACCTCTGTCAGTGCCCGCACTTCCCCCTGCCCCGAGAGCTGGCAGCCCATCGGCTGCTCCAGCCACACTCTCAGAGACCACTCTCACTCATCCACTCACCTTGAACAGCTCCGCCCTCCACAAACACCCGGAATCTGACCGCACTGCGACTGCTGGGCCCTGGCCGCCGTCCACCGCGACCTGATACACAGCCGCAGCCTCTCGGGGCCCTCCCGGCAGCCACAGGGGCCTTTGGCTGGGACTCAGTTACTCTACCCTCACATCCCAAGGCTTCCCAGTGGGTCTGCCCGCCACCCTGCCTGTCCAAGAGGTCGTGGCTTCTCGACAAGGCCTTCCTTCTCAGCGGTCATGAGACTGTACTGTGCAGGCCTGTCTCCTCTGGATAATAAGCTAAGCACCAGGAGGTAGGGCCTAGGAGGGCAGGAGGAGGGACCCAGGCCTGTGCATGGGCGCTTGCCACCCCAGGCTTCCCAGGCTCCTCCATGGACTCCTACACACCCATTAATCTAGCCTTTCCTCCACACCATTTCAGATGGGGCACCCCGATTCTGGAACCTGTACAAGCTGTCCCTTCTGAGGTACCCCCCTATTCTACCTCCTAGCCCCATCCCTGCTGAGTACTCACCTTCCTAAACCACAACCGGGTCACAAGACCACCTGCTCCACTTGCCCCCGGGGCCCTGCCAGGAAAGTGGCCTCAAGCCCGTTCCTGCTCAGACCCTGGACAGCTTCCGGAGTCTGCCTCTTGCACCCTCCTCCGAGGCTCAGACCCTCTGTGCAGGGGTGGGAGGCTGTGGTGGGACAGTGACATGTCTTCCCTGTGGACGCAAGGGCCAGGCCCCTTAGAGAGGGGCCCTCACCCATCCCCATGAAGGAGCAGGCCCAGTGCATGGAGAATGGCACAGCAAAGCACAGGCCTGGACTCCAGAACACAACGAAGATGTGCACCCCATTCCTGGCATCATGTGTGCAGTCCGGGGGTAATTTCTCTGGATTTTCTTCTCTGGACCTTCTTGCCTTTGCCTCTCCACATGTTCATGATGTCCTGCCGTGGACATCCACACGCCAGTGAGCTGACCACGCTGGTGGGAGGGTGGGCAGGCTGGCATTTCCCACTGCCAGAGAAGGACCCAGATCTGATTCTCCAAACACAAAGTGAAAAGGCCTTCATCTTCCCGGAGACAATGCTTTCTCCCAGAACAAGTGACCACTGTAAGTCCTGTGCTCTAGTCCCCAAATTATAACCACTGCGGCAACCTGCTCCTTTAGGTCCCCAAAGAAACGACGTTTACATTTATTTCCCCGGGGGAAGTTTAAAAACCACTCAATAGAGAGAGAAGCCCCAGCTGAAGGCCCCCTGCCCTTGGAGCCCCCAAGGGAGCCAGCAAGGCGTGCAGCAGCGAGGGGCACACACAGCCGCTGCACGTCTTTACAGGCTCCTGCCCTCCACTAGGCGCGGTGCTGAGGACACTGAGGCAGGTAACGGGCTGGGACCACACAGCACACTGCGGCCACAGGACACAGAGGTCTGCGACGCCGCAGAGCACTGGAAGGATACATGGCGCAGACTGCGCATGTCAGGAGGCACCTGCAAGCAAAAGTACCAGCACAGGGGCGCCCGGGGGCGTGGTCGGTTAGGTGTCTGATTCTTGGTTTTGGCTCAGGTCATCATCTCGGGATCCATCGAGCCCTGTGTCAGGCTCCGTGTCCCCTGCTGGAGATTCTCCCTCCCTCTGCCCCACTCCACCCCTGCTCAAGTGCCCTCACTCTCTCTCAAATAAATATTACAAAAAAAAAAAGGACCTGCACAGAGGCCCAATGTGCCCAACGTCCCAGTGCATGCCTTTGGGAGCTACGGCTTCGGGGAGCTGGGCTTTATTCTGAGAACCGGGCACCCAGGGAGAGGGGCCGCCCAGATGTGTGGAAAAGCCACCATAGAAGCACTGAGGGCCTCTGTGGCTTGCAAACGGCTTGAAGCTAAGCAACTCTTAGCGTTTTGTTTCAGATTCAAGCATTAGTGAATACTGTGCATGTAAATCATACTAGCAACGATGTGAGGTTGGTTGAGACTTCCACCTAAACCCCGCCACTGAGTGGACAGACACCACGGCCCTCCCACACTGCCAGGTTCCAGGTAGGACGTCTGCTCTCCCGCACACCGCTGTCCTGGGCTCTCCACTGCCACGGACCCCTGAACAGGCAGTTCTGAGTCGCCCCACTGCAGAGTCTGTACCCCAGTGCCGAAGGCCATCTGCACGTCCTCACCACCCACCTTGGGACTCTCACCCAGCTCCTGCAGACACACGGGACACCCCACCTGTACTCACAGGCGTCGGGAGGCCCCGGGGCTGGGACAGGCACCGTAACGGTGCAGGGGATGCTTGAACCACAGGCATTTGGCTCGGACACACACATTTTTAACAGCTCAGTGCTGTAAAGGTACCTCTGTCCCTTCTGGTTTTCTTGATACCGTTTTCCTTCCTCTAGCTGACTTACGGGAGGAGTAGGATGCACAACACACACGACGTACAAAATACGGGTTAACGGCCTCTCCCTGCTCCCCCGTGGGCTGTCAGTTCAGCTGCTAAGGAGTCAAAAGTCACAGGTGGTGCTCGCTGCTGCGGCAGGTGAACTACAGTCAGAGCAACCCAGCGGGGAGTGGCCGCGGCCAAAGACACGAAGGTCCGTGAAGCACTCTACCCGAAAAAGAAGTACGGGCTGCGGGCTGCCTTTCCCCTCCGCACGGCTTGGCGCCCAACCCCCGGACGTTCAAGGGTCAAGCGCAATGCAACTGACCCAGAAGAGCCTCCCGGCCCCGCAGCAGGTGGCGGGCAGAGAGGGGCGAGGGCGGGGAGCCGGGGCGAGCCGGCGCGACCCGCAAGCGCAGGGCCCGGCCCCCCACAACAGGTCAGCAGCCCCGCGGCGGGCTGGGGTCAGGGCGCCGGACACGGGGCGCACAGGCCCGCCAGCGGCTTCCCGGCAGCTGCGCCGGGAGCGGGGGAACGTGCGGCGCGCTGACCCGGGCCGGGACCCTCCCCCGGCCGGAGCCGCCGTGGACGCCCGCGGGCGCTCGCGAACTTTCCTGCGCCGGCCCCGCTCCGACTTTCGGTTTCCGGGCGGCCCAACTCCGAGAAATCCCCTCAGGCCCGCGGGGCGGCGACCCTGTCCGCGGGCCCCGCCGCCCCGGCGCCACGCGCGCCCGCCGCCCCGGCCCCCGCCGCCGCCGCCGCCACCCCCACCTCCGCCGGCGCCCCCAACCGACCCCCGACCCCCGACCCCCGACCCCCGCAGCTCCACTCACCAACGGTCGCCGCGCGCCCGGAACTGCGCGCCCGCCCAGCCGCCGCCGCCGCTGCGGACCCGCCCCCCGAGCCCGCCTGACTGACTGGCGCGGGGGCCTACCGGAAACGCCCAGCGAGCCGTAGCGGGCGCCGATTGGCCAGATCTCTCCCCGCCCGCCGCTTCGGCCCGCCCTCCCGACGGACTGTCGCCAGACCCTATCAGGAGCGCGCCGGAGGCCGCAGCGGGCGCCGATTGGTCGGAGCCGCCGCGACGTGGGTACTTAAGTTGAGCCCCGGCGGGGTCACCGCGGCGTCCGCGCCGCGCGGGCCGCTGGGGTCCCCTTGCGGCGGGGAGCGAGCCTCCTGCGGGAAGCCCTTTTGTGCGCCTCACCTCCTGGGAGCCTGGGCCATGGGCCCCGCGGCAGCGCCTTCCCCTCCCCGGAGCCCGGCTCAGAGCAGGGCCCCAGTTTGGGTTACAATTCTGAGAAGTACAAAAAACCCCTGCTCACTTAAAGAGCAGGAAGGATAGCAGGTCCCCTGTCGGGTAGTGAAATGTTCTAGAACTAGACGGTGGCGATGGTTGCCCAACATTATGAATGTACCAATGCCACTGAATTGTACCTTTTAACATGGTTTAAATGGTGGGTTATTTGTTGGGTGAATTTTTCCACCAAACAAAGCTAAAAACGCACAACTTAGGGCCTCCAGACACATGAAAATGTGGCACGCGCAAACATCTAGAAACAAGGCAGTGGTCTTGACAGGGAAAGAGCGCGGAGTGCTGCTGACCCCATCTCTGCCTCTGTGTGTGTGACCCGAGGCCAGTCTGTTTCTCCACCTACCAGAGGAGACTATTTCTCACTGAACACGGGTTCCGCTAAGTATCCGACAAAGAGCATCTTGTCTCGTCTCATACTAGTGTTCACAGGTGGCAAGTGCTCACTGTATTTCGGAAAAAAAGAAACGAGGACTCAGAAAGGTGGGATTCTTTACCCCGTCACACAGCCCCATCCAGCAGCCTACTCCGAGGGGGTCATCTAGCAACGGGAACGGTTGTGGGATGGGGCAAACCCATGAACAGGGGCGTCTGGGGAGCTCAGTGCTGGAGCCACTGCGTGCAGCTTGGGTCGTGCTCCCGGGGTCCTGGGATCGAGCCCCGCATGGGGCTCCCTGCCTCTCTGCTTGGTGGGCAGTCTGCTTCTCCCTCTCCCTCTGCCTACCACTCCACCTGCGTGTGCTCTCTTTCTCTCTGTCAAATAAATAAATAAATTCTTTAAAACAAAAACCCGAAAAAGAGGCAGGCTTTGTTTTTTTTTAAGATTTATTTATTTATTTATTTATTTGAGAGAGAGCACAAGCAGGGGGAGCGGCAGGCAGAGGGAGAAGCAGGCTCCCCGCCGAGCAGGGAGCCCAATGCAGGGCTCGATCCCAGGACCCTGGGATCATGACCTGAGCCGAAGGCAGACGTTTCACCGACTGAGTCACCCAGGCGCCCCAAGAGGCAGGCTTTGAAGTGACGTGATTTAAGTGCTCCACGCTTGGTCCAGAAATGCTGGCATCGTGCATAAGCGTTACTTGGTCTGGAGTCCGAACTCCCCTTTCCAAAGTGCCACATCCTTGGATTCAACCGCTAGGCCGCCTTTCCTCTGACAGAACTCAGGCAGCGGAGAACTCAGGCAGCGGCCGGGTTCCATGAACTTTGAGGCTGAGTTTGCCACAAGCAAATCCCCAGTCCAACCTACAGGCTCAGTGAAGTTTCATTCAAATCCCATAACTAAGTGAGCTCCTCCCAGCGTCCGGGAGGCCAGGGCTGTCCTGGGAGCCCACCAGCAGCTGGGCAGGAAATGGTTCTTGTTACAAAGAGGAGGTTCATCGGCAGCAGTGGCCCCTCCTCCACCCCCTTCCTCCAGGGTGAAATCAGGAGGCTGTCCGCCTACCTTTCTGCCATAGCTCCCAGAGAGTGGCACACCCCACTCTTCCAGGATTGGGGACCATGTGGCCCCGAGTCCAGAAGAGATTTCCCTCGCAAAGTTCCTGCCTCCTGGGCAGGCAGCCACTTGCAGGCCTCGGCGCCTGCAGGGCTGGGCCGATCTTTAAGTACCTGCCAGTGGTTTCAGCAGGAAAATGCTCTTTGACTTTGCCGTTCCCGAGGATTTTCACACACACATTTTTTAAAACTTTGATTCTGGTGACAGGCCTTTGAGGCATGCAGAGTTGAGAACGGGAGAGGAAGCCCCAGCCCAGCCCAGAATGGGAAGTGGCCGACCCGCCCCCACTGACCAGCTCAGACCGGGTGACACCTCAGTCCTGGCTGGCTGGAAAGGGGTGACTCACTCTGGTCGTCAGGCAGCTCAGGGGATTCCCACTCAGGTTCCTTCCTGCCAAAAAGAAAGCAAAACTCCACCCAAGGCAGCCACAGTGGGAGGGCTTGGGGAGGGCCTGGGGCAGCCCCAAGCAGACCGGGGAGGGCCCACATCATGCTCCCACTGCTCCCTGAAGCCTGGGGTCTTGGAGGCAGCAGAGGGCCGCTGTCCTGGGCCTCAGTGCCTCCCAGAGAGAGGGGGGTCCACGCTGCTGTGGACGCAGGAGAGCCCACCAGCTGCCCGCTGGGCCTGTGGACTCCTGCACCCGCTCTGCCAGATGGCCCGATGGCTCTCGAGGCAGGCAGCCTGCCCCCACCCCTTCTGTTCCCCCTTCCCATGGCATCCCCTGTGCCCCAGACGCTTCTGAACGCTTGCTGCACCTCCTCTCCCAGTAGGGCATGACCGCCCCCCCCTCAGAGGCCCTCACCTCTTGTCCTTTCCTCACTCAGGCCTTTGGGAATACAGGCAGGAAGGCTGACCCAGCCCCCCACCCCCGGCAGCACCCCGGACACAGGATGCCCCTCGTGTGCCCAGTTCTGTCCCCGGAGGAGGGACCCCTGCTTGGCAGGGCTTGCCCCGCGAGGATGGGCTCCCTCACCCCACACAGCCCGGCTCCCGCCCTAACAGCCCAGCCTTCTCCTCCGCTCATTTCCCAGACATGTGACGGTGAGCCCGGGGCTGCAGCTTCTGAAGGAAGCTGGTCTCGCTCTCACTGTGCAGTCATCTGACGGTGCCTTTCCAGAAGGCCAGCCAGAAGGGGCTCCCCCCACCCCCACAGAGTGCACAGCCACTGCGGCCCCTCCCCCAGGGCAACCCCCTCAAAAAGAAGAAACACACAGGGTGGTGAGGTGAGAAACAGAGTGCTGGGGCAGGCTCATCCTGGGGGTGTCCCAGAAGGGCAGGGAGGAGGAAGCCAGGCCCCTGTCTTGAAGGGCCAGCCCCGAGCTGGCCCCCAGCAGTGTGAGCCCATGGTGAGCGCTGCTGGTGGAGAAGACCGTGTGGCGGTGACCGACATGTGCGGGAGCGTCCTCTGTGGGCAGAGGTGGACGGCCGTCTCCGTGCCCGTTCGTACTGTCTGTAGACTTGGAGAGACACATGGAAAGTAATAGGAGCGGAGAGGGGGGAGGAGGAGGGGCATGCTCACTATACAGCGCCCCACCTGATGATCTTACTGCTTGGAAAACAGTTGTGTTTTAAGCAACAGAAGCTCACCTCGGAAGCTCTGGAAAACACAGAAGAGTACCACGAAGAAAGCAAAGATCACCCCAAATTCCCCCACCCAGAAGCAAACTCTGCAGATTCCCTACTCCATTTAACACCCACCTCCCTTCAGCCAGCCTCAGAACACAATGCCAGACCATACCCCAGAGCCAAAGGCCCAGGTGACAGCCTCACGTGCAGAATTAAAAATGCCCACACTGGGGGCACCCGGCTGGCTCAGTCGGTAGAGCATGCGACTCTTGATCTCCGGGTTGTGAGTTTGAGACCCACGTTGGGCGTAGAGATCACCTAAAAAAAAATGCCCAGGCTGCCCTGGCCATCCCTAGCCTCTGCTTCCCAGGCAGGCCTGGCCCCGGGGCCTTTGCGCCCGCCAGCCCTCACTGGGACCAGCTCCCTGCCTCTCCCAGGTACTTGGCACCTCCCTGGGCCCTCTGCAGGTCTCAAGGTCTCCAGATAAAGATGAGTCTCTCTGCTGGTGGCCTTGTGTTAAGAGGGTTCCCCGACCCCTCACCCCATGTGGCTACAATCAGGTTGTGAGTTTTTCTCCTCCCCCAGATGTGGGTCCCCCGAAGTCAGTGGTCCCTCTGGCCTCATTTGGGGTTCAGCTCCTGGCTTGTTCTTGTTGGACAGATGAAGGCATGATCCGGTAACTAATGGCTGCACAGAGTTGAGGTCCCAAGGGCCGCCTCTGGAACCAGACCCCACTGCCCCTCTCCTGGCCCTCCCTGGCCCTTCCCACACGAACCCAGCATCCAGTCCGCGCTCGCCCTCTGCTGGCCTCCGCCGGAACTGCCGGCCGGGCCCTGAAGGCAGCGCACACCTGCTCTCTGCAGGGACTTTGCTCTGACTGCCTCACTTCAAACCTGCAAACCGTGCGGTGGCTTTGCTCACACTCGGACCCGCCAAGCTAATCGCCTGGCCAAGGTCCACAGCCCCGTGTCTGGGAGGCTCCAAGTGGCCCTCCGAGTGTCTCTCCTCCACCCTGCCATGGGGGGCTCTCCTGGGTCCACCACTGCTGCCCTGTGCCATGGGGCTCCCACCTGTTTGGCTTTAACCCTGGTCCAGGACCCCAGCATCCTTCAGCCCAACTGGGACCTCCGACCCTGGTCCTACCACCTGTCCACCGTCCGTCCTAGCTTCCCCAGACCCCAGGCCACACCCATCAGCCCCCACCCCCTCCAGCCCCCTGGCCTCCCTTCTCTCCCAGTGACCATCCGCGGATGCCCTGCCCCTGGCTTGATCTCGGGGGTCCTACTTCTGAAGCTGACTGGGGCTGAAGTGCCCAGTCCAGTCTCCCGTGCTCCCTCCCGGGGTGACAGCCCTGCTTTCTCCCGCACACGGGCCTTTCCCGTCCTCACTGATGGCTAGATGGACGGATCCTTCTAAGTCCAAACAGCACGAGGTATATTCAGGGACGACAGTGGCCAGAAAACAAAGCAGCAAAAATGTTCTTTGTCTGACCTTCACATACAGAATTGTGCCAGCAAAAAAAAAAAAAAAAGAAAAGAAAAAAAAAGAAATACATTCAACAGAAAGTACAAAAAAGGAAAAAATGATGGATTAAAATTTTCTTTACTTTGTTGTATTTTTTCAAAAACAAGGAAATACTTGTACCCACATGTTAGTTTTTCACAGTAATGAGTATTATAGCCCAGTCTCTGTTTTTAAGGCTCAGTGTCTGCAAACTTGACGATGATTTTGTCATGATCGATCCTTTTCTCCTTGTCGTGATCAGTACACAACCAGCCATATTTGCCCATCTATTTTTGCTCATTGTTGGTAAAAACACTTTTTATTGATCTTAATTTCGGTAATTTCCTTTCACTTGCAGCCACAGATTAGGGATGACTTTAAGCAGCATACATTTGGTAGGAGTCCCAAAAATGCCACTTCCGCTACATTCTAGAAATTGTGATTCGGTCCATGTCTCTGTGTGACCAAAGCCAATCCTCATGGCTTCCAGACGTCTCAGCAGCTGGACAGTAACTCAAGCACTGTCACTGCACTGATGTAGTAGTCTCTTTTGGGTTTTTTTATTCTTATTTTTATTTTTTTAAAAGATTTTCTTTGGGGCGCCTGGGTGGCTCAGTCGTTAAGCATCGGCCTTCGGCTCAGGTCATGATCCCAGGGTCGCTGTGTTTCTCTCTCTCTGTCAAATAAATAAATAAAATCTTTTAAAAAAGAGAGAGCATGAGTGGGAGGGAAGGGCAGAGGGAGAGGGAGAAACAGACTCCCCACTGAGCAGGGAGCCCGATGCAGGACTTGATCCCAGGACCCCAGGATCATGACCTGAGCCGAAGGCAGACGTTCCACTGACTGAGCCACCCAGGCGCCCCTGAAAAGGAATTTAAAAACAGAAACAAGAACATTAGTCTCAGTGATGGACTCTAACATCTTAGCAACAGGGGTTCCTGGGAGTGAAAGCCGACAAGAGAGGGCAAGATGTTATCAAAGAAATAGCACAAGAAAATATCCCCAAACTGAAGGGTGCTATTTTCTAAACTTAGAGGGCCCAAAGTTCTGAGCAAATGATTGGGGTAGACAGCCACATCATGAAATTCTACCCCTATTCATAGGAGCTAATGGGGGAAGCAGGCCCTGTCCATGGATGGACAGATGAACAGAATGTGGAAAGTCCATGCGATGGAATAGTATTCACCCATAAAAAGGAAGGAGGGTCTGGCACCTGCTGTAAAACCTATGAGCCTTGAGGACACGCTGAGAGAGCCAGTCACAACAGGGCAGATACTGTAGGATTCCACTCACTGGAGGTCCCTAGAGGAGCTGAAATCGCAGAAGGTAGGATGGTGGTTGCCAAGGGCTTGGGTGGGGGGTGTGCAGGATGGGAAGTTAGTGAAGGGAGACAGAGCTTCAATTCTACAAAAGGAAGGCATGGTGATGGAGGATGGGGATGGTTTCACAACAGCCTGGGTGCATCTAATACTACTTAATTGCATGCTCAAAAATAGTGAAGACGATGATTTTACGTTAAGTGTATTTTACCACAGTAACAAAAAATGCTTTGGAGGGGGAAGGGCTCCCACCAAGGCCGGACTGCCAGGAAATGGAATCACGGAAACACCTTACCGTCTGTCTGCCACCAAAACCGTGCGTAGTCCCTAAATGTGTGAAAAATCCCTCCTTCGTGAGCTACGCAGATGCTCACATTTATTAGGTTTTACTAGACAGTTCTTATTTTTTTAAGATTTTATTTGAGAGAGACACAGCGAGAGGGAACACGAGCAGGGGGAGTGGGAGATGGAGAAGCAGGCTTCCCGATGAGCAGGGAGCCTGATGCGGGGCTCGATCCCAGGACCCTGGGATCATGACCTGAGCCGAAGGCAGACGCTTAACGACTGAGCCACCCAGGCACTCCTAGACAGTTTTTAGTTGATACCATTGAATGCTAGCTTTTCATTAGGGATACATTTAAGCTTTATCTCAGAAATACAGAAATCGCTGGTTTTTTTGTCTTCCAGAAGGCTTTAGAACAGTTTTCTCGTCTCCACGTGTGAAGGTGAACGGGTAACACCGGTACACTGCCCGCTGTCAACGACGCACAAAGAATATGGACGGCATGCCAGGCCTCCTAGAGCTGGTTCTCTGTGACACCTGCTGCAGGTCCGCGCCCGAGGCTACTCGTCCCTGGGCGCTGAGGAAATGGGAAGCACCCAGAGCCAGGAGAGGGTGTGCACAGGTGAGCCTAGGTGTTGGGGGGCTACAGACACCTGCATCACCCGTGTTCTGGTCAGAGAGTGTGCCACAAGGACAGAGGCACCATGAGTCTCTGCGGCCTCAGGCCTGGGCTCCTGACCAAAGGCTAGATGGCAGATGCCTGCATGGACAGAGGACACGGAAGTCTAAGAGAACTGGTTCTCTGGGTCTGAGCCAAGCAGGGCAGTTGCAACACCATGGAGCTGACACAACGTCCCTTGCCGAGATCCCAGCATGGGTTCACACGGCCAAATGTCGGTGAAATTTGTGGACTTATTTTAACCACAATTGGTTGAAACCACTGCCTCTTTCCAGGTGGGCTGTTCCTTTATCCCTCTTTCTGGCACCCACTGGAGTGACCACAAGCGCTTTTGGGAACCCACTAAGGCAACCTTGAGTTGGGATGCACTTAGCTGGGGTTTATGGGATATTTTTATGACGTTCAGTCTTGCTTGCCTTTCCTGGGGTGGGTAGGTCTTCTGTGGCCACCAATTACCCACCTGCACAGCGTAAGCATGTGGAAGTGAACAAGAAACAAGATTTGTGGTATGAACCAGAAATGAATCTGCAAGTTGGGAGCACAGGGCTTGGCTCTCCCCAACAGTTGTCTCCTCTGATAAATGGTTTCATAAAGCAGCATATACAATTTAATATACCATATACCTTTTTTCTTTTTGGATGGGGATTGCATTGATCAGAATTCCTGTGTTTGTGGAGCACAGACCTGTAGGAGCATCTATGCAAAGCCCCAAGTGTTACCCAAGAACATCAATACCAACAAATACAAATTCTATCAAACGCCTTAGGGAGATGTCTGAATAGTCCTTCTGTTTTTTCATAAAACAATTCTGCAAAGTCATGATGTGGCGCTCAAAGAGAATACAGCCAAAAATGTAAGCAAAAGTATTAAACAGATGCACTTGTTAATTCATACAAATGTTATTTTTCCCCAAATTTTGTGATGCTTGTGGGGTTTGTCAGCTTTTTAAAAACGTATTGACATTTCTCTTTTTACATATTACCATAAAATAACTGTAAAATATTACCGTGTTGTAAAATAAAGCATTTTTAACGTTATACAAACTATACACATTATACAAAAATATTAACTTTCCTAACTAACCTTATTTTTACCATTTTACATTTTTTTCTTAAAGCGCCCTTCCCCGAATTGTATATGCTTGAGGCCCCACCAAACCCGCATCCACCCTTGCCCCCAACATCTTTGCAGCACGTGACCACGACTGAAGCGACACCGAACTTCAGGTCGCGCGCAGGGTGGCAAACGGAGCATGAAAGAGAAACGGAGTCCAAGTCCAGAGACGCTCCTCCGCAGCCCCTTCCGCCCGTGACCGGGAAGGCGCCGCTCCGACCCGGTGCCCCACGGTGCGGGCCCGCCAGTCCCGCGCGGGGGCCGGGGCTCCGGCGGTCGGGTCCTCGGGGCGCGCCCCCGGCGTCCTCCCCCAAGCACGCAGCCCCTCCCACCCGCACCCTCTCCCCTGCGCGGCCCTGCGCGGCCCTGCGCGGCCCTCACCGCACCCCCCCTCCTCCTGGGGTCCCCGGCCCCCCTCCCCCCTCCTTGCGCCCCCTCTTCGCCCCTCGTCGCCCCTGCGCCCCCTCCCAAGGCCCCTCCCCACTCCCCGTCCTCCGAGGGCCCCTGACCCACCGCGGGTTTCCCCGCCGGCTCCCC
>NC_138382.1:79903384-79908950 GCF_054177405.1 Leptonychotes weddellii | reverse complement strand
GTCTCGAGCAGCTGCCGCGGAGCCGCCGGACGGACCGCCAGACCTGCCTGCCCGCCATGGCCGAGAGCGACTGGGACACGGTGACGGTGCTGCGCAAGAAGGGCCCCACGGCCGCCCAGGCCAAGTCCAAGCAGGTGCGGCGCCGTGCGGGCCTCGGGACTCGGGGCGGCCGGGCGGGCGGGGGACGCGGGGCGGGGCCGGGGCTGGTGGCCGGGGGTGCGAGCGGGGGCTGGGGGCCGGGCAGGGCCGGGGTCCGCGGTGGGGTCCTGGGATGAGGGTGGGAACCGGGGCTGGGTAGGCCAGGGGCCGGGGGACCAGCCAGGGGCCTGAGTGAGGGTATAGCGCCGGGGATGGGAGACAGGAGACCAGGGCAAGGAAAATGGCCGAGCGGGGACAGTGTGCGACAGAGGTAGGGTGGGGGAGAGGGCCAGGGACCAGGGAGAGGGAGGGGCCGCGGCAGGGTATGGGAGGACCGGTCGGGGTGCCGGGAGGACGGGGGGGAGGAAAGTGGTGGGGGCGTGGACCGGCTGGGCCAGGATGGGTCCAGCCGTGTTTGGGGCCAGCGATACAGGCCTGGCAGGGAGGCCTAGGTAAGGCCCCAGGTCGTAGAGGCTCTGAATGGGGACAGGGTGGACTTGCGGCCAGTGACAGCGGGGATGGGGCAAGCAGGGGCCCAGGGGAGGTTGAGGGGGAGGACCTCAGAGGGAACGGGCTGCAAGGCAGTATGGGCACGCCCAAGGTCTCCTCCGCTGGTGCCTGGCCGGTCTGAAGCTGGCTGTGGAGCATCACTGAGGCCCGTTTGGGGTTTTAGGCATTCCCTGTCCCTGCGCCAAGGTGGCCTGGAGACCCAGGGCACAGGTGGACTCTGCTTCTGGGTCATTGGAGTGTAGTTGACATGCCTTGAGAGGGACAGAAGGTTTGTAGCTTGGCTAATCTATCCACAGTTCACATGTGAGTCCAGTGTAAGTGTGGAGGGGCGGGTCAGTGACCACCCCTGCCGAGTTTCTACCCTTAGGAGGCCTTGGGCCTGCACCCGCCTGCCGGGTCTGGGCCAGGACTAGCTGCAGCCCCAGAGACAGGCATTCACTGACCTGCCCTGAGCTGCTCGTTTGCAGGGTTAGAACCCAATTCACTGTCCTTTTTTTCCCAAGGAAACTTGGCAGTTACAAGCTAGGAGTCGAGTGAACACGCGTAGAAAGCGTCTTTGAACATAGCACCCTTAGCTCGGCCCCAGTCTCTTTTCTGAGGCGGTAGAATCGTCAAGAAATACATCTTACTAACATTTGGCAGATGGAGGGCACAGGGTGTTGGTCTGGTTGGCGATGTTTGGGGGTGTGGGTGTGGCTCTGTGCAGGAGTGGATCTGTCGTCAGCATGGGTTTCTCAGCAGCGAAGAAGCGGGCTGGGTTTTCCCGCGTAGCGCCTTGTGGACAGGTGCCTGGGTATTTGGTGGCAGAGGGTTTTGCGTACTGAGCTTGGGTTTTATTTTTTTATTTTTATTTTTTTTAAAGATTTTATTTTATTTATTCATGAGAGATAGAGAGAGAGAGAGGCAGAGGGAGAAGCAGGCTCCCCGCGGAGCAGGGAGCCCGATGCGGGACTCGATCCCGGGACCCTGGGATCATGATCTGAGCTGAAGGCAGATGCTTAACCGACTGAGCCACCCAGGTGTCCCGAGCTTGGGTTTTAGACTTGGCCTCACTTGTCCGTCTTGGACAGAGCTTCAGGGCACGAGCTCTGGGCCAGGCCACCTGGGCTGCAGAGGCCCCGATGTTCGCGGCGTACTGACCAGCTGACAGCAGCCTGCAGGGGTGTCTGCAGGCGCTGCCGGATCTGATTTTGACCAGAAACTGTGTCCACGTTTTCTAGGCCATCTTAGCAGCTCAGAGACGAGGAGAGGATGTGGAGACTTCCAAGAAATGTGAGTAGTCATGCTTCCTCACAAAACAGCCGTGTGCTTTCGGGTTCTCTCTGCAGCAGGCAAGAGCACGCGCACCGTGCCCCGGGGTGTGTCGGGACGGCTGTCAGCGGCGGCCTTCCTGGGCGTAGTCAGGAGGGAACTGACCGGAAGATTTAGTGCCCCATGCTCGTAAGCCCGTGGGGTTCCCTGTGTTTTGGACGCCTGGCTTCCCGGGTCACCCTGGCACAGGGCGCCTGTTGGGCCTGGTTCGCATTTTGAAATGGCTCTTTTTTGGTTTGTGGCAAACCCTGTGCTGCGCTTTTGCCTCGTGCCGGTCCAGGGGCCGCTGGCCAGAACAAACAGCATTCGATCACCAAGAACACGGCCAAGCTGGACCGGGAGACTGAGGAGCTGCACCATGACCGGGTGACCCTGGAGGTGGGCAAGGTGATCCAGCAGGGCCGGCAGAGCAAGGGGCTGACTCAGAAGGACTTGGCAACGGTGAGCATGGCGGGTCCCTTCCTCCCAGGCTGCGGTCGGGCAGGCGGGAGGTCGGTGTTCAGAAGGCACCGCAGCCCAGCTTGGGGAGGCTTCTGTTTGCCCTTGGCCTTGGCATTCTCTGGGGAAGCCGTATCAGGCCAGCTGTCACTTCCTCATGAGTGTGACGTGGCTTCTATCGTGTGGAGACCCCAGGGCCTCTGAGGGCTGCCCCCGTCAGGCCCTTGGCCCGCGTGTTGTCCCGGAATGTGGTGACTCCCTCGGCTCTGTGCTAGTTTTATGGCCTGCTCTTACTGAACTGTTGTGCGCAAAATACATCTCTAGAAAATCAACGAAAAGCCGCAAGTCATTGCAGACTACGAGAGCGGACGGGCCATTCCCAATAACCAGGTTCTGGGCAAAATCGAGAGAGCTATCGGTGAGTGTCCTGTAGCCTTTATCGGGTCTCCGCTGCTGCCTCCTGACCAGCTGCAGGGCAGCTACCGAGCACAGGCAGGCCCCTGAGGTCGCAGAGTTCTCCAGGCCCTTAAGAGACTCCTGAGTGCATTGCCTGAGTGTCGTCCGCTCCCCCACCCTGGCTCTCACGTCTCCTCTGTCCCCCCCTTTGTTGCTGGCCGGCGCCCTTTGAGCCCATGGACAAAGGGCTCGGTGGCCCTCCCCTGGTGGCAGTGAGGCACCCAGCACATGGAGCTCCTGGAGCGCTGGAGCCCGAGTTCTGGGAGGGGCTACCCTGGAAGGTTAGCAGGTGCACTGACAGTGGGCTGAGCCCAGCCAGGACTGGTGGGGGGCAGTCCTCGGCCCCCCGCTCTCCCCGCCGCTCCTTCCTGTGGAGGAAGGGAGATGATGGGTGGGGGCGCCGTGGCACCGAGCTGCCTCTCGGTCCCGGAGGGGCCGCTGTGGCGATGAGTGGGCCAATGGCTCTTTCAGGCCTCAAGCTCCGGGGGAAGGATATCGGGAAGCCGATTGAGAAGGGGCCAAGGGCGAAATGAACACAAAGCCTCGAAATCAGTGCGTTCCGGCTGATCTCGTCTGGCTGGTTCCCCTTGACCACCAGCGCCAGCGTGGGTCTCTTCACGCGGCCGAGCGGAACGCGGGGCATTAGCCCTGCCCAGGAACCCCCTCAACCCATACCTGCTGTCAAACAAACGAAACCTTGCAAAGTATTGCTTCTCCTGATCTTTTTTCCTTCCCATCCCCGGTGTCTGCCCAGTCTCAGGGTGGCTCCCCGGGGAGCTCTGAGTGGGACCACCTCACGCTGGCGGGGCTGTGGGGTGGGGCGGCCTGATCGGAAGAGAAGATGCCGTCTTCAGTCCGGCTTTTAGAGAAGCCAATAAACAATTGTTGTCCTTCCTGCTGGTGGAGAGTCATTGCTGTCCAGCGCGGTCTGCCACGCCCCCAGCGCGCCTCTCTGGCCCACAGAGTAGGGAAGACACGGTTTTCGCGACATGCCCCGGGGTGCCTGAGGGACCGGGAAGGTCACCTCTGCAGCGCTGCGTCCTTGTTCCTGGCTGCTGGGACAGACAAGGGCGTGGGCCTCTGGGCTCCAGACCCATGTGCTCCCCTGGCTTGCAGTCTCCAGTGGGCCGGGATGGCAAGGCGGGGGAGCCTCCCTGCAGGCAGGAGGGGAGCACCTGGCTGTGTGGGTGTGGATGTCACCCGCCCCCTCCCCAGGACAGCATGCCCAGGGGGACCCTCCCCGGGTTAGAAAGATTCTGCTCCATTTTATTAGGCAGGGAGGGTATGTGGGCACACCAGGGGCCTTGACCGTTCAGAGGGGGGTTGCCTTCATTCTCAGAGCCCGTGAGGTCAGTGGCCTTCTCAGCAGCATCACGAGGGCACCGAGTGACCTCTGCTTTGAGACACGTCATTCTGGGGGCCACTTGGACTTCACCATGGGATGGTATACATGGCGTCCCTTACGACACAGGATATTTACCATGGGACAGCAGACATGGGACCTTTATTTAGAACCGTAGACACAGCAGAGCATCCCCCCTCAGACCAGCTCTACGCCACCTTACAGCCGGTGAAGTGTTTGCTACTCGGTCTGTCACCTGTACGTGTCCTAAGTCAGATGCAGAATCACCCAGCAAGGCAGGGGCTGGACAGGGCTCGGGTCAGGGTCCCACGGGGCGGGCTGGGCCACCTGAGTGTTGGGGTGCCTGCCAGGCCTGGGACAGGGGCTTATCAGGGTCCCACTGTGTCTGTCTCTGGTGTCTCTGGCCCTTGGTCCTGTCTGGTGTGGCCTGCCTGTTACCTGTCACCTGAGTCACTGAGACATGTGGGAGGTACCCCAAGCACATCCTTTCAGCTGGGGATCCCCAAGAGCCCACCTTCCTGCCAACAGCAGGATGCACAGACCTCAGCCAGTAAGTGGGGGTGCCCTCACAGTCCAGGGCATTTATTGGTGGTGAGGACCATTCCCAGGTACGTGGCTGACAGTCTCTGTGCCAGCTGACAGCTCGGGGGCTCAGTGCGTCCTGGGGGAGGGGCAGGTCTCCCAGGGCTGGGGCCGACAGGGTGGGGGATGCAGGATGCTCGTGTGGAGAGCCAGGTCTGGGTCATCTACTGGTGGCCGGAGAGCGAAGCCGGCAGGGTGACGCCATCCTAGGTGGGAAGAGGGCGCTTCTGAGAGGTGGGTGACGGAGGCAGCCACACGTGCAGCCCCGGTCGGTCGGGCAGGGCAGGCCAGGAGGGGGTTTGCGGTCTCCCCTGCCCGCCTGCCCCCCCCCAGGGGCTCCTACCGCATTGAAGACAATGTTGTCGAAGCCCGGGGCCACAGCCGCCGTCTCACCCCGGGATGGGCAGCCCCCCTTCTTCTGCAACCAGTGCCGTCCCACGAGTCCAAGCAGCACCAGCAGGACGAGGGCAAGGAGGGCGCTGCCGACCATGG
This sequence comes from Leptonychotes weddellii, assembly GCF_054177405.1. NCBI lineage: Eukaryota > Metazoa > Chordata > Mammalia > Carnivora > Phocidae > Leptonychotes > Leptonychotes weddellii. Next base: position 79,903,660 of record NC_138382.1, on the reverse strand, counting down.
TTGGCACCGATGCGGCCAATGCCGTTTCCCCTGTGGGCCGTGGGGCACGTGAGCCCCAGGACTCGAGCCCTGCCTGTCAGCCCTACCCCGACGGCCAAGGACACATGGGATGGCCCGTCCTTGAGGCCCCAGTAGGCGGAAGGCTGGGGACCTGGCAGGCAGCTGCTCTGTTCAGACCTGGGGGGCCACAGCCCCAAACTAGACCCGCCCCTTTGTCATGAAGATACAGCAGGCTGGGGGTGGTCTCTGGCCTGACCGGGCACCTCCTCCGGGGTC
>NC_138382.1:79842170-79902884 GCF_054177405.1 Leptonychotes weddellii | reverse complement strand
AGCTGCTGAGCCCGATGGAGGCCGAGGTCCCGAGCAAGGCTAGCTGGCCTGGGCAGGGCTCACCCTGGCTGGATGCGGGCGGCCAGCAGTGCTGCCCGGCCAGATACTCCACGTCGTCCAGGGCGATGGGCCCCAGGGCCGGCTGGCCGCTTAGAGTGGCTTCAAACACGATCTGACGAGGAGGGAGAAGGGGTTGCGTGCGCTGGAGGAGGACGGCCCTGCCTGAGGCCTCCGGTCTCCAGCTCTGGGCCGCCGGGCCTCACCTGGAATTCCTCGGCACTGGCCACCTCCACCCGTCCTTCCAGCCACTGGTGCCGCAGGGGCCCGCCCGTGCTCCACACGGTCAGCTGGCCCCGCTCACTGTTGAGGAGCACCCGCAGCTCACCCTTGTCTGCAAGCAGGGGGCCAGGGCGGGTCAGTGCCCCAAGCCTGTGGGGCACGGCTGCCCCCGGCCCCGGCTCCTTCCTCTACCCAGGCGCTGGCGGCCCGGCCCCACTCACAGAAGTGCTCTGGAAAGCCCATGTGGTACCAGAAGCGGAGGCAGGAGGCCTTGGTGGCAGGCAGAGGCTGGCTGCGCAGCCAGGCTGCCCGGCCCCCTGGGCCCAGTACGCCCGTTTCAAAGAGAACGAAGTGGCCTGGAAATGACAGAGGGCAGGGCTCCGGACTAAGTGGATGGAGTTGACCCCACCGACCCGTGACCTTTGAGTGCGATGGGAGCCTGGATGGGCTGGGCTGGTGGGCCCCCTTCCCAGCTCAGACCCACCTGCTTCTGTGCCCAGAGTGTGGTCCACAGGGGGCTGGGGGTAGCGAGAAGGTGTGGCCCCACTGCTCCAGTCCCAGCTATACCCTCCCAGGCCGGGCCAGGGCAGATGGCTCCAGCCACACAGGCCAGCCTCAAAGTCACAGGAAGCTGCAAGAGACCCGGGCAGGTGAGCAGGGCTGCCCCCACTCCCCCTCTCTATTCCGGGGGCATCCCCGCTGCTGGGACCGGGGCCTGGGCCAGGCATCTTGGGGTTGGCATGGAGCTGGTACCGGCCATGAGTCCTAGCAGGTGCCGGGCCCAGGCCGGGGGCTCCCCACCTGGCCGGGGGCAGGGCCCGTCCTGGAGCAGCAGGTCGTCCAGCGCAACATAGGAGTGCTCCACGCCGGTGGCCACCGCTTCAAACACCACCTGGGCAGACACAGGGCAGGGTCGCCTCGCGCAGTCTGGACAGCCCTCGAAGGTGAGAAGGCCAGCTGCCCCCACACTCACCCGCCAGGCCCTCTCGGCCTGCACGTCCACACTTCCCAGGCGCCAGGCAAACCCTCCGTGGGCACTGACGCTGAGCACCTGACGCCTCTCGGCCTCCTCCACGTGGACCTGCAGGGTGCCTGCCACACCGCGTGGCCAGCCTCGGTCAGCAGCGGCGGGGAGGGAACGGCCGCTCGGGGGCTCCCGGGCAGCCTGGGCATGGGGGCCTGGGGAGACCCTGCAGCCCCTCACCTGGGTTTCTGAGGCTCAGGTGGTACCAGAAGGTCAGGCAGGCAGGCTGGGCCAGAGGCTGGTGCTCCTCTGAGGTCAGGGAGGCCACGTGGCCACGGGGCAGGGCCTGTGGGCTCGTGTCCACCACCATGTAGTGCCCTGGGAGGTGCCAATGTCAGCCTGCGTCTGACTCCCCCTGCCTCCCCCCTCCTCACCCCTGCCGCGTACCCTGAGCCGTCTCTGTGGTGTGGTCAGTGCGGGGGCCCCAGGAGGCGTGGCCCGTGGCATTGGCCTGGCGTGTCCAGAGGCCTCGGCCCCCGCTGGAGAAGCCACAGGCCGAGTCCTCGAAGGAGCACTGCCTGGGGGCCCAGCAGGGCCCGGGCCGCACGGCCACGTCGTCCAGCGCCATGGTGCCGTGGTAGCCATCACGGAGGCCCTCGAACACCAGCTGGGGGCAGAGGCCGTCAGCGGCTGGGGGCCTGGCCCGCCCGCCCGCCCCGCCCGGCGTGGGGCCTCACCTGGTACTTGGCGCCGGAGCCCGGCTGGTGGTGCAGGGTGGCCCAGGCCTCGAGCCAGCGGTTGCCGTGGGCGCCGGTTCGCGACCACAGGACGGTTTCTGCCTCTCCTTCTCGCCTCACTGCCAGGCGCAGTGTCCCTAGACGCAGGGGAGGGTAGGAGGGGACCAGAGCCCCACTCCTGGTGGCTTCCCACCCCTCCTCGGGGGCTCTGGAGAGACAGAACGGGGAGCCCCTGCCCAGCCCCAAGGTCACTCACCGATCTGGGGCCCGTGGAGGTGGTACCAGAAGGAGAGACACTCCTGAGGGGCTGCTGGGGCCTGGGGCTGGGTGAGCAGGTGGGCACCAGGGCCCCGGGCCGGGGGGTCCGTGGGGTCCAGGAGCAAGAAGTAGCCTGCCGTGGGGACACAGGGCTGAGCTGCAGAGATGCCAGCGTCCGGGAGGGTCTTGGCCCGAGGTGGGCGCGCTCCCCTCCCCCGCCGAGTCTGAGAGCTGCTCCCCGGGCTTGGGGTGCCCCCACGCTACCTTGGCCCGTGGTGTGGTCGTACCCGGGGCCACGGCTCTGGATTCGGCGCCAGTGGGCATCTGTGAGGTGGCCGCTGTGCCAGCCGCAAGTGTCCCGCTCAAAGTTACAGGAGACCTCTGAGGGTGGGGCGGGGGGGGGGTCAGCACACCCCAGCACCGCGGCCCCTCTGAGTCCTGAGAGGGTGGAGACTTGTCCTCTGGGGGGGGCCCCCGGGGGTCCCTCTAGGTGGTCTGGGTGGGAGGCCCCTGGGTAGGGACTGGGGACCTGAGTCCTTCTCAGTGGCAGTCACGGGGCTGCAATCCTTCAAGGCCACATCGTCCACTCCAGCGCCCTGCTGGCCAGGGCCGTCCAAGTCCACCAGGCCAACAAACTCCAGCTTCATAAATAGCACAAGGGAGGCGGCTATTAAGTCAGGGCTGGCTCGGTGAACCCCCTGCCCCCCAGGCTGTACTCCTCACCCGGAAAGGCCGGCGGCGTGCCCCAAGAAGGACCGTGTCCACCTTCCAGCCCCTGCTGCTGCTTGGGGCCTGCCACACCAGCTCACGGCTGCTGCCGTCCACCACGACCAGGGCCAGGAAGCCTGGCCCAGGGGGTCACCGTGGGTCCACCTGGCCCGCCCCACCGCCACCCTCCCACAGGGCGCATCGGGGAGCTCTTGTCAGCCTCAGGGCGGTACCTTGGGGGTAACTGTGGAAATAGTAAGCCATGCGGAGCTCACAGCGGGGGCCCGAGGGGCCCAGGGGAGGAGTGAGGACCCGGGCCTCCGCCGCCGGCTGTCCCCAGGCCCTCTGCAAGGACAGGAAGTGCCCTGAGGAAGAGCGAGGCCTCTGAGAGCCAGTTCCTGCCAGGGACCCCCGACGCAGACACATGCCCTAGTGCGAAGAGGCGGAGCAGGGAGCCCTCTGTGGGCACGGTGCGCGGCCATGGGCCTCACCAGCAGCAGCCGAGCTGGCATCCGAGCCAGGGTCTCTGCTCTCTTGGGCGCGGAGACGCCCCCACTGCAGCCGCCCCACGCTGGCATCCTCCCAGCCCCCGGCCGTGGGGGGCTCAAAGTCCGTGCTGCCTGGAACGGTAGCCCGCGCTGAGGGGCAGCGGGGAGGGTACGGACCAAGAGGGCCCCACCTCTCCCCGGCTCCAGCCGCCCCTCACCACATTCCTGCTCATCCTCGCCCCCCTGGCACTGTTGCTGGAAGTCACAGAGCTGCTCCGGGGGGACACACAGGTTCCCACAGGAAAGATGTCCTGGCTCGCAGAAGTCCTGAGGCTGGGGGACGGGGGCCCAGAGCCCAGCAGGCGGGCTGGACCCCTCTGTGGGGGCAGAACAGGGCTCAGGCAGGCAGGGGTGGCGCTTCTCCGGGGAGGGGAGGGGCTCGGCAGGCCCACCTGGGACTGGCTGGCAGTGGTCCGACAGGATGAGGTCATCCAGGCTCACGACGCCGCCCGGGCCCGTGTGCCCAGTGAGCAGGATCTGAGGGCGCAGGGGGCTCAGGGCGTGCCCTAGCACCCTTCTATCCTGCCCAGGTCGGCTCCCTCCAGCCTCCCTCTCCCTGCCTCGTACTTTCCATGTCACTGGACACCCTCTCTGGTCACCGCCCCCCACACGGCCCTGCAAGAGGGGCTGTGAAAGTGACCGCTCCTTCCCTGGGGCGTCCTCCCGGAGCTCACCAACAAGCAAACCAGCTTCCTGCTGAGGCGGCCTGGAGCGATGGGGCCAGCCCCCGAGCTCCCCTGCCCCACCTGTGGGGGCCCTCCAGACCTCCCACGTGCCCCCCCATCCCGGCCACTGCTCTCTCCAGCCTCACCCGGAAGGGGTGCTCGCTCTGGATGTCGACCCTGTCTCGGACCCAGGCGGCCCCCAGCTCCCCATGGCGCCTGCGCAGCAGGACGGGGCCCTGGGGGGAGCCCGGGCTCCGAGTCTGCAGGAACAGCTGAAGGTAGCCATCCTCGGACCCATGCAGGTAGTGATAGAAGATTAACTGAGAAGAAGCCGAGGAAGGTCAGGGAGACCCGCGAGCCTGGGCCCCCGGGACAGGCCACCCTGTGTCCCCCACCCGCCTCACCGAGCAGTTGCGGGCGCCTGAGGCTTGGAACTCGGGGCTGGAAAGGACAGCGGGGGCACTGGGCTCGGCCACGGAGACCAGGAAGGAGCCTGGGGAGAGACAGGTGTGGGCCGGGCTGGCGGGACTGTGGTGGGTGTGGACCAGTGTCCCCGGCGGGCCTCACCGTGCGCACTGTTCCGGCTGTGGTCGCGGTGCGGCCAGGCTCGTGGCCTGGCACTGGCACTGTGGTTCCGGGCCCAGCCCTCCGAGTGGTTCCACGGGCCCAGGCCCGTCTCAAAGTCCGTGGCTGTGTAGTGGCCTGGGCGGGGGGGGGGGGGGCGGGGTGTGCTCAGACTGCCAGCAGGGCCTCTCTGCCCGCCCTATGCCCCACGCCCCACCACGTTCTCTGGATGGTCCATAGCAGCCCCTCCAGCTCACGGCAGGCCGGTGCGTCCTCGTCTGAGCCGTCCCCACAGTTGTCCTCCCCGTCACATAGCTGGTGGGGCTCCACACAGGCCATGTTCTGGCAATGGTGATGCCCCAGGGGGCAGTGTGCCTGGGGAGCTGAGATGGGGGAGGGGCAGCCCATCACAGTGACCCCAAACCTTGGGGCCGGGGCAGCTGGGGGAGAGGCTCAAAACCATCTGAGTTGGGAGTGAGCAGGTGAGGGGCTCCTGCTAACCGCCCCCCCAGGTGTGGGTCCATGGCAGGGGGGCCTTACTGGGCAGCCCACAGCCCCTGAAGACCACGTCGTCCAAGGCCACGGTGCCCCTGTGGGTGGCATTTCGAGTGGCAGAGAAGGTCACCTGAAAAGAGTGGGGTCCTTAGGACTTACGTCCGGGCTCAGACCCTCCCTGCTGCCCCCAGCACCCAGACCACTCCCAGCTTACCCGGAAGTCGTCCTGGATACGGCCAGTGGCCACCACCAGCTCCTGCCAGCCTGGGCCCCAGGGCCCGGAGCTCTGCCACAGGGTCAAGGTCTCGGCCCTGTGGGTCAGCTCTAGCCGCAGCTCAGCCACATCTGGAATGGGGGGGTCCTGGGGTGGCTCAGGCCCCAGGGCTTCCCCCAGCCTGCTGGCTGTGCCCTGCCCTAGGACGCTTGTCCCTCCTATGGGGTGATCTCTCAGGCTCTGCAGCCGCCCTCCTTCCTTTTGGGTCTCTCCCCTCAGGACCCGCCACCCGGCAGCGGGGTCCTGGGCACCCACCTCCAGACGCCGCGTGGTACCAGAGCCTCAGCTCACAGGTGGGGGCTGCGTTGTGCAGGATTGGGGAGCGCACGGCTGCGGTGGAGGCCTCTTTCCCACGGTGGGTGCCAACAGCCATGTACCAGCCTGGCCCAGCAGAGAGGTCAGGACATGGGGCCGGGAGTAGAGGGGAGGGGGCATCACGGAGACCCGCCCGGCCTCACCAAGGTCCGTGCCGAGAGTGTGGTCTGAGCGCGGCCCCAGAGCCTCCAGGGCAGCTCCCGCCCGGTCTCGAAGCCAGCTGTAGCCTGAGGTGCTGATGTCCTGCCAGCCGCAGGAGTCCTGCTCGAAGTCGCAGGCGAAGGGGGCGCCCAGGGCGGGCGAGGCTCCGTGGTAACCTGGAGAGCGGGAGGTCAGCGGCCGCCTGCAGAGGGTGGGCCTGCCTGCCCCCTGCCCAGCCCCAGTTTACCACACTGGGTCTCCTCGGAGCAGCCTGGACAGTCACACACGAAGTTGCACGTGGCCTCGCGGGGGACCCTGCAGTTGTTGGGGATCCAGGCCCAGCCTGGGGGCCCAGCTGCTAGCAGAGAGATAGCCAGGTGGCTGGAGGCAGGGTGACCTCCCACTCCCAGGCAACCCACAACGTTGTTCTCCTGCTTTGGGGCCCGGGGCCAAGAGGTCAGGTGGGGAGGGGGCTGGGTCCTGTCACCCGGGGCTCCCAGTCGGGGCCAGGCAGAGTACATCTGGCCTGGGAGAGGGTGGCTGCATGGTGGGATGGCGGTGGGTATGTGAGTATGGGACCAAGGGCCCCTACCATGGGACAGCCCCCCAGGAGGGGAGCCGGAGCCCAATAAGGAACGGGAGGGGCTGCCAGGAGGGTGCCCCTGCCCCCTCCTCAGGCTCCATTTGGTCTAAGAGTGGTGGACTAGGGTCTTGCCTTGGGACCTGTGGACTTTGGGGGCCGGAGGAAGCAGAATTCTTGCCCCTTTCCCAACGGCTTGTCTTGCCAACCCCCCCCCGCCGCAAGTTCACCCAGGGCCTTGCACCCCTCCTCCCCTGCAGGCCTGGCACCTGTGCCCATGGCTGACCCTGCTTCAGCAGCCAGATCCGACAACTCACCCACGAGCAGGACCAGGGCAGGCAGGAGGTGGCCGGGCAGAGGCATGGCCGGGCCGGGGGGAGCGAACGGTGTGCGCGCTAGGCGGCCTGTGGCTATTTTGCCCAGTTATCTGTCTGTGGCCCCACAGGCTGACTCTGCCCCAACTGGAGAGTGGGGCCTTGGCCCCTTCTGTACCCACGGCCCGTCAGCAGGCCCCACCCCGTGCTGATGAGGATGAACATCCGGCTGTAAAAGTGTCCAGGAGAGGGGCCCCTGGCCCAGGTCGCCTCCCACCCGCCCGGCTCCCTCAGACCAAAGGTCGGGCCGCAGTCGTCGTGCCCACCGCTGCCCAGCCCTGCCTGGTGGAGGCCCGGTGGGGGAGGCGCTGCGGTGACCCCGTCAGGCTCTGGGGTCCCCCAGAGCTCGGAGCAGGACCCCCACATGTGCACACCATGCCCCCCGGCCCCCTGCCCCAAGCAACCAGGGGCTTCATCCTTCTCTGGAGCCCAGTCTGTGGCTTCCAGTTGGCTTATTCAAGGCTAAATGACAATCACTTATCCAAGAACCATTCTGGGCAGTGCGGCTGGGGGCTGCCAGGCACACACCCCAGGGTCTGACTGCCACTGACCACGGTGGGACCTCCGGAGCTTGCCTTACCGGACCTGTCTCCTCATCAGTGGCATGTGGTCACAATAGCGCCTGCCTGGAGCGGTGACCGGGAGGCTCCCGTGAGCTCACAGAAGGCACGCACCACGAGATGGCACCCATGCTCACGGGGAGCCACAGGACAGCCGCTCAGCCGTGCCTGGCTCTCCCCTCCCCCATACTACATCCACTTGCCACAGCTGGTCCCCCACAGCCCTGCACTGGGAGGAGGGGAGGGGGTCCTGGGAAGGGGGCTCCCAGCTCCAAGTCTGAAGCCTCAGCCGTTTACTTTGAGCAGGGGCCTGTGGCTGTGGGTCAGGTGCCGTGGGACCTGGTCTTGGAAGGGGTCCTGGGTCACGTCACATGTGACCTCCAACAGCAGATCACGCGGGAACACTGGTATCAGCTGGCCCCGAGGGACCCGTGCTACTTCCTTGCTCAAGGGCTCGAAGAGCCTCCTCCCAGATGTCCTTGGACATAGGAGCCATATGGAGGAGCAATCAGGCCATAAATGGGGGCAGCGGCGCAGGGGCCCCCTTATCAGACCGCAAAGGGCTGACTGTGCATTGCCACTCCCTGGGGCCCCCAGATGTGGAGCCGGGTGTGGGGCAGCCAGCAGGGGCCCCGCTGTTTCCAGGGCCACCCCCGGCTCTCTGCCACCCACCCCCTCTAGTCAGGGGTCCCCAGGGGTGACCGGGAAGCAGAAAAATCAAGACACACAGCATCTGGGGAACAGCAGGGGTGATAACATTTTTAATTCCTGTGGGTGAGGTAAACCGGGGCACTTGGGCCAGGCTGGTGTTGGTCTCCAGCGCCTGGCCAGGGGGTACAGCTGGCCCCTTGGGCAGGCCTCAGTAGCCGTCATCGGCCCAGGTGACCTCGTAGTCAGGGTACACGGCTTTGATCTTCTCAGTGGAGACAGAGTGTTGGGCACGACCATAACCCTGAAGAGAGAAGCCAATCTTACAGCCCCATCCTGGCTCTGGGCGTCCATCAGCAGCAAAACCCAGGAGCTGGCTTGGGGAGGGGTCCCCGGGTAGAGCCACACGGGGCCATCCCTCCCTGATTGCCCCAGGGAGCTCTCCTGAGGAAAGGTGGCTGCCAAGGTGAGCAGTCCTTGAGGGTGGGCCCTGGGCTAGAGGGCTGTCCCAGGTGCCAAGAGAGACGGGGTAACGACCGCGGCTTGGAGAAGGCAGAGGGAGGGGCTTCTGAGCTTCACCCCAAAACTGACTGCCTCCAAGAGCTGGAGGGCAGTGATGGCCCAGCCAGGCCTGGTGTAGGAACAGGACATGGCCCCCTGTGGCTGGGGGGGGCAGGCAGGGGCCTCCCTCCCACCCCACGTGGGAAATGGGCAAGCCACTGGAGGGAGGGGTCTGCAGCTGAGACAGCCCAGAGAACCCCCAGCACTGCAGGCCTCCGGGGTGCAGGGCAGCGAGTGCTTGTGAGAGCTGGTCTCTCAACCCCCGACCCGGGCTGTGGGCTCACCATGGAGTAGCCATACACGTGGATCTTCTTGTCTTGGCTCTGGTGGGAGATGCGCCCGCCTCCCAGGCACTCACAACTATAGCCCTTCTTCTGCATCTCGCCCGATACCTTGTCATAGATGTCAGCTGGGACAGGGAAGGTAGCTCAGCACCGGCCATGGCCCTCGGAGGCCCAGGGCATCTGAAGCTCCAGCTCTGAGCAGCTCCTTCTGCAGGAGAGGAGCCCCTCCAGGCTGGGACGCCATGAGAGGGAGGAAGGCGTGCACCCGGGCAAGAGCGCTGGGACTAGGAGACAGGGGTCGGGCCATGGCAGCCCCTTGCCCTCCAGGACCCTGATTCCCTGAGCCAGCCCAGATTCAGACCTGGTACAGGATCGTCTCTCGCCACGCCCCTAAGCCCCGCCCCCGACCCAACCACGCCCCTTAGCCGATTGACCCCGCCCCGGCCCTCAGCCCCGCCCCGAAAACGCCCTCCGGCTCCGCCCTCACCATGGTACTCGGCCCACTTGTAGCCGCGCACGATCTCCTTGCTCTCCCCGGCCGGGGCCTCGGACGGTGGCGCCGAATGAACTCGAATCAGCACGTACTTGAAGACGCCGTCGGAATCGATGTCCACATCGGCGATCTGGGCGAGGTCCGCCGCCGCCATGTTCCCCACAGCCCGCCCGCCCCTGCAGACCGCGGCCCTTCCCCCAGCGATCCCGGGTTGAGTCAACCGTGCAAGAGGCGGGCTCTAGGAGTCCGTGACCAATCGCGCGGGGGCATGCTGCTCGAGCCCAGAGCCTCAACCAATCGTGCCGCCCACCTGCGGCACAGACTGGCCAATGGCAATCAAGCTCCTTGCACGCTGAGACCACGCCGGTCCCCCTTAAAGGGGAACAGGGAACTGGGAACCGGGAATGGGTGGTGATTAAATCCAGCCAACAGAGCAGTTCCTTTTTAGCGGGGTCTGGGAGGCGGAGTGGGCAGCGGGGACGGTGGCGGGCTCCTTTGGAGGGGGTTTGGCGGCCCGTGAGACCCAAGGGACACGCACCGGTCCTGATCTCTCCTCCTCGTCCCCTCACCCTCATGTCCCAAGGCCGCCTCCTCGTCATCCCACCGCGTCCCGAGTCCTCTCTCAGCGTCCTCCCACCGCATCCCAAGGCCCCCTCCCCGTCCCCCACCGGGTCCCAAGGTCCTCCTCCCTGTCCTTCCACCGTGTCCCAAGGCCTCCTCCCCGTCCCCCACCGGGTCCCAAGGCCTCCTCCTCGTCCCCCACAGTGTCCCAAGGTCTCCTCCCCGTCCCCCAACGCGTCCAAAGGCCCTCCTCCTTGTCCTTTCACCGAGTCCCAAGGACCTCCGTACCCCACAGAGTCCCAAGTCCCTCCTCCCCGTCCCCCACAGAGTCCCAAGGCCCTCCTCTCCGTCCCCCACCGCATCCCAAGGCCCTCTGCCCCGTCCCCCACCGCGTCCCAAGGCCTCCTCCTTGTCCTCCCACCTCATCCCAAGGCCCTCTTCCTTTCCCTCCCTCACCCGCCCAGCCGGGCCCAGCCGGTCGGAGGTCCTCCGTCCAAGTCCCACCCACAATTCCCCCACCCCCAAAGAGGAAGCAATGTCTAATTTGAGTTCTGTTTTACTTGGTTGGAAAGCGTTCGCCCCCTGGAAATAATCCCGGTCCAGGGTCATTCCTGGCCAGCCAGCCCTCAGGCGTTGGGCGGAAAGCTGAGGTCCCGGGGGGAAGGGGCGGGGCGGCCGGACTTGGGAGGCCGCGAAGGCGGGTGGGGTGAGCGGGGCGCGTGGCGGCTGCAAACGCGCTAGGCCAAGGCGGGCGCGCAGGCGTTGGGGGGATGGGCGGGAGTGCACGGGGCGGGGGCGAGAGCCGGGAATAGAGGTGTGGGGGACGTTCACCATTCAATTGATGTCCTCTCCTGGCCGCGATGGGGAGTGCCGGGAGTCCAGGAGGGCTCTTGCGAGGCCCGGCCTAGTTCCCTCTCAGGGTCACTCGCTCTTAATGAGCGAGGGCCGTGGACCAATGCATGTGCGCTCCGGGGACCGGAGCCTGGCCGCCAGCCTCGTGTCTCCAGCCCACAGCATAGGGCAAGGCCAGAGCAAGCACGCGAGGCCGTTCGTGTAGTCATACCCCCACCCCTCCAGTGGACCCCGCCCTGGTCAACTAGCTCGCTCCGGCACCCGCTCCCAACTGGGAACGTCCAATCTTTTTTGTCCCCCCCTACGTTAGCGGGTAGGAGCCCCTTCTGGACCGCCTATACGTTCCCTCCCGCTCATCCACCCCATGCATCTGCTTCCCTCCTCCCACTCTATCCTGGCACCCACCTAGGGGCCTCCTGTCGGTGTTGGGCAGATAGTCTGACTCACGCCCTGCCGGGACTCAGCTCTGGGATGGATCCTGCCAGCGTCCACACCCACGTCCTCTTTTCCCCTCCCAGGTACCCCCTCCATTGCTGCTTCCCCCAAACCCTCCTGCAGGGCCCGTGTCAGGGCGGCCGGAGGACGGGGAGCGCCGCCAATGTGCGGGCTCGGGGTCCAGCTGTGCTCTCTCTAGCCGGGGCTTGAGCCAGCGGGAACGGGCCGTGCAGGGCTCCCACCAGCCTTGTCTGCTCGGGACACGAACACACCGGGGCTAGTCAGGGTGTCCTCCAGAGAGGAACGGCCTCGGAGCAGGACGCACCCCAAGCCACAGGAAAGGGGTGGGGGCATGTTAAAGGGACGGGACTAGGCTTTGGTCAACCCGGGCTCCTGGATCAGGGCAAACCAGGGTTGGGGAGGTTCCAGGGAGGCCTTGTGGACGTCAGGAAGTGGGCTAACCGGATCTTTGCGGTGGGGTCTGCAGTAGTGACCCGTCCTCTTGAAGGCAGGGCCGGGCGGTCCTCAGGCCCACCCCGCCTCCCAGCGGGGAGCACCAAGGGGCCCGAGGACCGGCCTCCGCGGAGGCCCCAGGGCTAGCTGGGGGAGGGGGAGGGAAGGGCGGGGCCTGCTCACTCCAAAGGGCGGGGTCTGGGCGGAGCTTGTGGCGAACAGGTGGAAAACTCGGGGGAGCACGGCCGGGCCTGAGGGGCTGGGCGGGGCTCCCGGTGGGCTGGGCGGGGTCTGAGTAGGCAGGCAGAGCTCGGGGGCAGGCCCCAGGTGGACTGCGCGGGCCCTGAGAGGGCTGTGCGGGCTCGTAGTGGGCGTTGGAGCGTTGGATGGACTGGGCGGTCGGTGTCTGAGTAGACTGGGCGCAGCTCGGGGGTGGGCCCTACGTGGACTGGGCGGGGTCGGAGTGGGCGGGCCCTGAGCGGGCTGGGCGGAGCCCGGGCGCGACCCCGCGGCTCACATGATGTCGTCCAGCAGGTTGGCACTGGCCACCCAGTCCAGCGCGCGTGGCTCGGAGGCAGCCATGATCATGCACATGAAAGGGCGGCCGGTGCGCCTGTCCGTGGGGTAGATGGTGGTGGGCGTGAAACGCCGGTTGGCCTCGACGAACTCGCAGAGCTGTTCGTAGACGCGCGGGTACTCGTGGCGCAGGAAGACGCCGCGCAGCCGCAGCTCCCGCTGGATGTGGATGAAGGCCACCTCGCGCGCGCGCCGGCCTGCTTCGCCCTCTTGGTCCAGGCCCGCCGTGCCGGGCGGCGGAGTCAGGATCAGCGTCTCCATGTCGGGCTCGCGACCCCGAGCCGGGGGCGGACGCGCCGGGCTGCCGGCCGCCAGCGCCACCTTGGCGAACTTGCGTACCGTGGGCCCGGCACTGCGCGGCGCGGGCGCAGGCCGGGCGGAGGCGCCGGGGGGCGCGGCGCCGGGGCCCACGGCCACCGACACACTGAGCAAGAAGCACTCGGCCGGCTCGTAGAGGCGCCCGGCGGCCGCCAGCTCGCGCGCATAGCTGCCCAGGGGCGCCGCGTGCGTGGCCAGCTCGCGCAGAGACAGGTAGGTGGGCGACAGCAGCAGGCCCTCGAGGCCGAAGCGCAGGAAGTTGTCTGCAGAGCCCGGACTCGGGAAGCCCAGGAAGAGCACGCCGCGACCGCGCGACAAGAAGCCGACCCGCGCGATGCGCGAGAAGGCGCGGTGCACCGGGCCGCTGTCCCGGCAGAACTGCAGCACGTGGCGGCACACGCTGCCCACGCGGCCGTACACGCAGCGCGCCTTGTGCGCGTCCCAGTCTTCGCGGCGGCACAGGCGCGAGCAGTAGTAGGTGTAGCAGCTGTGGCAGGACTTGAAGTAGAGGCAGGCGTTGAACATGGTCTCGGTGCGCCGGCAGCGCGCGTTGGAGCATGTCATCAGGTCGTCCTCGTCGGCGCTGGGCTCCGGGGACCCGTCGGCCGCCTGCCCCGGGCCCGCGGGCTCCTCGGTGCTGCCGGCCGACGCGGGTGGCGAGCGCGGCGCCAGCGCGGGTGCCCCGGGGCCCGCGGGCCGAGAGTCCAGCAGGCGGCGCGGCTGGCGGCGCAGGCCATCGGCCGCGGGCTCCGGGGCTTGGCCGGCCGGGGGCCGAGAGTCGATGACCAGGTCGGTGATGAGTTCGTCCAGTTGCTCGAGGCTGCGCTGGCGGCCACCAGTGGGGCCTTCGGGGGCGGCGGGCGGAGACCGCTGGGGTCGCCCCCCGGGCAGCTCCCAGCCCCTGGCAGCCGGACGCTCTGCGGCGCGCAGGTCGTTGTCGGTGATGGTGATCTCAGGTGTGACATACCAGTTGCGGCCCAGGCCCTCGCCCCCGCGGCCCTTCTCTGACAGTGACGTCTCTGACAGTGACAGCGCCGCATAGCGTCTAGGAGAGGTGGACAGGTTCACCACGACGGGTGGACGCCGGCCTTCAGGGGATGCGCCCCGCGGCTCCCGGGCCTCGCGCCCCAGCAGGTTCTCGTAGCTGCGGCCGCGGCCCAGGGGGTCCTCCCGGCGCGGCCCGGGCGCCAGGATGTTGTCCCAGGAGCGAGAGTAGTGGCGGCTGTCAGTGGCCAGCCGGGGCGGGCTGGTGCCGGTGACCCCGTGCCAAGAGGCGAGCAATGGGCCAGGGTCCGGAGGAGGCACCACCTGCAGGGTGCGGTAAGGCCGCAGGCCCCAGTCACCCCAGGCGGGGCTGCCGCGGGGGTGTGGGTAAGTCCGAGCCAGGGCATCGCGATCGCGGTACCGCCCGAAGTCCTCTGTGTAAAAGGGGCGGAGAGGGGGATGAGCCCGCAGTTCCTCGGGAGCATAGCGCGGGCCGCAGGGCGGTCCGTAGGCTCGAGCGGCCTCCACATAGTAGGAGCGGGAGGGCGGTTCCTGGACTGGGAAGGTGCGCACTTCCCCCGCGTAGTAGCCGCTGCTGCGCCTTGGACTGGGCACAGGGGGCTCCTCGGACGGGAAGGGCCTGGCATAGTAGCTGTCGAAGGGCGGCCCAGGGCTGGCCGGAAAGCCGCCAGGGTGGCCCTCGGGTTCCTCTGTGTAGAAGAATTGGGTGGGGCCTGGCGGCGTGGTGAAGGGCAGATTTCGGCGCTCTGTATAGTCCCGGGGCCCAGGCAGCGGACCGTCACAGTACAGCGCCCGGGGGTCCGCACAGTACGTGTCACTGGGGGTGGGGGTGCGCGACAGCGCCATGTGGCGAGGCCCAGGCACTGTGAGGCCATGGAACTGGGGGGCGGCGCGGGCCCAGGGCGTCGTCTCCGCGGGCCCGCAGGACCGCGAGCCCCGGGCGGTGTGCTGCAACACCGCGTCGTCGGGCTTGATGTCCAGGCGACAGCGGACGTGGGGTGCAGGCCCGGAGGGTGGCTCGGGGGGCGCGCAGCGGCCGGTGGTGGCGCAGAGGGGCGCGATGCGGCCAGGGCCGCCCCGTTGCGGCTGCAGCTTGATGGGGTGCAGCTCATTGGCGAGCGCGCGCAGCGCGGGGTACGCAGGCTCCCGGTGCGGCGATGCCTCGGCCCGCGCTGGCCGCTGGGCTTCCCGGCCGCGGCGCGGCAGCACTGGCGGCGAGGCGGGTGCGGGCGTCAGGCCCGGGGGCGCGCGGGGCGCACTCTTGGAGCGGGCGCGGCGCCGGGGCTCGCCGTCGCGGGGCCGGGCGCGCGGCGCGGCAGGCTCCGGGGGCGGCGGCTCTGTGCGGGCCTCCATGGCCGCCCCGTCCAGCGCCTCCAGGAAGTCGAAGCTGCGGCAGTGACGCTTGTTGAAAGGCGCGGGCGCAGCAGGCGGGGCCACAGAGCGCTCACATGGCGGGCGCCGCGACGCGGGCCCCGGGGCCGCCACCTTGATGTCCTGGTACACGGTCGACACCAACAGGTCCGGCGGGTCCGTGCGGGTCATCTTAAAAGAGGTCCCCAGGCTGGTGGTTGCAGCTTACTCTGCCTTGGGGGGCTTTTGGCCTGGTGGGAGATGCGGGTCAGGGTGTCCCCTCTGCAGCCCAGGCCTGGAGCCACCCCTGCGCTGACCTGACTTACCTGGGACGCCGTGGACGTAGCAGTCCTGGCTGCGGGCCTTGGCTGAGGCCGCAGGCGCTTGCTCCATGCCGGCGTCAGAAGCACCTGCAGGAGGAACCCAGGTGTCCAGCCACTCAGGTCCTGCCCCTTGCCCCAGGCCATCCTTTCAGGGCCACTTTCTGCTGGGATGGAGCCAGTCAGCCAGAAAAGCCATGCCATTGCTGTGGTTCCCGAGCTCTTGCCCCCCGGGGCCCCTATCCCTGGATGGCCCCTCTGCCCCCAGTAGTGACCACCGGACAGGTTTGGGTAGAACCCCTTTCCTGGGGCAGGAACAATGGGGGTGGTGGTCCCAGCTGCAATGACTGGATGCTCATGGGAAGCCTTATTTACAGATTGCTTTATAGGTGTTGGCCTCACAAAACCTGTTGGTGACTCAAGTCCTCTCCTAGTGCCCAGTGCATAGCAAGCCCTCCGATGGTGCTGTCTGAGGGGGAGTCCAGGGGCCCCAGCCCTAGCCAGCTCTGCACAAAGTCACTGAGCCTCCCTACCCACCTGCTGACCAGGTGGGGCATGGAGTCCCTCCCCCAGGACTGCAGTGGCAGCTGCACTGGGAATGGTCCCCTGAACCAAACTCCAGTTGGGAGGCCCCAGTGGGCACTGACATGGCCCCATCAGGTCCAGGCATGGCCCCTGGACTGACGGACTGACCTGCCCAACTCTTAGCCCTCCGTGTGGCCCAGGCCAGAATAATGCCCCACAAAGAGCATCCCTGGGCCCTAAAACCCCTGTTCCTTTGCAGAAACCTTCTCTGATCCCCAATATCTTGGGGTGGTTGAAACCCACCAAGCTTGTTGGGGTTGTCATGACAAGGACCGGAGAGCCACTCCCCAGCTTTGCAGCCTGGGCACTGCAGCTGGGAAACCAGGCACTGACTGCAGGACCACGTGGGGGCGTGAGCCACGAGCTCATGGCTGCCCCTCTTCCCCTGAGCAGCGCACCAGGCCAGGCCGCAAGCAGGGGAGGCAGGGTGGTGGGTGGGTAAAGCCCCCCCCTTGTTCACTGCTTCTCAGGAGAGGGCCCTCTCCACAACAGCTCAGGAAGGCTCCATGGCAACCTGAGGTTCCTCTGCCCCCGCAGTGGGGGCTGGGCTGGGGTCCACTCTGTGCACTGGGCTAATGTTCGGACTGGGGCCACCCGCCCCTCTGGTGCACAGGGTCTCTGGACAGGTTGGGTCGGGTCTCCAGCGATGCTGACGGCCCCCTCCTCAAACAAACTGGGAAGCATGCCCCAGGCTGAGCGAGGGCGAGCCGGGGTTTGGGCCCTCACCTGGCAGGATCTCTGGTCAGGTAGACTCTCTGTGTCCCAGGGTGCCAGGGGCTTTCTGCCCGCACGGCTGCTCTTCTGGGTCAGGGCCATGACGCCTGGTTGCCTGTCCCATCCCAGCCCTGCGCCCACCCCAGTTCCGTCCCTGTTCATAGGACTGTCCCCTTCTCACCCCCTTTCCATCCGAAGCTCAAAGCCAGGCCCGGATTGGGGGTCCAATGACAGGGCATGAGGCTCCGCCCCAGGGAGGTGACAGCCCGGCTTTGCCTCTGCTGCGGTGAGGAGCTGGACTGGGTGGCGCCCCTCCCCGAGGCCATGGGGATGGTCGGCCTTGCAGGGGTCGGAGGCCTAACGAGCCCCTCCCGCGGCCCTCCCCGCCGCACAGCCCTGCCCCCGCCCTGAGCGCCCAGAGTCGGGACCCGCTGGTGTAGCTCCGGGCTGGGCCCCCATCCTTGCGGGTGTCCCCCGCCCCGTGATAGGGCCCGTGGGGCAGCGGCCCGCGACCCCTTACCTGGGCGCTGCTTCCCCACCGCGCGCGGCCGGTGGGCTGCGCAGGCCTGCGCCCGCTCCGCCTTCCCTGCTCGGCGCTCCGCGGCGTCCCCGGCACCGGCAGAAGCTTCGAGGCAGCGGCGCGGAGGCCGCCGGCCGCTCAGTGCTGCCTCCGGTGGCGGCCGGCAGGGCTGCACTTAAAGGGGCCGTGCGGTGGGCCTGGGACCCGTGTGGCCCACCAGCTGTGTGTTGGTGCTGAGTGCCAGGTGACAAGTTCTCCCTCATTTCCAAGGTGCAGGCCTAGGGTCCAGCCGGGGTGCCCACACCCAGGGAGCACCTTGCCGGTCCTGCTAGTCCCCACCTCCAGCCGTACCCCCCCCACCCCCCCGCGCCAAGGGCAGCTGGCGGCTTGGCGGTGGCCTTGGGGCAGGGCCCTGGAGGAGCCCCAAGCTTTGGCTGGGGCTGCTGACAGCTCCCGGAATTCACACCTCCGCTGAGCCCTTGCAGGAGCAGATGGGCCGCTCCCAGCCCTGCTGGCCTCTGCGCGGCCGAGCCGGAGGTGCCAAATTCTGCGGGTACCTGGGGCCGAGTGAGGCCTGCAGCCTCCTGTCCCCAGGATGCTCAGACTCTCCTGGGCAAGGGCACACTCGTGGGCTCCCTGGGGGTCAGGGTCTAGGTGAGTGGAGGGCTGTCGCTGCCCTGGGCCGGTCTGCACGTGGTCCACTTACAAACCATGGTGACCTCCACCCTCTAGGCCTCCCAGCCCCTCCCAAACAAGATGCTGAGCCAGGGCACAGTC
The DNA here is from genome assembly GCF_054177405.1 of Leptonychotes weddellii. Classification (NCBI taxonomy): domain Eukaryota; kingdom Metazoa; phylum Chordata; class Mammalia; order Carnivora; family Phocidae; genus Leptonychotes; species Leptonychotes weddellii. The sequence continues at coordinate 79,884,970 of NC_138382.1, read as the reverse complement.
TGACTTGGCAGAGGGTTGAGTCATGGATGCCCTTGGCTCCAAAAGGCAGGACCTGCCCTGTCGTGGGTCCATTAGATCCAGGGCCCTGGGCAAGTTCATTTCATGTCCGCCTGATTCCCCACGTTTAGTGGGCTCCACACGGGCAGTAGATCTCGTAGGCTGTGGACTAAAGCAAGTCCCTAAGGTGTCAGCTTGGTGCCTGGCCTCCGGCCCCGTGCCATGGTTTCGTCTAGGCACAGGAAGTGGGGAAGAGGAGGCCTTCTGGACTGAGAGGGGAGGCCTGGCTACCACCCCCACCCTCCCACCGTGTGCATGGTTCTCATGGCAACTGTGGGGTGCTGGGTGGGGGCTGGGCGCTGCTGGCAGCCGGAGGGGGCGGGGTCTGCAGGGAGATGCTGGGCTGAAGGCCGACCAGGAAGGTGGCTGGGACAGGCCAGCAGAGCAGACCCGCACTTGCCGTAGGAGGGCTGGGGGCCCGCAGGTGTTCCTGGGCACAGCTGTCTAGCCCTGGCAGGACATTGTGCGGGACAATGGCTAGGTCGCCCAGCCTACACAAGACCGGACAGACGTGGGGCTGGGCCTGCCGGGAAGGCCTCTGCAGACCACCTCCCTGGGCTACGTGGGGCTGCAAGGCCTCCTATCCAGGGGCAGCTGCCTCTCTGGGAAAGAGGCAGGGAACTCAGAACCTTCAGTCCCACCCACGGTGACCTGGGACAGATGGAGCTGGGGCGGAGCTGCGTGTATACAGGGCGAAGCGCACACAGACACACAGTAAAACAGGAGAGCTTTATGGTCGGAGTGTTGAAGGAGAACGAGAGGAAACAGAGTCTGAGGACCCCCCGGCCTGGTTGGCAGCAAGCCCAGCACAGGTGCAAAGCTGGACCCTAGCCCGGGAAAGGTGCCGGTGCTGCCTGGGGTCTGTCCCCCATGCCAGAAGGGGCAGGAAGCGGAGCCCACCCGCATGGCGGGGGGGGGGGGCCTGGGAGAGCGAGTGCAGCGGGCTGGGGGCAAGCAGGAGCCAGGCCGGTGACGAGGACGTGCCCCGCCCTGTAAACAGCCTCGCGGCCTCCTGGGCCTCAGTCCCATCCCTGAGAAGCGCTGGGGACCGGCTGCCCGCAGAGTCGCGCCCACCGCCCGCCAGCCCACTCCCTGCAGGGCGGGCTCAGCAGCCCCAGGAGCGAGGAGTGGGCCTGTGGCCCGTCCCCACCCCAGCGGGTGGGCGGTGCTAGGCCTAGAGCTCCTCGTAGTCCCCGCCCCCGCGGAGGTGGCCACCCGGGGCTGCGCCCCCCAGGAAGGCCTCCAGCTCATCCACAGCGGTCCTCTCTGTAGCCCTGGGCCGCCGCCGCCGCTCCTGCCTGCCCTCCTCCTTGTCCCTGCTCTTCTTATGCTTGCTCTTTTTCTTCACGGCCTTTTCTTCCTCCTGGGAAGAGGGCAGCTCAGGTTGTGGGGGCACCAGGACTCCAAACTGCCTAGCAGGCACCAGGGAGGTGGGAGGCAGGGTGCCTACCTCTTTGCCTTTTTTCTTCTTCTTTTTCTTCTCTTTTGTGGGAGGCTTGCCCTCCTTATCTGCAGAGAAGACACAGCATGGGCCTGCGGCTTCCCAGCCTGCATGGGGAGGGGGGGCCTGGGTGGCTCGCACGGCCCAGAAGGTGCGCTGAGACCCGTGGGAGCCCAGAGCACACACCTGCCGACGGGCAGACACACTTCTGCCCTAGCACGAGCCTGGGAGGGTCCTTTCCTCTCCATTTTGGGGACAAGGAATTTCTGGGACACGTCTCACGTGAGCTCTGAGCTGGGCTCAGGGGGCCCAGGATGGAGGGTAGGGACAGGGACAGGGACAGGGAACCGGGGCCACAAGGCGCCATGAGAGCTCCACAGGCCTACCGACCATGTGACTTTTCCCAGAGGTGGCGGGACTTGAAGCGCATGCTGCTCGCAGCCACCCTGCCAGGCCATCAAATGCCACCTGAGCAGACACTCGCCAGGTGCCCCCTGCTGCCCGTCCTTCCAACACGGTCCTGGCATGCACCCCACGACCCCCAGCCCACCTGGGCCCCCAAACTACCTTCATCGCTGATCTCCTTGCGGCCCGTTCCCGCCAGTCCCAACCCGAAGAGGTCCGAGTCATTCTTCAGTCTGAAGGAGGACACAGGGGGCTTGGGGGGTGGGAGCGGCTGGGCAGGACCAGCATCCTCATCTGTCTCGTCAGAGAGGTCCTCTCGCACTGGGAACTCATCCTGGAGAAGGAGCCGGCAGGTTGGGCGGCCAGCGTCCTCCCCAGCACCCTCCATCATGTGACCCCCGTGGGAGGGCTCCTGCATTTCTCAGGCAGGTGACAAGCCACCTCGAAAGACCCTGCCACCCAACCTGGAGTCAGGGTGGCCAGCAGGGACCAGTGCGGGGGCCAGGACGCTGCAGCCCCTCCCTGGGGATGTCGCCAGGCGCTTTTTCCTTCCTGCCATTCCTGCCCGAGACTGTCCCCAGGGCTTCCAAGCTGAGTGGGTGCCAAGTCCCCTTCTCACCGCTCTCCGCTGAGGGTCCGAGTCGCTCTCAAAGTCGGGGTCGTCCATGACAAAGGAGAGCATCTGGGCGGCGATGGGCCCCTCAGGGTCACTCTCTGATGATGCTGCCTGCTGGTCCTTGCCCTCCTCACGCCCTCCAGAGGGGTCCTCGGTGGGGGACTTGCGGACGCCTGGCCGGCGGGACTCCGCAGCCCTGGGAACTGCAGCCCTGTGCAGCCTCGCGGCCTTTGTGGAGGACCTTCGGGACAAGGAAGAGGTCAGGGGGCCCTCGGCCGCCCCCGCCCCTGGGACGGGTCCCGTCCACATACCGTTTGGTCTCTGGCTCAGAGCACTTCTCGGGGACCAGGACAGTGGTCTTGGGGTGCGCCGCCACCCCCTCTGCTTCCTCCTCACTGGAAGAAGTCACGCCTTCCCTGGGGCCCAGGGGCAGTCGGGGCCTGCCGGGCGGCTTATCTTCAACGTCCACGTCATCCTGGAAACCTGCCACCAGCGGGTTCCCACCTGGGGCCTCCCCATCGCTGCAAAGGGGGGACGAGCAGGGTGGTCAGAGGTTAGCAGGGCGGTACAGAGAGCCCAGCTTCCCACCCAGAGCTCCAGACCCCGGCACCCACAGGCACCGGAGGTCCTCTCTGGGCATGGCGTGGGCACTGACGGCTGGTCTACCCTTGGCACTCAACGTTTGTGGGAAGACAGACACGGGACCTGCTGCAAGGGCGGTCTAGGTCTCGGGGGCCCCTCTGCAAGGGAACCCACTGGTGTATGTGGTATAGCAGGGGCGCAGGCCAGCGCGGGGGCGGGGGTGCGAGGTGGGGGCCAAGGAGAGGGCCGGAGATACCAGCATGCAGCAAGAAGCCACGGTGGGGCCTGCTGTTGACGTGTGAAGTGGGCACCCTCCTGCATGATGGTGGGGTGCAGGGCGTGGGCAGGGATGGGCTGGGGGTGTTTCTGGTACTGGGGGAGGAGCCGGGGATGCTGGGGACTAGTGGGTCCGACCTGCGTTCAGTGCGGTGCGGGGAAGCACGTGCAGGAGAGGCCCAGGAGCCGATGATGAGGGGTGAGGAGCAGGGGCAGGAGGCCAGGCCTGAATTGCTCTGTCTGCCCGTCACGGGGAGGCCCTGGTGGCTGCTCTCCGGCCCTGGGCTTCTCCTGCCAGTGCCCATGCTCTCAATGGTTTCTGCCCAAGAAGGTGCTGACGGTGGGTCATGGGCACCAACATGCAGGGTCAGGCCAGCCTCACTCCCCCTGCTCCCTCTCTGTGGGCAGGGAGCTCATGGAGCCTGAGGCCCAGCCCACGTCAGCAACGCAGCAGCGTGACGGCTGGTCTGAGCAGGCTTCTTCCTGGGGTGCGGGGCTTCACGGAACCCTTCCCTCTGAGATGCTGCCGAACTGGTGGGGCCTGTCCCCTCGGCTCACCCAGAGCTGGGGGAGGCTGGGGGAGGCTGGGGGAAGACTGAGGGCCCGCCCGGCCTCTGCCCCTACCTGTCACTGTCTTGTAGGACCTTGGCTCCGACTTTCTTCTCATCCTTTTGGGGTACTGTGTCATCCAGGAAGCTCCGGTCAAGGCCTTCTTCGGGAACGAAATCCTCCACATTCTGGACTTTGGTGGGGGCCTCGGCAGCTGGGGCCGGCTCTGTGGACGGGAGAGGCCAGTTCCCATTTGTCCAACGCCCGCCCCCACCGGGCCTATCCCGGGCTGTACCCATTTGACTGGGCTGTGGGGCCGCCTGCCCAGGAGGAAGGAGGAAGACCCTGTCCCGGTCTGCAAGCTCATGGGGCCAGTGCTCCACCACTGGGGCCACCCACACCCACCTGCTCCGCTCCCGGGGCTCACCTGGGGGTGAAGGGGCTGCCTCGGCAGCTGGCGAGGTCCCAAACAGCCTCGAGATGATGCTGCGCCGAGGGGCAGGGGCTGCAGGGGGCAGTGGGGCCTCCGTGGGGGGTGGGGGACAGGGGCCGGCCGAGGGGGTGTGGAGGGGCAGCTGTGGGGCTGGCTGGGGTGTGCCGGGGCTGGAGCTCCCTGTGGACACAGCGCTGGGAGGCACCACTGGAGACTGGGAGCCTGAGGATGGGCTCTGCCCGTTGGCTGCCAGTGGGGACGCATGGCCACGGCTGCGTGCCTCCATCAACTCGAGGAAGCTGGGGATACAGAACAGGCAGTGAGCAATCTGCCTTCCCCCCCAAGTCTCTTCCCCTGAGATGAGGGTGACAGCAGTGTCCTGGCCCTCGGGCTCATCGGCTCTCACGCCCTAGCATCAAGCAGAGCATCCCACCAGGGAAGGGGTTGGCGAGTGCCGACAGGCAGGCTTGGCGGCTCCTCACCCACACCCTGTGCTCTCCACCCATCAGCAGGCACAGGACCTGCTACGGGGAGGGCCCCAAACCTCCAAGATAGGGAGCAGCCCAAACCGGGGGCTCCAAATCGATGGAACCTCAGTGACGAGCCCCACTGTCCACGGGCTGAGGCCGGTGACGCCACCAGCCCGTGGCAACGCCTTCCCCTCCCGAGGCAGGCTTTCCGACAGAAGGTCTACAATGAAGAGCTGCCCCGTTCCCTGGCGACCGACAAGGGTGTGTCTGGGCTGGCCACCTGCACCTCCAAGTTAGGATTCGGGGTGGAGGGAGAAGGATGGGCAGGCTGAGGGTGAAACCCAGCCCCTGGCCCGTCTTTGGCCTAGCCCACGTGTTCTAGGTCACGGACACGTCGGTGCCAAGCCCGCAATGCGGCTGCCTTCCTCGGGCAGCCTGGTCCCAGGGCTCGCTGAGGGGCGCGTGGGGAGGAGAGGCTCCGGCTGCCATCTCCCCAGGGGCAACATGCTGGGTAGTGCCGGGTACCCAAGCTCTTGGTCAGAGGAGCTTGTGGAAGCCAGTCAACCCCGGGATGGGCTCCATGGCAGGGGCAGCCGCTCACCAGGCTGGGGCTCCCTCCTGGGACCAGCCAAGCAGCCTAGGTGCACGAGCACTCACTCCCCCAGAACCACCCTAGCTAGTTCCGGGACCAACACAAAGGCCCTTCTGTGAGTCCCTGTGGGGAGAGACCCCTGCTGGGGGAGCACCCCGCCCAGGACATGAGCACAGGCAGCTGTGACATTTAGGTGCTTTCAGTGGGAACCAAACAAAACAGAAACATCTGTGTTTAGGGGTAGTTCAGGGTCACCAGTTCCTGAAAGCGAGTGCCTCTCCCAGGAGCTGCGGACGGTGGCCACCAGAGCCCTGAGCAGGCGGTGGCCAGGCCTGCCCGAGGGCTGCTCGCCCCCCACGCAGCTGTGTGCTTGGCCGTGCCCAGCTGCAGCCAGGAACCTCCCTCCCTCCGCTACCAAGGACCGGAAGGTTCTATCCCTACCCCCAGTCTTCAGCACCACAAGCCCCTCCCAAGGTCAAGGAGCTCTCTGAAGACCTACTCTACTATCTGGGAAACTGACCTCCAACCACAGCAGCCTGCGCCAGAAAACACGAGGGTGGCCAGTCTCAGCAGGGCCTTGGGTGGACACTTGTCCTGGGTCAGTGGCATCCCGCACAGTGACCACCTCTAGCAAATGGGCAGTCAGCAGGGCCCGGGGCACACCCATCAGGTGGAGCCCCCTGGGTTCCGGTGAGGCCAATTTAAAAAGGCCCAGCCCCAGTGTGCTCTGTGGGCCTCAGGGAGCAACCGGAGGAGCCCAGGGCCGGAGGCTCCACGTCCAATTCAAGCTGCCTGTTCCAGACGACCACGTGCTCTACTGGCCGTTAGTCCTCAAGCTCCCTGCTATAGAGAACAGGAAGGGCTGCCGGCTGACCTCACAGTGAGGGCCACTGTCCTGCCCGCACTCCGGTCCCTGCCCGTGGCCACGTCTGAGGCCGAAATGACTTGGGTTTTTCGGAGCCATACGACCCACTCAGGCCATCAGGTGTGCCCAGGAGGAAGGCACTCCGCGCTGTCGGGCTCGGCACAGACCTAAGCTGGAGGCATGCAGAGGGAGGTCGGCCCTCAGGACGCGGGCCCTCCCGCAGAGCCTGCCTGCAGGGCTAACGTCCAGGGGCGGCCCCCGGGCGGACGTACATGTCATAGTTCTGGTCCTCGGTCTCCTGCTGCACTGACAGCTCTTCCAGTGTGGCGTCCACGTCCAGCTGGTTCGTCTCCAGCTGCCGGAGCAGGGTCTCTCTCTAGAGGACAGAGCAGGGAGCCCCTCAGCCTTGCGTCCCCGCTCAGCCAGCCCTTGACGGAGGACACAGCAGCGAGCAGGACACCCAAGCAGCTCAGTGGGGCTCCGAGGTCGCGGTCAGTGCTGTGAGCAACGCCCCGAGAGACGGTGCCCCGGCCATACACGTGCCCCCAGAAGCCAGAGCGGCTCCGAAATGCCCAACACCAGGCCTCCTGCCCTGTCCTTCCACACTCCGACCTCTGGCACACGCCACCTCGGGGCCAGTCCTCGGCCCTTCCACGTGCATCAGCCACAGCTGTGACCTACACAACATTCCTCTTCCCCCAGTGACACGCAGCGCTGACTGCCAGGCACAGGGAACACGGGGTGTCTCCCTTGAGATCTGTGTGCCTGTCACACGTGGATGAGAAGCTACAGGGATCCATAGAGGGACACATGTGACACGGAGGGTCCCGAGGGAAACGGCAGGGAGCAGGGACAGCTGACCCCGCTGAGGAGTCTGCTCATACCAGCCTTCCTTCCAAGTGAGACCAAGTAAGCACCCTGTCTGTGGGGCCCTCGTTTCCTTCCAAACAGAAAAAGCCGGGAGAGGAAAGACCACCACTCTCCCGAGTAGGCCCACACAGTTTGGAGAAAGAATGGCAGCCCCCTGGCTGCAGAGAGGCCGCGGGCCAGCATCCCGACGACAAGATGTTGCATGCCCCCACTATGATGTGACCCCCGAATGGGGCTCCCTGAGACGCTCTCTCAGCCCAGAGCAGGCTCAGCAGAATGCTCCAGGTGAGATGGGGCCGGGCCTGTGAGAGACACCTGGGGGGATAGCCTCGCGTCAGTCAGCGCGCCAACGCTGCTTCCGTGGTTTGGAGAGAAGCACTGTGGAAACCTGAGAGGCTGGCATCAGGGGAAACGGAGCGAGGGACCAGGAGCCCTTGGCACCGGGAGGGCGTGGGACCTGGCGGGGCTCTCCCTGCAGCTACAACCCGGGGAGGGGCACCGAGTGTGCTCCCACGGGGAAGAGGGACCGGCACAGGGCACCTTAGCGGAGTTGGTGCCGGCCTGAGGCACCCACTCGTCTACGCCTCCAGTTCCTGCCTTGTTGGTCAGAAACGGCCTGACGGGCCCCTGAAGGATCCCTGCGTTCTCCTGTAGCTGGCTCTGTGGGAGTTCTAGAAAGGCCTGGGTCTCAGGCTAGCCCAGCAGAGGGGAGGGGATGGAGCAGGCCATGCTGGGGCCGCCAGCACCAGCACATTAAGTCCTGACGGTGGTCTTGTCCCTGCACCAGAGCGGCCCCCGGAGAACCCAGGGCCGCTTGCTGCACCCTACAGGCGGGGCTCACCTGAAGCTGCAGAAACGGGATATTGAAGAATTTGTGAAGGTACTTTAGGCCAAAACTGTTCTTCATGGAGGACTCGGCATAGCGGAAGTAGGAGGAGCCTGGAGGCCTGTTTGCAAAAAGAACGAAATGGCTCTGAAGGCTGAGGCAGCTGGTGGTGGGCAGCAGGGCGCAGCCCCTCTGGGCCAGTGGCCACACCTGGGCCAGGCTGTCCTTGATGCCGGCGCCCACCCCCCTGGCTGGAGCCAGCGCCCCCACGTTCCCAGGGCCCACACCTGAGGGCCCAGCAGGTGACGCCCGGCCTGGGCTCGTGCCCAGAGGAGGGGGCCTCGCTGCATCAGCCTGACCCCCGGCCTCAGAGAGGGATGGAGGGACCACCCCCCTTCCCCCGCAGGCCTGCTGGGTGCCAGGAAGGCAGCTGCCAACCCTCGGTTCTGCCATCCTTAGTCCCAGGTCCTCTTGCCGCAGCATGGCTCCTGGCTTAGGGACCGCCGGAGCTGGGGAGGGCGGGCTGCCCCACCCACCTGTCCAGATTGTCGATGAAGTCGCGCACGTCATCGGGCAGGATGACTCGGTGCTCGCCCATGTCGCGGTAGTTCCCCAGCACGCACACTGGCACGTGGGTTGGCACCTTGGGAAGCTCCCGCAAGATGTAGTTGAAGGTCCTTAGGGGGCACAGGAGAGGAAAGACCTCCTTAGTGTCAACCTCGAGACCCCAACCCCAAGCCGTTGTGTGTCCGGGGCCCAGGACCCCGAGCGCCCGCACCCTATAGAACAGCCCTTGCTTCTGCTGTTTTCTCTCCAGCTCCCTTCCTGGGGGGTCCCTTTGATGAGGTGTCTTCGCACCCTGTCTGTGGGCTCTCCGAGGGGTTGCTTCTGCAGTGTCAGGGCCTTGCTCTCCAGGCCTGGGGCCCATGGCTGGGGTTCCCAGATGGCGTGTGAAGGGAGGAGTAACGTGCCTCCGACCTGGAGACTGCCGACACGCATGCCCACGCGGCAAACCAGACTTTAGTTTTGACTTACACGCAGTCACTGGGAGTGTTAACAAAGGGCCAGGGGTGTCTGCCCTCCTGCGCGGGCTCTAGCATTTCCTCCACCCTGCGGGGCCCAGTGCACTTGGGCCTTCTTCTGGCCTGCACCGTCCACTGCAAGTGCCAGCTGACCCACGAGGGGGTCAGTGCAGCTGCTTTCCCTGGCCACAGCAAGGACCCAGACAGAGTGGCGCCACCTGCAGGGAGCGTGCTGCTGCTCGCAGGTCCCCGGCCTCCGAGAACTGGCCCAGGCTCTGAGCACCAGCGGGCAGACCCGCATCTGCTGGCGCCTGCTCTGCCCCCTGCAGCCCAGGTATGCCTCCCAGTGGGCCCCCCACAGCTACCCCATGTGGGCCTCCTGCCTTTCAGCAAAGGCTACGGGGCTTCAGCGATGTGGGGGCCTGCCGGAGCAGAGTGGCCGCTAAGAGTGTCCGTACCAGATTCCATGTGGGGAAAGCTACCTCTAACCCCCTGGGTGGAAGGGACCACTGCAGCTTACATGGGAGAAACGCTGGTCCTGCTGCCACCCGGGGGGGGGGGGGCCGGCGTGGCTGCCTCTTGCAGGGCACGTCTGCGCCCTGAGGGCCGCCCCACCCTGCTCTGCACATTTCTGATGCTCCGCCTGCTGCCACCCTGGGGCCTCTCATGCACGTGCTAGTGGGCGGTCCACGATGGGAGGCACCCAGGAGTGCGTCCCCGTGCGCTAGGAGGGCTGGTGGGAGGCCCTGTCGGATCCCTGTGCGGGAATGTATTCTCCGATCAAAGCAGCATCCACACAGACCTGTTAGTAAGACCCCAGAGCTCTGAAGACAGAGGTGTGTGTGTGGAACACCCTGGGGAAACCTGGCTGGACCCCAGCAATGACATCAGCAGCAGCGTCTGACATCTGAGTTTGCTGCGGTGAACGTGTACTACAAATGCAAGGATCATAAAACAACTCTAAAAACTGAAAATGGAGTGACGACCCTACAGGCCATTTCTACAAGGGCTGCTCAGTTCCTCCTCCTGCATTCTGTAAGACTTCCAGCAGTGCACCGAACAGCATCCGCAGGGCAGGCCCGAGGCCGTCGTTCTTGGAGAGGCCTGCAGGAAGGCTGGCCCTGGGCAGCGGTCAGGCCCCAGGCGGCTGTCGGGCGGGGGCTCCTGGTGTTCTCCACCAACAGTCGCCTGGCAGGCCTAGGGAATTGAGGGTCCCCATCTGCCCTGGAAGACAGCACTTCACATGTGTCATGTTGCCCATGTGACTCCATGAGGAGGGGCCCCTTGGGAGCTGCCGCTGGGCCGCCCCCAGGCTCACCCCTGCACCTCCCTCTGTAGTCTTTTGCTGGGATCTTAGCTCTGCATCCCCTTAGTGAATCAAAGAATGTCAGGGGTGTCTTAGGGAACCCCAAACAAATGGCCATTTGATTCTGCCAAATGTTGCACGGTACTTCCAGGAAGGGCTACGGGGCCGTGGAAGGTGCACGCCCCGCCCCCGTGCTGTCCCCCTGCAGCCGGCCCTCCACGTGCTGCGTCTGTGCTCGTGGACATGCCCGGAGACGGCCAGGCACAGCCTCCATGGGGCTGAGCTGCTGGTGTCGCTACAATCTGCTGGACCCCCAGGGGTGGCCCTCCAGTGGTGCGGTACTAGGAGCCTCGAGGGCTATTTCCAGCCAGCGCCCCCTTACCACTGCTTGGTGATGTCGAACATCATGACCACCCCATTACAGTTCTTGTACACGTCCAGGAACTCAGCGTCCAGGGCCATCTCGGACTCTGCCTAGGGACGGGGCACAACCAGCATGAGACGGTGCTCAGGGCAGGCTCCCACAGCTGTGAGCCCTGTCTCCTGGGAGGGCTGAAAAGCACAGTCTTCATTTTGGAAAAAAACATGTAAAGGAGATTATCAAGAGTGGGGGCCAGAAAACTTTGCCTAGAAGGCTCTAGTAGTGAACGGCTCAGGCTCTGGGGCCACATCTGCTCCACCCCTGATTTAGGGCCTGCTCCACTAGCCAGCGGCACCCTCCTCGTGAGCCTCAGGGACCTTCGAGCGCCCGAGAGGGGTGCTGGAGCACCTAGTGCCCTACCTACTGTGCGGGGTGCGTTCCAGGCCTGAGGAAGACGCTGACACAGAACCTTCTAGAGCACACACACAGGCGTGGCTGCACTGTGGGGCAGTAGCAAAGATTCCCATGAAGGGCCAGACAGACCTAAACCAGGCCGTTACCCAACCTTCCTGCCCTAAAGGGGCGCAAGAGGCTGCCCACCACCCTGAGACTGACTGTCCACGGGCAGGAGGACAGAGAGCAGGGTCCCTCGAAAACAATGGGGAGAAAGCTTCCCTGGAATGGAAGGGTGCCCGTCTGCCCCTGACTTCTTTGTGTCAAGGGTGATGGCTGCCGGGAGAGCCCATTCAGAGCCATACTTGTGCCCCTGTGTGCCTGGAGCCACAGCATTTGGCCAGTGCACCTAAATACCTCTCACGTGAAACTCCTTGTGGGGCCTGGCAAGCGTCACCACTAACAGCTCAGGCAAGCCCAGACATCCCCAAATACCCCCGTGGACAACACAGGGGCCCATGAGGAGTGGGGCCAGCTGGTCCAACTGGGGTCCCAGGGAGGGTCCTGACCCCCACCTGGAATGCTGGGCCCCACGGGGGGACGCAGCTTACCCACCTCCTGGGGGTCGTTCTCCACCTTCAAGCCATCACCTCGCCGCCTGCACTTCCCTTGTTAGAAGACAGACGACAGTTACGGGGGGAGTCGTGGCCCCAGGGAGGAACACTTCTCCCAAGTCCCATCCCCATGCCGCCCCCATCTCCAGCAGGGCCATCCTTGTCAGACTAGGAGCCCCGGGGGGCCCCGGCCCTCACAGGTGGCAACGGAACCACCCCACTGGTGGCAGGAAGCAGCCCCCACCCCACTGAGACCTCCCTGCAGCTACAGCGGCCCCGACCTAGCCAGGAGAGGCCCTGGGGGCTTCCAACAGCCCGGCCTCAACTGGAAGGTGCCCGGCAGGGCTCAGCGGGCTGCTCAGCGAGACAGCCCTAATGGCCACCCAGGCTCTGGTTCAAGCTCCGGCACTTCCTTGCCGGACTGGCCGAGGCCCCGGCCCTGAAAGGGCATTGTCGGCTCGCACAGACTAGCCCAGCCCAGTCTCTCAGGTGCTGCCCAGAGGCTGCCCGGGCGGGGCCGAGGCCCCGAGCAGCACAGGGTGCCAGAGCCGGCCTAGTGGCTCCTGAGCACTAGAGGGCCCCAAACCATCGGTGCTCCCTCCCCTTTAGCTCCCAGATAGTTGTAAGGGAGGAGGAGGAGCGGTTTGTCACCCTGGGAATTCCAGGTCCCTCGGTCTGAAGAACGGCCTGGGCAAACTAAGAAAGCTCTCTCCTCCCCCCAACAAACTGGGTTCATTTATTACAAAACCGACTGCTGCCAGTTTCCACAGCTTCTTCCTGACCCTCTCACCACCTTCGGGGCCGTCGCAGGTCAGCAGAAGCTGGCCACGCGGTGGCGCCTGCAGCACCAGCCCCAGTCTCAGGGAGCTACCGCTGCCTGGGGGATGCGAGGCTGCTCCCCAGGGCCCTCTCTTCCTGGGGGCGCCCCAACCAGCAGTTTCTGGGCCCTGCCCCAAGACTCGCCGGGCCTCGCCTCTGTGCCCCCTCTCCCGCTCTCCACCAGGATCTCGGCCTCTCAAACTCGATGCCCTCTGCTGTTGTGCGTGCCGCTCAGACCCTGTCCAAGAGGCAAGCAGCTGGAGCGGTGGAGAGGGGGCTTTTCCTTCTCACCCGGGGGACCAGGCAGCACGGAGCTGTGGGGATGCTGTGCACCCACACACAAGCCTAGGACCTTCGCCTGCGCGGCCACCCTGTCCCCGGCCCTCTCTGCGCCTTGTGGGACACCATGAACAGCCGGGCCAAGGGATCCCTGCCCCAGCCGTCCCTGCACGTGGTGCGGGTTTTGTGCCTTCCACAGGCAGGAAGCGGGGCACACCCACGATCCATGGAGTGGAGCTCTATCTCCTCTGCACCACGGGGCAGTTCCCACCAGTGACAACGTCACTTGCTGACCGGAAGGGGCCCTGTGCCCCCAAATATGGACTCCACTCTGGAAACCTGCATTCTACCCCAAACCAATGGGGCTGAGCCAGAAAGGGGGTGGGCAGTGCTTCAAGGGGGGAGCCCCCAGGGCGTGGAGGCTTCCCCTCAAATCCACAACGGTAACCACGCCGCACGGGCTGCCTTCCAAACACGTGCACAGACACGCTGCCGGCCCAGGTCTGGAAGCATGAGGCCCACATAAGCCCACCAGGGTTGAAGGCATCCCGGCGGGCAGCAGTTCCTGCTTGGTGCTCCTGCTCGCCCTCGGGCTGTCCTATACCAGCTGAATCAGTCCTGGGAACCTAAACCCATCTCCTGAGAACACGGTGAGAGGAGAGGGGTGGGCACATTCCGCACCAGAAACCACAGTCTCCTTTCTCACTGGAGGACACGTGCAGCTGTGGCAAGCCTCCCAGGTCAGAGGTCAGACCACGCTCAGCAGCACACGGGCCGCACAGGGCACTGGCACGAGGGAGGAACACGGGCTCAAGGCCTGAGAGTGAGGAGGAAATAAGAGGGTGCCGAAGGGGGCCCATGTCTGCCCCTGACTGCCAGGCACACATGGGTACGGCCCCGGAGGTTTGGGGCCCCGACAGCTCAAGCGCTTCCCTGGGAGAGCAGAGACACCCGGCCGGCGGTGCCCGAGCAGAGCAGTCAGGTGGGCACGTGCCCCCGAGGGGCGGCAGCTTCGGAAGCCAACAAGCTGGCGCTCAGCTCTGGGCACGGGGCCGCTGCAGCGGGGGCTCCTGGAACAGCTCACGCGGGCCTCTGGGTATGGAGCCCCCCCAGTTCTGCCACCCGTGTCCGCCCCCCACTACCGTGTGCTGCCTCAGTGGGTGAAATGTGCATCTCAGCAGCAAAGGCTGCAGTCCCGACAGGTCACCGCTGGGCGTCCCGCCCCGTCCACCCCAGACACAGGAGGGAGCTGCTCTAAGGCCCAGACCTCCTGCAGCCCCGGGCTGCTCCTCGTCCACCCAGAGTCTGAGGAGAACGCAGAGACTTGCATGTCTGAGATGCCGGACACGATCCCCATAAGGATGTGCCAACGAGGTGGCCATGGCAGGCGGGGGGGGGGGGGCAAGGAGGACTTCTGTTCACAGAAGGAATAAAGCATCAGGAAAAAGTACTCATGATGAAAAGATATGACTTACCTTTGTCAACTACATCCCAGACTTCAACTTTCACGATATCATCAGTGGCTAAAGTAGGGGAAGACATGAAGATTAGTGTTCAACATGACCTTCGACCTTCTGGTCACACTTGGGCTCTTAGGGGCCATCCAGGTGTTGCTGTGTGTTCCCATTCTTCCAGTGTGGGTCCCCCACCAGGACACCTCGGGCTCCTCGCTCAGCGCCTTCACCAAGGACACCCCACTCCCACCCACAGCCTTCGCACCAGCTGCAGCCTCCTTCCTCGGAGGGCAGCAAGGCTCCTCGCTGTTTTAGGCTCCTGCTCGGCTGCACTGAACGACGCTGGCTTGTCCTCAGCTGACATGCTCCCCATTTCCTGCAGATGTCCCTGGGGTGGGCTCGTCCCCGGCCAGGGCCACATAGCTAGGGTCCCCTCTGCAGGTGCACCTGGGGAGCAGACTCTGGGTGCAGGTGCACCTGGAGAGCAGGCTCTGGGTGCTGGGGCAGGCCTCAATGGGCCTGACCATGCTCTGGCCTGACTCTTACCCAGCGACCAGCCTCAACTTTGTTCCATGGACGTTGGCCCTCTCCAGCCGGCTGCTCAACATCGAGCTTCTACTGAAGCTTCTGGTGGAGCTGACCTGGCACAGGGCCCTGCTGGGAGGTGGGCGCTCGCACAGGCCGTGGGGATGGCTCGCCACCAGGCTTTCTCAGAACTACTTGTCTTTCCGTGCTCTGCTCGTTCTCCGCAGAGGGGAGACTCTTAGCCCCTTTGGCGGTTCTCTGCCTGGGATGGGTGCCAGGACCCAGGGAGCGGACCCTGTGAATGGCCCGTCTGGGCCCAGGTTCCGTGCCATGTCTCTTGGTGGTCGGCCCAAGTGCAAGGACAGTGGGCTCACCCCTCCATCCCCACGATTCCTAAGGGAGAGGGGACAGGTGGGGCACTGCTGTGCACCTGCCCCCAAGCTGAGGGAAGGAGTGCCGGGGCTGTGGCCCTGAGGCTCTGTCAGCCCAGCTAGTGAGCTGGGGTGACGCCGGGCCGTGCAGCTGTCCTGGGATGGGGCTAGGCCATCACTCGGTGGGAGTCACAACTTCTACAGGCCCCACGTGTCCTGCTCACAACTATGTTTTTTTGTCAGTAAAAAGGAATGTTTGAAATGGTTCAAAGGACTTTTACTTTCATGGTTTCTGAACATGCAAAGCAACTGTCTGCTGCCTGTGGGGCTGCAAGGCGAGGCATGTTCTGTCCATCAGGCAGTCTTGCAGAGGGAAAGCACTGGGGCTCAAAGGGACTGAGGGGTCCCTCCTGCTGGTGGAACACATGTGCGCCCAGTGCTGGTGCAGTGGGGAGCACCAGCTACCGGCTCCCCCAGATGTCGCCCGTGTTAACCTGGAACTTTTTGCCCTTTGGGGGTCCCTAGAATTGAGAGCGGGCTCCCCATGCGGAGCCCCCACCACTGCCTCGTCGGTTTCTCTGCAGCCGTGCCCGTGGCCAGGAGGGCTTCAGGGCCACCCCGGAGCAGCTCTAGTGAGTGCCCCCATGATCGCGCCTCTGCTCAAGGAGGCTCCTCACGTCTACAGGGCTTCCATGATGACGCCACGGCTGGGGACGCCGGGGAAGGGCCTCTGAGGAACCAGCCCTAGGGAGGACCCATCAAAGCCCCCAGCCCGCAAGGGGCACCGTGCCGGCGCTCTGCCCTCGCCTCCGGCCCGCCCCGTCCCCTGGCCCGCCCCCTGCCCTCACTTTTGTAGTTCCAGTGGATGCTGGTGACCTGGATCGCCTGCGTGGGGATGTACTCCTCCACAAACTTCTTGCCCTGGAGTCGGTGCCACAGCGCAGTCTTGCCCGTGTTCCTGTCCCCTCGGATCACTATCTTCACTGGGGGGAAGAGGACAGAGCAGGGGACCAAATCAAACCAGCGGCAAACTCGAACGCCATCGACAGAGTCCACACGCCACACACGTTTGCTTCCACACACAGCGTGGCCTATGTGGCTGGCAAACAGGGAAGAGCCGAGCGCTGGGGCTGGGCTGCTGGGAGATCCCCGAGGGGCCATGGCCCCAGCCTGGCCCTTGGCTCTCCCGCCCTGTTCCACAGAGGAGGGCCCCGAAGGCATTTCCCCCCGGGCTGACGGAGTCATAGCCCGCTCAGACTTTGCACCTGCAAGAAAGTGGTCTCCCCTGGAGCTGGACGTCCTGGGGATCCCTGACACACAGGGCCAGGGTCAGGCTGCAGGAGGGGTCGGGGGGCGGCTGACATTCTCCTTAGGCAGCTCCCTAGATTTCCGTAACTTGCTCTTAACCTACTTTTTCAGAGCCCTGGCATTTTTAGCACACAATTTTGCAGAGTGCCACCGTTTTCAAGGCCACACAGGTGGGGTGAAAGCCAGGATTGTTTTACTTGCTGCACACGTATTTATGGAGCAGCCTGGGAGTTGGGTGCGCACACGTGGCGGTGACCAAGCCCACAGGCAGCCGAGTGTGTGGACTCTGGGCAGGCAGGGGCCAAATCCTGCAGCACCGTGCAGGAAGACGGGCTCCTGCCGCATTCAGTGTTAAGAGTGCCATGGTCTGGTTTGTTCTAGAAAGATGAAGAAGAGCGGTCAGGAACGCCACACAGAGCCAAAGGGGCAAGGGTGAGAATGGGAGCAAAGCTGACGGCCATGGTGATGGACTGGACCCCTGGGAAGGTTCTGGCTTGAGAAGACGTGTGGATGGGCAGCCTGTGGGAGGGAACTGCCCTGCTCCTGGACCCAGGGCAGGTGCCTGGAGTAGCCCTGTGGACAGGGGACGGTGCTTCACACCCTGGGGCTGGGCGAGGACACCGAGGAGCTGCCCTAGAGTCCTGGTCTGGCCCCCCTGGCCATCTGGCTTTTCCCTCCTTGCACCCCCAAGTGCTCCAGAGCCCCTGTGCTCTTGAACACTCACTACTCCTCCTGTGAAACCAGGTCACCACATCAACCTCCTCATCCCATCCCATGCTCCCCCAGGCCCAGCTTTAGTCTTTGGGACATGCTAGTTGTTCTTCACTCGAAACATCACCTACTTTATCATGTCACCAGATAGGACACAACAAGCCACTGCCCTCAAGGTCTGGGCAATCTAGACTCGCTTCCAGCCAGAAGCCAAACACCTAGGAGAACCTGGGAGAAAGGTCAGGGCATGTCTGTGCTGTAAGCTCAGTTCTGGGGATGTCCTGGGTCCCTGTCATGAACCTGAACATCCTGCAGGAAGCATGCCAGTTTAGGGGAGTCCCCCGACACTGGGGCCTCTGTCCCTCGTTCAGTGAGGATGAGCAGGACAGACCATGTGCAGCTTACCCCCAGGGGGTGGCAGACTCCTGTCCCCAGAAGACCCCTGGCCAGGCTGAGGGCAGGACAAATCCAGAGCACCAGTCCCCAGGCCATCCTGAGAACAGGTCAGGAACTGCACTGTCTTTTTACTCTCTGGATATTACTTGTTATAGTGTTATGTTCTTATTTCATGGTTGCAGTTTCTTACCTTTTCTTAGCTTAGCTTTCCGGAGGCAGGTTCCTTTTCAAATCTACTTGTCCTTTTTGTATAGTCTTTAAATTCCTGCTTATATTTTCAAACCTCTTTTATTTCTGTGAACATATTATACATACTGACTTTATTTTTCATTGAGTTGACATATGATATGCTAGTTTCAGGCATACAACACACTAATTTGAGATTTATATACATCGTAAGATGTGCACCACCCTAAGGGTCACTACCAACTGCCACCAGACTTGTTACGTTATTATTGACTGTGTACCGACTTTATGTTCTGTGAAACCTGACGTTTTCAGAGGCCAGGGTCTGATGTTTGCTATATCTGCAGGATCCTGGGTGCTTCGTTTACTGAGTGTTTCCTGATCTTCTACCAGCAGCTTGTCGTTTCTTGGAACTTTATCCACAGGGCCCCTTTAAGGTCTGGGTTGAAGCCACATTCATCAGAGGGCCCCTGTAATATTTCTGCCTGTCGTCTGGAACACTAACAACCTGGGAAGACCTTATGTAAATTCTCCATTTGAGATTTTTGGGACCACATTGATGTTTTTAAGGAAAACCCACTTGGAGGTCACCCACTTGGGCTTTGTGCAGGGATTCCTAGAACGGGTTCAGTTTTTCTTCCTGCCCCAACCCAACTACCACATAGCTAGGGTCAGGCAGACGCCCTCAGGGAGAGGGCAGCTTCAGAGCTGGCTTCCCTCCCAATATCCACTTGCTTTGCTTTTGAGAAAAGAGCAATGAACAGCTGTACAATCTTTATTTAAAGTTCAAGAACTGAGTGATGTGTTGATGTTTTTCTAAATGTTTTATTCAAGTGTTTAAAATGGTTTTTAGGGGAAGGGCTGTTCAGGTTTAGGGGAAGGGCTGCTCAGGTTACCAGCTCTATCGTACCGCTAGAAACAGAGGCTGGGCTCTATGGTAAAGATGCTGTGAGTAGTCAGCTTCCTACAGCTAACAGCATCCTGACAAAGGGAAAGCTCTTATTTTTAATTTTTTATGTTAATTTTTTCCCTGAAGAAGAGCATATATCTGCCCCCCCACACACACTTCTAATTTATTTTTCCTTGTGCTGGGAGTAATTCCATAAACCAATGGAAAAGCTTAATGAAAGTGGGGAGTCCTTGCCTTGGTCCGGATTTTAAAAGAAACACTTCCTCTGTCTCATTAGTACATACAGATACAGGTTTTGGTAGATACCCTCCTTTTGGTAGAAACAGGTAAAAGAGGTTCCCTCTGTTCCTAGTTTACTAAGAAGTGGGTTTTCCCTGGGCGCCTGGCTGGCTCTGTCAGTGGAGCGTGTGACTCTTGATTTCAGAGCTGTGGGTTCAAGCCCCATGTTGGGTGTGGAGATACTTAAAAATAAAATCTTAAAAGAAAAAAAGAAGTGGGTTTTCTCTTTTTATTTTCTGTAAATCATGAATGGGTGTTGAATTTTATCAAGAATTTTATCTTGCACTTATTGAGATTATAATGCTTTTTCTCCTTTAATCCACAGTAGAGCATAGAATATATATTTTCTGTTAATCCTTGCATTCCTGGGGTAGTCATACTTGGTCTCAATGCAATGATTTGTTATTAATATTCTGATGCTTTTCTAGTGCTCATTTCCTGACCTCTCACTAGGTTATTAGATCTGTGCTCACGGACAGGACTGGATGGTTACCCTGCTTCTTGTGTTTTCCTCCTCTGTCTGGCACCAGAGTTTACCAAGTGCAGGAAGCAAGCTGAGCACCCTCGCCTTCCACGACATTTCAGCCAGAGTGATGCTTGGCTCTCTGAACGCAGTTTGTTTGTTCCTTCGTTCCTTTCTTTTAGAGAGATCATGCACACAAGTGGGGTGGGGGGAGGGGGGACAGTGCAGAGGGAGGGTGAGAGAATCTCAAGCTGAGCCACGGGGCCTGGCATGGGGCTCAATCTCATGACCTGAGCCGAAATCACGAGTCAGACGCTTAACTGACTGAGTCACCCAGGTGCCCTGATGTTCTGAAAATTTCTAATGATGTGTCTGGCTATGTTTTTAAAACTCTGGACTTGGACTTCTTGGGAGTTTCATGTATTTTATGAATTCTGGAAAATCCTCAGTCTTCATTCCCTCCAATACTGCTTCTTCCCCGTTCTCGCCATTCTGTCTCAAAGTCCTATCAGGCATGTGTTGGAATCTGCTTCATTTCTGGGCTGCACATCTCTCTTCCGGCACCAATTCTCTCTTTAGTCTGGTTATTATGCTGATTCACCTGTTTGTTGACTTTTTAATTTTCACGATCATGTTTTTCGTTCCTAGAGGTTCTCTTTGGTTCTTTTTCAAACATGACTTGTCTGTTCATGGAATCTTGATATAATCTTAAAGCTATTTCCTTCTTACCCTGGAAAAGCTCTCTTATTCTGAAATCAACCTTTCAAAAGGTTTGTCAGTGAAGGAGTGCTTAAGTTCATTTTTAAATTCTAGCACTGAGATCCACCTGGCCAGGACTCTGGCTGTTCCAGTGTCTGGAGGCATCCTTTGTGAGGAATGCAGGCCTGAGCAAGGGCACTCCTGACAAGTTCCATTAGGACTGGTGTTTCCTCACTTGGAAAGTTGTCCCAGTTAAGGCTTCTTCACCAAACAGGGCTAAGAAATTGAGTCCAGTGATGGTAGAAAGGACAGACCAAGTCCAGTAACATTCTTTCTTCCACTTTGAATGTAAATAACTTTCAAACTATAATTATGGTCCAATGTCTCATTCGGGTTTTGATTCTAAATTTGATGTGTATGCTGGGGCTCTTGCATGTGACCTGAGCCACTTCTCATTATCAGAGCAACTTAAAAGGAAATGACTTGTCTGCCCCAAGAGGACAAGGTTCTGTAAGAAACAACATCTACACTTGGACATCATCAACTCTTGCCATTAAAAATTCTGAGTGTATAGTCATCAGATTGCTGGGTTGTTTCCCCTATGCAAGATATTTTGGAAAATAAAGGAAATCAGAAAGGTTCCAAGTTGCATATTGTTCAACTACAGAGACAAACTCCCTATAAATGCAATTTCTCTCCATCTCACCCCCTTTCCTGCAGTCCTAGGGAATCATAACCTGTCCCCCAACTACCTGAGGGTGGGTTTACTTCTCTGGAACAATTCTACTGAGCCACCCCCCCCACCCCCCACCCCCCAGTTCTTTAACCACCCAAGGCTAGGCAATGTGCCTCTCAGGAATTTCTTTTCAGAAGGTGAAAAATTTACAGTTTCCAGTTCTGATTTCCACAAGACTAGGATTAAGTTTAAAATAATACCATAAGTGATAAAAGTAAATGAGGGAATCCAAATGTAGATCCTAAAGATTTGTGCAAATGAGTATTGTGACTTAACATTCTCTTCTCTGAATGTGAGAGAAACAGATACAAAGTTGTGAGTTGAATACAACTAAAACGACCACTCTTTTAAACCTGCACAGAGATCTTTCCAATTAAGTTTCTCAGTATATTGTGCATTACTGTCTAAATAGGTCACCATAGAGACCAGAACGCTCCCCTTAAAGTAGCAAAGGGAGCGGTAGGGAGAAGTCCAAAATCTTGTAGCAACATATGAAAATACTTGAAAAGGAACAATTTAAAAGCAGAGAACAACATAAAAAGCTTTTAAATAATGCTAGGAAAGGGACAGCAAGATGGAAGAACTTAAAAGAGGTCAAGAGAACAGTTAGCGTTCAGGAGCTATACAATTTACATAATTCATAACAGGCCTGGAAACGTCCTGGGATCTCGGGGCATCTGAAAATAAATCCTCCTTCCCTCAGGGGAAAAGAAGTCTCCTACAGTAAGTAAGAGTCTTTGTGCCTTCTGGAGCTTTTTCCAGATATATCCCTTACAAATGCTTCTTTAAAAAAGGAGGGGGCGGGGCAGGAATATGTGGCGTAGATGATATTCCCTTTGAACTGAATACAAAGTCTATAAAGAAAAATCCCAATGCTCAAACCACCAGGGCCAGCTGGATCTCACAGCTCCTGGGCAGGTAGTCACGTGGTTCATTGACGGGGAGCCCCACCACCCCTTCAAGCGTCACAGACCACAGAGCTATCCCCACGTTATGTAAGAATCACTCTTGGACGAGGTTATCCGGGCCAATCAGGGCACCGCAGAATGCACCAGGAAACGCCTGGACTAATTTTACCGTGCAAACTAAGCGCACAGATTTCTACACGTGCCGGTATTCCTCGGGAAGGACCCACCGGTCAGAGGGGAACGCCATGGGCCGAGTCGCCCACCCTCCGGCCGTGGGGTCCTCCAGGACCTCGTCTCCGGTCCGGCATCAACTCCCGACCCCGAGTGAACGCCCCTAGAGTACCTGCCACAGGTAAGGGCTCAGCATATCTTCAACAGAGATGAACAGGACCTGCCACATCCACCCGCAAACCGCAAGGCCCTGGGGGCGCGACAGGGCCCCAATGCCTCCGGGCCCGCGACGCGACCTGGTCTCTGCCAAGTCCCAGTCGCCGCGGCCCGCGGGGCAGCGCCCTCGGACCCCACTTTCCACGTCCCCCCGGAGAAACCCTGAGCGCCCGGCCTGCACTCACTGTTGTACTGCACCCCTTTGGCGAAGCGCCTCTGCAGCGCCTGGTTCATGGACTGCAGCCCGGCGGGGATATTCTTGTCGCGGCCCGGAGCCTGCTCCGACCCCACCAGCTTCTTGAGCGCGGAAAACATCTTCCCGCTCCCACGTTCGAGCCCGGCGCGGCCCGCGAGCTCAGCGGCGGCGGCGACGGCGGCGGCCCGGCGCGGGTCGCACCATGTCCTGGGTCCCGGCGGCCGGGTGCCTGCCTCGAGGGCGGCTCAGGGGCTCAGCCGCGGCGGTTCCGCTCCGGCCCCCGCGACCCCCGGCGCGGCCACCCTCCGCCTGTCAGAGCCGCCATCTTGGCGCCGGCTCGACGAGGCGCACGGCTACGGGGTGCCGCGAGGGCCAAGGGGGTGCGCGCATGCGCGGCGGGACGCGCATGGACGCGGACTCGGCGCTAAGGGGCGCCGCGAGGGCCCTGGCCGGGCGGCGGCGCCGGAGAGTGCGCATGCGCGGGATGGCGCGGGCGGAGGTGGGCGCGGAGCCACGTCGGCCGCGGGGCCTTCGGAGCCGTCCCCGGGCTTCCGGAGCGGGCCTGACACCTGTCCGCTTCCTCGCTGGGCCCACCCCTCCCACTCACCCCTCCCACTCACCCCTCAATCCCGGACCCACACCCAATAGCCCACTTTCCCGCCGACTTCCCCACGTGATCCCCCCACTTCCGCGGTCCCCCGGGTTCGTGTCTGAGACTCCTGTTCCCCCGGTGTCCCAGCAGTCCTGGAAAAATGTTTATTTGTTTAACAAAGCGCCGGCTAGGGGGCTGGGGGCGGGGCAGGGGCTCCTCCTCCTCGGGGTTACTTTTTCTTCTTCTTGGCCACCTTGAGCCTCCCCTCGATCAGCCGCTGGGCCTGCCGCTTGATCTCGGCCCGCGAGGGGACGTAGCTGTGGTCCACGTCTGCGAACTGGAAGGTTTCTAGAAAGGAGCGCGAGGAGGAGGGGAGCCGCGCCCTGCGGCGCCTCTGCTCCAGCGAGCTTGCTTCCACTCTGCTCTGTCTGTTGGCCTGCATTCATCCCAGGGCCAGGTACTAGCTACTTTTTCTTATTTTCTCTATTCCTGGTGCCCTGGCATTTGGGGTCTTACACGCTCGGGGAGAGGCTGCCACTCGTAGGGCTAGCCAGTTCTTAGAGGGGGCAGAAGGCTGGCCGCTGGGAGCCGTCTCTCTTGCACACCAACCCGTCCAGAGCCCACACCCGCGACCCCCTGCTTTATCAAACCCTCACATCAAGCCAATATTCCCCCGCCTAAATCAACCCAGGGCCAGGCACCAGGCAACTGGGAACAGCCCTACACCCCAAGCCCACCAGAATTGTTCAAAAACCCCATCTGAAGCTGTTTGCCCTGTCCTCCACCCCCCCTTTCCTACAGAAACCCCAAGAAAGGCCTAGGCCATTCCCTCGCTCCTCTCTGACTCCTCGAAGGCAGTGATGCTCCCATATGTCAGGAAATGTAACAAATTCTCCTTCCGATGGCATTAGCCTCTCCGTGTCCAAACTAAGTCACCTCCCTGAATTAAAATCCCATGGGAATGGGGGATGCACCCTCTTTGTCCCTGTAGTGCCCCTGTGCCTCCAGGCTGTCCTGGTCAGACGGAGCCATCTGCCACTCCTCCCCTCCCTGTGGCTGTGTGGCCTGGCCCCCAGCCCCGAGCCTGTACCTATCATATCCTCCTCCGGGTCCTCAAAGCTGATCCTGGTGTTCTGCTTCTCCTTCAGAGTCGAGGTCTCCAGGGTATCCCTCACCTTTGTATCCACCTGCAGGGCACAGGGGACTGTCAGTCCAAGGGAACGTGGGATGCGTGGGCACGCCCAGCCTCCAACTACCTCCTCGCTGCTGGACAGCATCTGCACTCTGTCAGCCAGGTACAGGAGCTTTGCTTCGCAGTACGCCAGCTTGCCAAACACGTCGAGGCTGTCAGAGAGCGCCACTTCTTTCTGTAGGCCGGGACAAGGATCCCGTCTCTCCTCTGGCTTCTCCCAGGGACTCTGTGCAGGCGGCTCCCCCCCACCGCATCTGCTACCTGGGCTGTGGGCAGGGCAATGCCAATCAGCCGGATGAAGAGGTTGTCAATGCCTATCTGGATGGTCAACAGCAGTTTCTGGCTCTTGGTCATGCTGGAGTAGGCCAGCTGCAGTCTGTCTTCCTCCTCTCTCAGCATGTCCTTCATTCTCTTCTCCACGGACTTGAAGCTGTTGGGGAGGATGGTGGCACAGATTCCGGGCCAAGGCAGCCTGAGCCCTGAGCTGAGTGCTGTGCTAAATTAAGGAGCTCCAGAGTTCAGATAGCTCAGGTGTGAGCATGTGGCACCCCTTGACTGGGCCCCTCCACCCCACCTGCCAGGTACCCGCAAGCTTGTTGGCAGTGGACACTCTCAGCTTGAGCTGGGCCCCAGCCCACACGGGCTGTTCATGAGGATCAGTCGGGGGGGCCCCTGTGGAAGGCAGAGGCCTGGAGGGTACCTAACGGAGCTGGGCGTCTCACGGAACTTGAGCATTGCCTCCTCCATTTCCAGCTTCTTCATCAAAGCCTCCAGCTTCGCCCGCCGCTCCTCGCAGTCCTCCATCTGCAGCTCCAGGTTCTC
Source organism: Leptonychotes weddellii (assembly GCF_054177405.1). NCBI lineage: Eukaryota > Metazoa > Chordata > Mammalia > Carnivora > Phocidae > Leptonychotes > Leptonychotes weddellii. The sequence goes on along the minus strand of NC_138382.1, from coordinate 79,860,059 downwards.
CTCGGTGTTCCTCTGAGCCAGGAACCGGCCAGCGATGTCCTGGTGGGGCCAGTGTGGGGAGAAGCAGAACTGGTTTCTTCTGGGTCCCTCCCCATGGTCAGGAATGATGCTGTGGCCAGGCACTGGGCGAAGCACTTTAGGTGAGTCAGTGCATGTGACCCACACGACAAGCAGAGAGGGCAGACAGCCCAAGGCAGAGACGAGGAGACCACCCCTGAAAGACTGCCTCACTTTGAGCCACTTGTCCGAGGATGGACAAGCTTATGTCAGGGCTGAGGATGGGAGCTAAGGCTTACTAATAATAAACCCAGATCGGATTAAACACAAGGGCCAGGCAGAGGCGGCCTCTCATTGTGGTCTTAGGGGTTTGGGAAGGGACAGAGTTGTAGGTGGCAGTCTCAGCACTTGGGTCCTCGAATCCCAGCAGGCTCATGCAGCCCCTGGAATGTGACTTGGATATGCTAGAGTGCTTTCTACTTTCAGCCGTGGGGGCTGCAGCTCTGTGTCCCTTCATTCAGCAGGCTCAGCCGGGCCTTGGGCTGGGGAAGGGGCTCCCTGCCTTCCCCCACCCCTAGGAGAGCCAGGGAGCAGTACCCAGAGGTGGGAGCACCGCACAGCTGTCTTCACTTTCTCCACCAAAGCAGTCACATCTGTCTGGTATTCGATGTCCGCCTTGGAGGTCTCTCTTTTCCTCACTGGGCAGAGCAGAGGGGAAGGGGGCCAGCATGCAGGGACGGCGTGGGAGCTCTGCTCGAGGCCACCAGACACCTCTGTGCCTGCCCAGGCATCAGGGGAGACTACCAGAGAACTGGGCAGGTACCCATCAGAGCTACCTGCACTTTTACCTGGCCTGTCCGGGATGCCCCAGGGCAGCTCCATCCAGAAGCAGCCCGGCATGGGGCCTTTATGGCCCTTCTCAGAGGCAGCCCAAGGGTCTAGGGGGCCGGACTTAACTCTTCTGAGGAATCACTGGGTGATCCAGCCCTGGGGTGACAGGGAACAGCGGAGAAGCTGGGGGCTTGGCCACACTCGGCAGCGAGCCCAAGGATGTGGGCTGTGGCTGTTGGCACTGAGCCTCTGCAGGTAGAGCTGGGGAGGGGCAGGTGTCTCCCTCACCCTGGCCCCTGCAGGTTGCACCTGGCCTCACAGAGACCTGACTGGGTGGCCTGTGCCGTGCTGGCCTCCTGGACCCTGGCTGGGGGCGGCAGAGAGCTGAGTGCTCACCTTTCACAGTTTCTGTACCCATCAGGTTGGAGGGGAAGTCCAAGTCCCGCCGGCCCTGGTAGGAAAGGGAGGACGAAGTGAGCAGCACCCTCTGCTGCGGAGCGGGCCACCCAACGTTCCTTGCGCTGCAGTGGGGGTCCCGCAGGGACTTACCCGGCGATACTTCTCGTTGGTCTCCTTCGTGTGGATCTTGTCAATCAGCTTCTTCTGCTGGTTGAGCCGGTTCTCCCGAGCCTTGCGTTCCTCGATGAAAGTTGCCTCCCCTCGCCGCATGTTCATCTGGGGACGCAGGAGGTGGGGCGCGGTAATGTCTCACCGAGGCCCCCGTGGTGCTAAATGCAGCATTCAGTTTCAGTCCCCATCTTCTAGATTTGGGAATAGCATTGGAGGCTCTTGGCTGCGCCCTTCTTCCTAAACTGCGCCTGCCTGCTGGCTTTCACCATCCTTCCTGCTTTCCGCCCTCCTCTCTGGACTCCTCCTCCCACGCTGGGCCTCTGAGGGGTGCCGCCTTCCCCTGCCCCTCCTCTGCTGGAGTTGCCCACCCCAGCTGCAGCCAGGGCTCGGGGACCCCATGTCTCTTTGTAGCCTGGGCTCCCCGCTGCCTCGGCCGGCTCAACGGGGAGTGATTCCATGTGTCTAAAAAGGAACCTGACATCTTCCCCCAGACCTGGTCTCTTCCCCAGTGTCCTGCTTTGGTGGCTAAACCCATCATCCATCCGCACCTGGCTATGCTTCCTGGACGCTGCTCTCCCCCTCCTTGTCCACATCTGACTCGGCGCCAGACCCCTTTGGGTGACCTTTAGAGACTTCTGGGCCCCATTGATGTTCAGGTACCCAGTGCTACCACTGGTCTGTCCCAGGTGACCAGTGTCTGGACTCTGGTTCCCTTGGGTCTCTGCAGCCAGAGCATGCCTGTTTTTGAAATGCAGATCTGATCCCACTGCCCCTATGTCTCCTCCCAGAGCTTCAGGTTGGGTGGGGGGCCAGGACCTAAGCCCCAACCACCCTGCTTCCTCCACTGGCTCACAGGCTCCATTCCTGTGCATTTCTGCTCCAGCCACTTGCACCTCCTTTGGCCTGGTTATGCCCCAGGACCTTTGTTGTCCTTCATCTTCCAGGGTTCGGGCCCCTCCGACCTCCAGAGCCCCACTCAAGCATTGCTTCCCTGAGCAGATAAGTGCCCCAGGGGGGCCCACATCATCCACTCCTCTCACTGCAGCATGGGCCAATGAGTGTGTGACATTTCTTCACGGACTACTGGATGGCTTCGTACACTGGCCCCTCGTGAGGATGACACATGCCTGACTTGCAGGCACAGACTGGGTGAAGGGATGGCCCCTGCCTGGGCCAGGCACATTCCCTCCTGTGTCTCCCTCCAGGCTTCCATGTCTGGTGGGACCCTCTGTGTCCAGGGCCATCATGTGTGAGCAGGGCAGGCTCGTGGGGTAGCCAGTGATTGCAGGCAGTGTGGGTTTGGGTGTTCCTATGGACCCTGGGCCAGACGGGTCTGAGAGGGAGCCCTGAGGGACCCCCAGCCCTGGGGCTTGAGCTCACCTTGACCTCATCTGTAATCATCATGGCGTCCTGGGACATGACTGTCATGTCTGACAGTTCTGAGCAGTAGTCGCCCACCAGATTCTGCAGCTTGTCCAGCTCTGTGGGGTATCCTACCAGCTCCTACAATGAACGGGGCAAGGGCAGGGGTGCCCGGTGGCTCATTTGGTTAAGCGTCCAACTTGTGATTTTGGCTCAGGTCCTGACATGATATTGAGCCCCATGTTGGGCTCTGTGCTGGGTGTGGAGCCTGCTTAAGATTCTCTCTCTTCTTCCTCTGCATCCTCCCAACCCCTGTGCGCGCTCTTTCTCTAAAATAAATCTTAAAAAAAGAAGGGGCAAGAGCAGAAACTGATGGCCCAGGGGCTACGGGCCAACCAGATGCTGCCCTTCCAGAGTGGACCATCCCTGCCCCAACTCCTTACCCCGGACTGTGCGAGCCCTGAGGACAGTGATGGGGTGTCCCACTGTGTGAGAGGTGACTGCCACCCAGGGAGCCTGCTGCTGTCTGAAGTGAAGCAGGGAGGCTCAAAACACAGATGTGGGGTCAGAGACTCAGGGCTCAAGGCCAAGGCTGCCCTGACCAGCTGGCTGTGGGAACTTGGGAAAGCCACTTAACCTCTCTGAGTGTCCCCATCTATTGATAATGGTTCTTTCGGAAGGCAGCTGTCAGAATCTATTCAGAAGGTATAATGAGGTATTAAGCTCAGAGCCAGCTTCATAAATATCCAATATATATGACTGTTAGTACTTTGCTGTTAATAACTACAATGTAGAATCTTTGCTAGTTTTTTAAAAATACAGATGACCATGGGAGTTATTTTTGAAAAATGCGTATGTTCTGGGGGTGCCTAGGTGGCTCATTCGGTTAAGCATCCCACTCTTGATGTCAGCTCAGGTGTTTATCTCAGGGTCGTGAGTTCAAGCCCTGTGCTGGGCTCCATGATGGGCATGGAGCCTAATTTAAAAAAATGTGTATGTTCTGAAAAGAGCATGCCCCTGGGGGGACAGAATGCTCCCAAATGAAGGGGGGCTGGACCCAGGAGTACAACTAGAGGGGGAAGGGGTGTGAGGAGGCGGGTCCAGGAAGGCAAGGTGGCAGGGCCTCCGTCTGGGTCTCTAGGAACAGGGTGCTGTGGCAAGAGGGACAGGCAGGAGGACCATGGTGGCCTGGCTCTGTGGGCTATGGGCCGAACCTGGAGGGCTGTGACTCCAGCCAGGAGGAAGGAGCTGCAATGCCTACCCACCCCACCCTCCTCCCAAACCACACTTGCACCTGTTACCTGCCCTCCGGGGCTCCCCCTGTGCCAGCCTCAGGATGAGGGAATTGGGAGAACTTCCTCACTCTCCCTGCCCCGCCTGCCACAATGCTCCTCGCAGCACCTCGCAGCCCTCCTGTCTTCTGGTCCTCCTCCTCCTCATGGAGAGGCCCTGCCTCCCAGCAGCCCTCCTGTCTTCTGGTCCTCCTCCTCCTCATGGAGAGGCCCTGCCTCCCAGCAGGACTCATGGCCCCCGGGGGCCTCCTCCAGGCCTCATCTGCTGGGGGCAGGGTGGGCGGCTTGGAAGAGGTGGGCAGCAAGCACGGGGTTACCGGCCTGCTCAGAGGTGACTTGCCCTCTATGATGTTAGGGCACTTTCTGAGGGCTCAGGACCCATCTTTTGCCCTAGAGGCCAGGCAAGCGAGAAAGGATGGGGCAAAATAAAAACATTGAACCATCAAATACATGCAAAAACCCAAGCAATTCTGATATATCCCATAATATGCCTTTTTGAAGAAGCAACTAACAAGTTTCCACATACAGATACATGGTGCCCCTGCTCAGCTGGGGCCCAAAGCAGGGGTCTGTCCTTGGGGCACACTGGCCTGAAGGAGAGTTGCAGCCCCTCCCCTGCGGGGGGGCGGGGAGCGTGGCCCTGCCCCAGAGGCTCCTGTCCCCACTGAGATGCACTGCACCTAGGCTGGGGCCTGAGACTTCTGTGCTCACGGCCAGATGGCTTCCCTGGGCTGGGGTGTGGGGTGAGGGGGCTCACTTTCTTCAGATAATCCAGCAGGTCCACGTACAGCAGGTGGATGTTCTGACTTGTGGTGATCTTGATCATGGTCTTTTCAATGTTGTTCTCCAGCTGGCGGATGACCTGGGGGTGGCCCGAGGGCACACAGTGCTTGGGGACAGCCCACCGGAATGCCCACCTGGAGTCTGACCCCGGAGGATGCGCTTTCTTCCAGGGAGGGAGGGACGGAGAGTGTGAGTGTGTGCGTGTGCGCGCGCGCGCGCGCGCGCCTGGGTGTCTTTCATCTAGCCCCGCCCCTTCCAGGGCCCCGCCCATCCTACGAAGCCCCGCCCCGCCCGCCACCTGTAGCATGCGCAGCTCTTCCTTGGTGGCGTCCGGTTGGCTCCTCAAGCTGGCCAGCTCCAGCTGCATGCTCTCCAGCTTCTGACCCCGCCGCCGCACCAGGTGAATCAGCACGTTGTGCACGTTCACGCGGTCGAAGACGTACTTTCGCAGCTTCTCCCGCGCCACCTGGGTCGGGGAGGGCACGGCCCGCGCGTGGGTGTGCAGGGGGCCGCGGAGCCCGCGCGCGGCGGGGCTGGAGGGGCGGAACCCCCGGGATCGGGCCCCCGCTCTGCCCGCCACCGGTTCCGCAGCGTCGTTTAGTGGTGGGGGGGGGCGTGCACTGGCTGGGAGAGGCTGAGGGACCCCCTCCTGCCACCTCACCTCCATGGAGGAGCGGCAGTGCGCCAGCCTCATGGACGCGTCCTTCCCGCAAGCCTTGGAAATGGTCCGCTGGTCATCCTGCAGAGCGGCGGCGGCTGAGCTGGGGCCCTGGTCTCTGTGTGTACCGCCAGCCCCCAGTTCCGCCAGCCATTCTCCCCCGGCCTCCTCTACCCTGTGCTAGCCAGCAGCAAGGCCCCATCCGGGTCATCACAGCTCATATGTGATGGAAGTCTGGAGGAGACGGCCCAGTCTCCCCTACATGGCCAGAGAGCCAGAGGGGCCCGTGCTGTAGAGGGTAGCTGCGAAAAGGACCGCAGTCAGGCCAACCCTGTCTGCTAGGCTTTCGGGAGTGACTGGAGCTAGGGGAACAGGTCCTGGGAAGCCCCTCCCCAAGATGCCCCCTGGCTCCTGAAAGGTCAGGGGTGAGGGGGGAGAAGAGGAGATGCCTGCCCTCCACCTCTGTGTGGGACTGTTTCAGCACGTGCATGCCCCCTCCCCCCATCCCCAGCCAGGGGTCAGCAGGGAGGGGGCAGGACTGCTTACCTTATTGGCCAAAACCCAATCTTGGGCCCCGCGTCGGATGTTGCTGCTCAGGAGAGCCAGCATGGTTTTGTTCTTGGCACTCTTCTCCTTTACCGCTTGGATTTGCAGTGCCCGACATTGCTCTGCAGTAGGGGGTGGGGAGCAGAGGGGCAGAGGGCCAGGAGGCCAGGATGTGGGCCAAAGGCTGGCCGGATTCCTGAGCTGGGGAGGCTCCACACCAGGGAGGCCCAAGGTGGGGTGGGCACGAGAATGCTGCCTCCACAGCCACGGTCCTCTCTCCCACCAACTAAGGCTCACCGGCTTCCCTGCTCAACAGTGCTTATGTGGATGGCTCTGCTGGGCAGTGGGGAGGATGAGGTGGCAGCCAGAGATGGGCACATCCTGGGATCCCTTCCAGACCCACTGGCCAGGGAAGCAGATGGGTCCTTGCCTGTCCCCTCTGGCTTTGGGGCTCACTGTGCTCACAAATCTCCTTGAAGCCTCCTGCATGGCAGCCCCTTTGGTCCCTTCTCTTAGATCTGTTGAGGGAGGTGGTCACTAGTCCTTGTTTGCCCTGGACTGGCCCTGTGTTAAATCTGAAAGCCCCTGAGCCCAGAAAGTGGCCAGGCAGGCTGGAACCTGGGGGTGGGCTCACCTTGGAGCCGAGTGATTGTCTTCAGCTCCTGGATCTGCTCGTCCACATCTGCCTCGCTGCGCATCTTCATGGTAGCCCTCAGGGTCCTCCAGGGACCCTCTGCATTCCTGCCCTCCCTGTGCTGGGCCTGCTCAGCAGAACCGCATGCACTTCAGATTGTCCCGGAATCTTGGCCCATTGTGATGAGGGCTGAGGTTCTCGATGTCCAGTTCAGGGAACCCTGGAGATCCTGGCCCGCCCTGCCCCCACCCCCTGCTCCCAGTCAGCCTTGGGGTTGTCCCCTGGATGCGTGGGTCTTAGGCTGCTCTCTGCTCAGGAGCACTGCCAGGGTGGAGGCGCCTTCCACAGGGCCATGGTGATTTGGGGTGGTTTGACAGTGTACCCCACACCAGCCCCCTGTACCCTCCCCATCCCCTCCACACCCCCAGGCTGTCCTCTGAGCCTCCTAAAACTTCCAATCTCTGCCTTATGGGATCTCCATTCCCTCACCCCACCCCAAGCTCAGACTCTGCACCCTGGGCGACCTGGCTTGTGAGGCCCCATCTCTCCCTGCCCTTCGCCTGCTGCCTGGAGCCATCCTGCTCCGCCTCCGCTTCCCTGGGGGAGTTCCTGGGTCTAGCTTTAGGTGTCACTTACTCTGGGAGGGGTCATCCCCGGCCCACGCTGCCCTTGGAGTTGTGTGCCCCAACCCGACAGGCTGGGATCCCAGGGTGCATACCAGCTAGGTTACTGTTTCTGGCCACGCTGCCTGAATTGGCTGGGGCTGCCATAACAGAGTGCCACAGCCCACGTGGCTGCAACAGTGGGAATTTATTGTCTCGTATCCTGGAGGCTGGGAGTCTGAGATCGAGGTGCAGCCATTGGACAGGGGCCAATGGACAGGGGCTGCCCCCCACTCAGGAAAACTGCCCAGGCCTGGCCTCGTCCCCAGGCCCGGAGGTGGCTGTGCCTCTCCCCTGTGGCCGGGGCATCCAGGTGAGCTAGAACCTGCCCCTGGTCACATGACACAGTAGCCCATGGGATCTGTCTCTGAAGCCATGTCCACTCCCAGGCCCGTGCACCACCCAGGACTTCAGTGTTCTGACCAGCGACCTAAACTGATGCCCTCTCTCCCCCAGGAGACCTGGCCAGGCCCCAGCCTCATCCCCTTCCACTTCAGAGGCCACCTGAGTCCCATATCCCAGACTCTCCACCATCACGCAGACCCTCGGCCTTTCCCACCCGCTCTCAGGCCCCCTGCCCCGCCCCGCCCCGCCCCGAAGGCTGCCAAGAGCCAAGGTCCCCATCAGCCAGGCAGGGCTGGTTCCTCCTGAGCTGGGAGACGGCTGTCTTCTTGCTGTGTCCCCACAAGGTCGTCCCTCCGTGCGTGTCTGTGTCCTCCTCCCCTCAGGAGGACATGGGCCAGACTGGATCAGGGCTCCCCCTCATTTTCATGTAATCATTTCTTTCAAGGCCTTGTCTCCAAATGCAGTCATATGCTAAGGTCCTGAGTGTTAGGGCCGTGACATGTAAATCTGGGGACACACAGTTCATAACCATGGCCATCACCCATATGCTGTCTAAGACCTCACGCAGACATTTTAGCTTTCCTGGTCATTGCCAGTTTTTAAAAAGTGAATCCAGTCCCATTTAAAACTCCAGGTTCACCTTCTGCTGTCGCTCTGAGACCTCAGGGGTTTGGCAGGACCAGTCACAGGCACGGTCCTTCCCCGTTCTCCCTGGGCCTCAGGCAAAGTCTGCTCACTGTCCCTCAGTATCGGTGAGGCTGGGGGAGAATGCCTGGCGGTACACAGACCTGGCTCCCTTCTTCCTCAGATATACAACCCTTGAATTTTAGCGGGCTACGCGGCTGCCCTGAACAAGGCTGTCTTCCTGGGCACCTTGGCACTGGGTATACCGCATGACTTAGTTTTGGCCAATGGAGTGTAAGCACAAGTGGTGAGTGAACTGTCCTCCTCCCTAGTGACTGGGATGAAGACACGATGGCTGGAGCTGGCACGGCTGCGTGGAACCATGAGGTGCATCAGGAATAGAGGCCATGACAACAGGGGGCAGACTGAATGGAGCCTGGGTCCTTGACCACCTATCAGCCCCGGATCACCCACTTGGACTATTACATGAAAGTAAACCCCAACCCCAGCTTGCTCATGCCATGGTTATCTTTGGCTTCCTGTCATTTTGCCTTCCCACTAACCGATTCCCTGGTGCCTAGTAGGTGCTCAATATTCTTTTGAACGACTGGCTAGGCCAAGAGGTGCAGGAGTTGGGCTGGGGCTGGAGCAGCGTGGCCCTGTGTCGTGTACGGTCAACTGTACAGGACGATGGATTTGCCCAGCTGTTATGTAACATATCTATGCCTCTCCCTCGGTCGGGGGGTTGGGGTGTGTAGTCCTGCGGACAGAACTCCAGTAAGCTAGCTCTGGCCTCCCTCCACGGACCCTCACCTCCTCCTGCCTTGGAGCGAAGTGACTTAACCTGATAGGTGTGTTTGGAATGGTAGGCGGGTAGGCATGGCCACTTCCTGTGCCTTGTCTCTTGGGGGCCAGGTGCTAACTGGCTGCACACCTTCTTTGCTCCCCCGTGGCTAGATGTGTGGAAGCAGACCCCATGTGGGAAGGCCTGCGGAACCGTCTGATTCTGGGGCTGTGTTAGGAGCTGCCCCAGCAGGTGCCCCAGTGTCAGTATATGGTGCTAAGGTGGCATTTGTCTCTCATCTTCTTACTGCTTTGACGTGCTTCCCAATTGTTTTCGAACTCAGTTGGGAAAACGCAAGGCATTTATTTGTCCAGCAACCCCCAGCAGCAGCTGTCCCCTCTGACTGTGGGGCATGCCAGGGCCAGACAGGGAGTGTCAGAGCACCAGGGCATGCAGAAGTCCCTTCCACCAAGTGCCCAGGGCCTCTCTGATCCTTTCCAGCTCTCAGCGTCCACCATGTTTCTCACTGTCCTCTGGGAGACCAACCACCGCAGGGACAGCCCCTCTGGCCTGACCTGGGCAGGAGTAAAGGTTTGCACAGGGTTGGCAGACCTGGCCATGCATGTGTGCAGGGGACACCGTTGGGTCACCTTAGGCTGTGAGGGGGGAGGGCGAGGCTGAGGTGAGGAGGCCCTGAGGGCTATGTTCTAGAAGTTTCTGGCCCCAGGTCTTCTGCGCCCCAGCTGGAGCTCTCTTAGCTGTGCCGACCTGTAGGAGGCAGAGGGAGACAGCTGGAATCACAGCCTCAGCTGCTCACCAGGCCTCTACCAAGAAGGACGCCCCTACCAAGAAGGTGTCTGGCCACTCTTCTCGGGGGGTCCACACTCCTGACTCTGCACCCCCCCCATCCCAGGGCCACCCAACCCCTCCTGCACAAGGGGCTCAGGAAGGTCTGGCTGTTGCATGCCACCCACTCCCACCCCTCCAGGATGGACAGGCCACAGGGGAGAGGCCCTGTCCAGCCTACACCTTGAGCCCTGGGCTTGCCTGCCTAAACCTCTGGCCCTGGAGCCTCAGGTCCTGCTTCCCGCTGCCCCCAGCCTCTCACCTGTGCCCCTGTCTTTGGGGAGCTGCCCTGTCTCCAGGAAGAGCCAGAGGTTGCTACATCTGTGCGACTCCACTCGGGTCACCCAGTAGCTGGCCACTGAGCCTGTGACTGGGGAGCGGGGGGCAGGGGCCAGTGGGCTGTGGGCCTGGGCCTCTGCACTTCTCAGGGACAGGGGGCCTGGGCCCAGGCTTCTTCTGGGCAGATGGTGGTGGTGGGCTTGGCAGGACTCCCACCGAGAACTAGGACCCCAGCCCAGGAGGTAGGGATGCTGGGACCACAGCTTCCCCACCCCTAGTGGGAACCCGCCCCTGCTGAAGAGCCAGCATCACCTCTGGCAACTCAGGTGCATGTTAAGGCTGTAGGTACAGGCCCTGGGTACCCACCCACGGCCACCAGCACGCTCCACTGGAAGGGGTACGAAAACTTCCTCCGAATGAACATCTGCAGGCCGAAGGTTGCACCAGTGCCTGCCAAGAGCCAAGGTCCCCATCAGCCAGCCCGTCCACGAGGCTGGCGGGGGACCTACCTGGGCGCCGTCCGAGTGCCCGCAGCCCCGGTGAGGCTCCCAGCATCTGAGAACGGGCGGCCCGACGCCACCTGCTGGGGACTCAGGGTGAGACGGGAGGGTGAGGTCTCTCCAGACCCCAGGACTTCCGGACCCAGCCTACCTGTGACAAAGGTGAAGATGCCCTTCACGAAGGCCTCCGACTGGCACGCGGCGTACTCCCCCAGTCCCTGGGATGGGGGAGGAGTGAAGGCTCAGCTCCCCTCCCTCTTCTTTCACAGGCCCTCCTGTCCCTCCTTCGGGCACACTCTGGCCGTAAGGAAGGGGACCACGCATCGGGAGGCCCTGGGGACTTGGACACATCGCACCTGCCTCCATGTCCACCCAGGCTGCACCGATCCCCATAACAGGAGGGTCCCCCCGCTCTCGGTCCCTCTTCCCTGAGGAGGGTAACCCCCCTCCGAGCCCGCAGCCGCCCCGCTCAGGTCAGCTTCTGAGGTCCGGGGCCCGCGTCCCAGGCCAGCCTTCTCACCGGGTGCTTGGCGGCCACGGTGTCGTCCACCCGGGACAGACCCAGGTTCACCATGGCTGGCAGGTCACCCGGAGCGGGCGGGCGGAGCCTGCGCAGGACGTGCGGAGGGGCGGGTGCGGACAGGGGGCGGGGCCTGCGCAGGACGTGTGGAGGGGCGGGGGCGAACAGGGAGCGGAGCCTGCGCGGGGGGGCGGGGCCTGCGCAGGAGGGGCGGGGCCTGCGCAGGAGGGGCGAGTGCGAACAGGGGGCGGGGCCTGCGCAGGAAGGGCAGAGGGGCAGGGACGAGCAGGCAGCTGATGCTAACTGAGGGGCAGGAGCCCCTCAAGAAGCCCACTGCAGAGGTGCCCAGCCCTGGCCCATTTCCTGGAGGGACACGGAGGGCACACGCAAATTAGGAGAAGGTGGACAGTGTGTTTGCAGAGCAGCTACCCAGACATGGGTGGGACGCGGGGGACCCTGAGGGCGGGGGCAGGAATCTAGAGCTCAGAGCAGCAGAGCTGAGCACCCTAGGTCAGAGGGTCAAGGGGAGGACCTGTTCCAGCATGTAGAGGGGGGACTGTGTAGGTGAGGCCCCCCAGGGACTATAGGGGGGACCTGGCCAGCACAAAATAACCTTGATTCACCTCCCAGCTCCTGCTGGGCCCCCCTGGGGCAGAGCCCAACTGGGCAGGGGGCCCGGGGCCCCTTGACATCGTCCACGCAGTTTGAGCTCCCTCCGTGGTCAGCAGGGTGGAGGCTCTGAAGACCTGGAGATTCTTTCTCCTCCCCTGAGGACAGGGGTCTGGGGTTAGGAAGCTCCCTGGAGGCAGGAACCTGACCGGAGACTGGGCCTGGGGGAGATGGTCAGCAGCCCTGACCAACCAAAACCAGTGAGAGTTTACTGGAAGGATACTGGGGCTCCTGGATTAGCAGGAAGCTGGAGAACCAAGAGATTGGGAACGGGGGCAGGTCCGGGGGTCTGGTGAACAGGAACAGAACAAGAACCTCCAAGGGGAAGTGTTGGGTCTGAGTCATGCTGGGGGTATTAGCTCCAACCAGCCCCTGAGTCCTAGCCCTCCTCCTCGAGGCTCAGACCCCAGGGCAGGCCATGGGGGCTGCTGGGCAAGGGCAGGCCCCCACACCTGTGCCCCTTGGCCTTCACAGCGTGATGCTGGGAGGGGGTGAGGCCGGGAAGCCAGACAAGGCTCCAGGCCTGAGTGCCCGCTGCAGCCGTGGACAAGGCCGGCGATGCCACCCACACAACCCCCGGGCTGCAGACATGCTGGCATGGTACAGAGGCCCCGGGTTTTAGCGGACCTGCAGGCCAAAGCGACCTTCCTCCCTCATTTATCCACAGCTATGAACTGAGCACCTTCTGCAGCCGGAGCTGGGGAATCAGAAGCCAACAGGCCACCTGCAGCTCCTGTTGTCCCCGAATTTATAGTGTGTGGAGCAGAGACAATAAATAAACCCAGAAGAAAATGCGGATTAAGCTCAAAGCCTGGAGGAAAGAGACGGGGGTGGGGTATAGACTGGGGTTTGAGGAGGGCTGCTTGGAGGAGGCAGAGGCCACAAGCTGCCCAGGGAGAAGCAGGCTCCGAGCTGGTGCCGGAAGAGCCACAGGGCCAGGGGGCTGGATTTTATCCTCTGTGCTATGATGACTCCGGAGACTTTTAAGCAGGGGTGCATCAGATTTATGCCCACTGTGTGGCCGAGGACAGAGGGAGCCAACGGTGGCTGGGCCGCATTGAAGACGGTCAGGGACGGGCTGGTGGCGGGTGTGTCTTCCGTGGGTTGAGGGGTTGCCCTGCACCTGGGAGGCTTCTCGGGGGGGTCTGCAGGTTGTTGTCTGTCCCTTGGTCCTTGCTGAGCCTTGGTCCTGTGGTTGGTGTGGGCGTCTGTCCCTCGGTCCTTGCTGAGCCCGGCGGTCCTGTGGTTGGTGTGGGCATCTGTCCTGCCCCCACACTTTTCCTTGGAGCTCTGGCCTTGGAGTGGGGTGGGGAGGACTTGGCACTCCTTTGGCCTTTCTGTCCCCCAACCCGAGAGGTGCGTTTGGGGGAAGATTTCGTAGGTATTTGTAGCTCGTATAGATGCGTTTTAAACAACGAGGTCTAATTTGCACGTAGCAGAACTCACTTTTTACTGTCAGCTCTGCAAGTTTATAGACAGACGCAGGCCCTGCCACGGCTGGGCATCTTCCCGTTCCTGGGGACTGGCCTATTCTGGAAGGTTCTAGAAAGGAATCCCCATCTGCAGTCTTCCTGAAAAGGCCTCTCTCACTCAGGAATGCATCTGGGATTTGTCTAAGCATGTTACCAGAGTGGATGGTTTGTTCTTTCCATGCCCTCCTGCCACGGAGGACCTGTCATCCTGGTAGCCGCGGGAGACACTTGGTGGCTTCTGCTTTTTGGTGGTGGTGCGTAGAGCCCTCCAAGCACCCACGAGCAAGGGTTTGCCAAAGTTTTCATTTTTCTCGTGTAAACACCGAGGTGTGTGATCGTCATATTGTCCGGGAAATGAGTGTGTCCCTTTCTGAGAATTGGCCACACGCTGGCGTCCCGGCAGCGAGTCCTTGCTGGATGGCGACTGGCCGCTCCCAGAGCTGCGGCGTGTCTCAGAGCAGCTTCGCCTTACGTGTCCCCTGACTCACGGACGCAAGTTCACGTGTTTATTTTCCATCTGGACGTCGTCTTGGGTGAAGTGGCTTTTCAAATCTATTGCCTGTTTTTTTTTTTAACTTGGGTTGCTTATTTTTCTTATCATTGCATCTTGAGAGTTCTTTACAGATTCAGGATTTAAGTCTTTTATCAGATGCGTGTTCTGTACATATTTTCAAGTCCCAGTAACTCTGGGACCTGGCCAGAGCTGGGATCCCCTGAAACCCAGAGCAGGCGGCACTCAGAAGCCCTCTGCTTCTCCCCTCCTTCCCTGCTGGGGGACGTGGGTCTTTCTCTGGAGCACTTAGCAGTGCACGCCCCTGATCAGAGGCCACCAGGTGGTCCTCCAGTGGAGTCTCTGTTGCTCTGTCTGTGTGCACACGAGAGGTCACTCGGGAGGCCTTGCCAGTGACCCCCACCAGCCCGGGGCGCCTCCCTGGCGACACTCGGGGCTGCGCGCTTATGCAACCGTTGATAAGGTGGCTGTGACGCCATAATCCACCCCTAAGTGGCGGCTCAGCTCCGCCCTCCAGACGGGCCCGCTGGAGGCTCAGTTGGTGGCTGCGGAGGGGGCGGTGGGGTCCAGAGTGAGGGGCACCCCGGCCTCTGATGTCCCCTCGGTCACAGCTGGGCTGGCCAGTGGTGACTCCACTCCTGTCGGGGGGGAGTGAGTGAGGACTTTGGGGGCCCAGACCCTGAGTAGGGGCCTGCTGGCTAGAGCACCCCCAAGCACTCTGGGCCCCCGGCCCCAGCAGTCTGGAGGTGGATGGAGGCCAAGATGAGGTCTCTGCTTGGTCCTAGGTGACTGGCTGGCAGGTCTGGATCGGGAGAGGTGAGAGGTGAGAGCCTGCCTCTCTGGAGCCCTCCAGGAAATGACCCCTGGGGCTGGTGGGGGACCTTGGGTGATTGTGCGGGACAATGGACAAAGAGGGCTGAATTTCCAGAGCCACATGCCTTCTGCTGCCCGACTGCTCCTCGGCAGAGCCCAGCTGGTGGGCTGGGCTATAAAGCCTGGCCTCCTGGGGCTCGGATTCAGGTGCCAGGGGCTGGAGAGCAGGCATGGTGATGAAGTGCGTCCAGCTGGGCCAGGTCCTGGTGCTGCTCTGGGTGTCCGTGGCTTGGGCTGAGGTCCTGGTGCAGCCCGATTTTGATGCTAAGAAGGTAACAGAGGCCGCTGTGCTGTGTCGCAGGTGGGCGTGGGGCCTGAGCCCCATGGGAAATGCTAGCCCCATGGGGTAACAGTGCACCGTCCTCGGACCCTTGGATCCTCTCTCCATTTAATCCTGAAACAACCCTGTGGGGGTAATTACTGACCCATTTTACGGTTGGGGGAACCGAGGTCATGCAACCCACCCAGGTAGGTGGCAGAACAGGGGCTCAGGGCAAGAGATGGGCACAGAAACCCCTGGCCGTGTGGTTCCAGACAAGCCTGTGTGGCCATGTGGCTTTGTGGCCCTGGTCCCAGGGCAAAGCCAGCCACCGAGCTGCTTTGCAGTTCTCAGGCCTCTGGTACGTGGCCTCCATGGTCTCCGACTGCAAGGTCTTCCTGGGCAAGAAGGACCACCTGCTGATGTCCACCAGGGCCATCAAGGCCATGGTGGGGGGCAACCTCAGTGTCCACATGGAGTTCCCTCGGTGAGTGTGATGGGCTGGGGGTGGGGGTAGGCTGGGCCAGCAGCTGAGAGTGAGTCCCGGGCTGTGCACCCCCAGGGCTGATGGCTGTCACCAGGTGGATGCTGAGTACCTGAGGGTGGGCTCTGAGGGCCACTTCAGAGTCCCAGGTAGGTCCTGCTCCACCTGCCTTCCGGGACCCCTGACACAGCTTCTCCATGGGATGACGTGGACTGTCCTTTTACCTGGGACCACCATCACCATCTCCTGCCCCTCCCCTCCTTCCCTCCACCTTCTGCCCTTCCCTTGAGCCCCGAAGCAGAGGACAGTGTGGGTGGGGGTCAGTGTCTGGGCCCTGTACACTTCTCCATGGCTGGGTGGCCCCCTCCTCTGCAGCCCTGGGCTACCTGGACGTGCGCATCGTGGACACAGACTATAACTCCTTTGCCGTGGTCTTTATCTACAGGGAGCTAGAGGGAGCGCTCAGCACCATGGTGCAGCTCTACAGTGAGGGCGCCCAGCTGCCCGCCATCCCTACTCAGGCCCCCACTGGTCACTGCCCACCTGGCCCTCTCCTCCCCACCCCGGCCCCTCCCCACCTTCTCTGTCTCCCCCCAGCCCCACCCCTCAGGACCTGCCTCCCCACATCAATCACCCCCAACTTCAAGCCAAGAAGGACCAGACAGGGGTGACAGGACCCCCCAGCTCTTCGGATGGGTAGGAGTCGGCTTGAGGGCCCTCTGAGGGCCGGGCACTCTGGCTGAAGCCCATGCAACTCTCTGGCCTCCTGAGGGTGGGGACCCACTGCCTGAGAGCCTAAATGGGGGCTGAGGTCCTATTTTGCTTTAATTTCTGAGGGCTTTGACAGAGCGAGCCAGGGGCTCCCCAAGGTACGGAGGTTGGGGTGAGGGCTGGACACTGGTTTTGGCCTGAGGGGTGGGGGCCCAGGGGGACATGGCCCTGGGGAAGAGCCAGGCCATCCCAGTTTCCCAGATACCTCCTGTGAATTAGGAATGGACACCCTTCTGGGTGGCTTCCAGTCCTCATTGATCCCCCAGTGAAGCAGGCACCTTTGTGCAGTGCACTACCTGCCCAATCTTGGGGGGTAGACCTGCTGTCAACTCTCAAGGAAGAGCCCTGAGGCCAGGAGAGCTCCGCCCCCCTCCCCTCTCCTCTGAGAGCCCCAGAGCTCACAGGGGCCCTCCTCTGCCCCAGGCCGGACCCAGGAAGCAAGTCCCCAAGCTGTGAAGATCTTCCGGGACTTCTACCCCACTGTGGGGCTCCCGGACGACATGATGGTCATGCTGCCCAAGTCAGGTACACAGGCCCCTTCCCGACTCCTGGGAGTGAGCCAGACGAGGTGGCATCTCTTGTGAGGGTGGGCTGACAGGCCCTCCAGCCGCTGCTGCCCACAGCCACCTCTTTCCCCCGACGCACACTAAGGAAGAGGTTTTGGGCCACCAGGAAGGGAGAGTCTTTCAGTGGGTGGGGCTGTTTGGGGGCCCAAGGCACCCAGGGGTCGGGCTGCCCGAAGCTGTGGGCGTCCCGGCCGGCTCAGCCTCGCAAGGACTATCTTCCTTCCCACAGATATGTGCTCCTCTGGGGACAAGGAGGCTCCCTGACACCTGCGGAGACCCACCTCGGCCCTTCCCAGGTAGGAGGGAGGCAGGGTGACTCCTCCGTCCTATTCCCCAGGGCCTCTGCCCTGGCTGCCGTGCACCCTTGCCTCCCGCGATCCCACTCCCCACACCCTCCACCCAGGTGCCTGGCCGTCCACTTTCACGATTCAGGCCTCAGCTTACATGCTACCTCTTCCAGGAAGCCTCCTCTGATTTCCTAGGGCTGCCTTAACAAATTACCACATATGACAGACGTGTACTCCCCACAGTTCTGGGGGCCAGAGGCCCAAGTCAAGGAGTGGGCCGGGCTGGTTCCTTCTGGAGGCTCTAGGGCAGAATCTCGGCCTCTCCCAGCTTCTGCTGGTGCTGGCGGTCCTCGGCGTCCCTTGGCTTGTAGACCCAGCCCTGCTACCTCTGCCTCCTCGATTGTCACACGGCTGTCCTCCCTCTGCGTGTGTTCAGATGTCCCTCTTCTTACGAGGGCACCGGTCACGGGGGCCGGGCCCACCCTACATCCATGACGGTCTCATCTCCATCCTTAACTGGTCACATCCACAAAGACCCTGTCTTCGAGTAAGGTCCTGTTCTGAAGACCTGGGTGGACATGAATTTTGGGGGATGCTGTCAATCCAGTATGCTGTGTGTCCCACAGCCTCTGACTCACCCCCTGGGTTGCTGGGCCTTGGAACTGTCTGGGTACTTGGTCTCCCCCAGAGGGTCCCATGAGGTGGGAATTGCCACCTTGCGGATCACTGCTGTCACAGGGCTGGGTCCCCGGGAGCCCTTGGGA